>NC_141480.1:3000000-3530473 GCF_009769465.1 Tauraco erythrolophus | reverse complement strand
TGCATTCCTGGGTTTCATCCAAGAAGAGGTGTCCGATCAAATAACTCATTCTTTACGTTTAAATTCCACGGATCGGTTTCACCAAGAACCTGGGCCAGTGACCGAGCTGCCAACAGCCGAGTCAGGGGCTCACGCGTTTTGTTAAAAACCAGCACCCTGAAGGTGAAAAAAATGGTTGAGCTTGTTGCAGATTAATTTCAAAAAGAAAAACAAACGGACCGGTGCATTCTGCCATGACGCAGCTGCCTGCACGGGTTTGTTTAGACTAAGCCAGATGACAAGTTGGGCATTACTTTGTCTCGCCTTTGACTGAGATTTTGGGAAGAGAGAAGAGAAAAAAAAAAAAAAAAGATGAATTCTGAATATTCTGGAAAGTGAAGAAAATCATGAAGAGTAAGTGATAAGAACTTTGTTCAGTGATCACTTGATGTTCCCTTAAACAGGGTGAGCTAAAGGGCTGCTGTGGAGGAGCCGGTGCTGGGATGTCTCCGTTAGGGAGGAGAAGTGGGGATGTCCTGCTCAGGAGTTGGCGATTCCCAGCCACAGGCTGCTTGTCCACATATCCTTTTAGTATATTTTTAGTGGGATTGCCATATATTCTCCAAATGCTAAAACAAACAACTCGCTATGATACAATGAGGAATATCAGAAAATAAAAACAGAAGAGGAGTGAGAACTTCCCCCTTCACACAGCACCTTTCACTCGAGGGTCGCAGTATACCTTGTAACACTTGTAAATACGAGACCACCATCAGTTAGGCAATGTTCTAAATAAATTTTACAAGCTGCTATGTTGAGACATAGGAGTCTCCAATTTTTTAAGAAATCAAACCTAAATTGAGAGACACTGCCAGGTTCCCATTTAGGTTCCCACAATCAACCATCTGCTGCCCTACACCGCTGGGCTCCCGCTTGTTGCGCAGAAAGGACTGAGTGTTGGCGAGTAGTTTCAAAACAGTTGATTATTCAGGTTGCCTAAATAAGAGTTTAGAGGCTTCTATTTTATTTCCAGATCTCAGCCAGAAAGGTGAAGCGACAGGTCCGAACCAAACAATTGCAAAGAGCTTGATTCCTGGGGCCGTATCACCACCACAAACATCTCAATGTGTCTTTAAAATCTCAACTCTCTTTACAAAGGCACAAACTCTTTCCATTCCCCTACCTCTTCCTTGTATATAAGCTACAAAAAAAAAGGCAGAGAGAACGGGCCAGTGGTTTGGTTTGGTCTCCTTGACTCGTCATGCCTGGAACTAGGGCTGGTGAACATGTTACCTTGCTGTAGACGTTAAACCATTCCGGGTGGTGATTCATCTTCTCTGCTTGCAGAGCAACGCGCGTCATAAATCCGAAAGCCTGAGGAGAGAAAGAGCAAAGAGGAAAATACTCCTCCATCCGCCAGGACCCGCAGTGGATCTGCCAGATTCACTCCAAAAATCTCAAAAACTCCTGGAGATGCTCCAGATCGCTGCTCCTCGGGTCTGCGTGTGTTAAAGGAGCGTTTCACCTTCTCGTGCCACCGATGCGTTTCCGGAGTCTGCTGAGATCATCCCCTTCAGACCCTGGTGCACCGCTCTGCTCAACGTTACTTACTCCAGGCTTCAAAGCCATTTCACGAGAGCAATGATTTTTACCTTTGGAATCCAACAGTGATTTTAAACATCCCTCCCAAACCCCTCGGCCCTTACCGCATCGTAGAAACGTGCCGTTTCCAATTACGCATCGTGCCACAGTAATACTGATATCACTTCCAGAAACATATCCTTCCGTGGAACTATTTCGCTATTTATTTTACTGGAGGGAGAAAGGTGGCAGGTGGGTTTGCCCTTCTGCTTTACGAGAAAATATTTTCCCTTAAAATGAGTCAAAATAGGTTTCCCAATCCTCTGTCCGTCTATTCCGCACAGCACGCTCCCCCAGGACGCAGGCTGTATCACAGGCTCAAGGAAAAAAAAAATAATAGCAGGTCCTTGCCAAAATACTTCGGAGCAAATCACTGCATTATAAAGAAAATTAGAATGTCCATGTAAATCAAGAACGCAATTACGCAGCAGGGCCCGAAGGGCTCGGTGCGTGAGCAGGACGCCTCTAACTCAGTGGGTTTTGTTCATACCGAGCTCCATCCGTTGGGGTTCAGGACCTGAATTAACATGCAAAGCAAAAGTAACATCCACGTTTTAAGTCTGGTTCGTATTATAATACAACAAGCTCAAGAAAACCCTACCTGATTTAGGTAGGTTTTCAGTGCTAATTTATGGAAGAGAATGTATATAGCCCGCATTCCACCAAGCGATGGCCGTTTCAAACAAACATGTGGTCAATGAATAACATATAATGGTCGATAATAGTTTCAAGTCTTTTTTCCTCTCACAAATTACAAAAACCTTTTAGGAAAAAAAAAAACCCCAAGCATCAGTGCCTGGATGAAGTATGACTTTGTTAGTCGCTTTGCCAGTCAGATGAATGCGAACGTTATAATCAGAGAAAATCATTCCAATGAGGTTTGTCATTTGGAAATCACCAAACTGTCAGCAATTAAAAAGCTTTTTTCTTTGACCCAAGAGCATTCCAAAATTTGGGAAAAAATCTAACTTCCCTTGAAGCTCTCGCTTGGTTTAGTTTTACTTCGAGTGAACAATTACTTTTAAAAATTTGCAAATGTTTCAGCAGCACGCTTTGAAGCGGAAAGCTGCAAGTGGTTCATTAGATGTTAGCAACGATTTGGAAAACTTCTGCATTAATAGTTCTGAAAGATATTTGATTTAAGTGTTTTTAGAGTGCCCGTGGGCTTAATAGGAATGGGATGTCCAACATAGCAATGTATACACAGAAACGTCCCCAGAAGTTTCAAACAGCAATGCCTCTGCAACAAAGAGCTAGGGCAAAAACTTGTTGTATTTATAAAAACCCTACAGGTTCGTGTATGTTCTACCAGCGTGTCTGTCTGTCCATCCCAGGAACTCACCCACACGGTTCACACAACACAAACACGATTCATTGATTACGTGACAATAATCATCACTCCAACAGAAGGCAGACAGAGCGAACTACACAAGCAAACAAGTCTACTAAATTAATCTGCTCTGCAGACCTTTCTTCACACTTTGTTATAACAAACCCTCTCCGATCAGTGGACCACCAAACCCTGTCCAACCAGTGGACCATCAAGCCCTCTCCGACCAGTGGACCACCATGCCAACACAATGCCTCTTCCCCTACCAACAGTAAAAAGTCTCCAGCTGGATAAAACAGTCATTGGTCTTAACACCGTGCATCTTCCTGAGGAGTGCTCAACTTAGAGCTGTCCGAGTCAGGAAAAGGAATGCATTTTGGAGCCGAGGA
Source organism: Tauraco erythrolophus (assembly GCF_009769465.1). Lineage (NCBI taxonomy): Eukaryota > Metazoa > Chordata > Aves > Musophagiformes > Musophagidae > Tauraco > Tauraco erythrolophus. Next base: position 3,527,134 of record NC_141480.1, on the reverse strand, counting down.
CCCTCCCCAGGACAGGTCCTGCCACTCGCTGCTCCAGCTGCCCATGACTGTCCCAGTCAGGGCGACCTGGTATCACAGCGAAGGACAAAGCACGTGCCCCCCTCCAAACATGCCCACCTTTCTGCACGCCCTGCTCTGCTCGGAGACGTTTTCCCTCATTGCACATTACCCAAAGCAACTTATTTCTTGCATTTTAGTTTATTTTAATTATATACAAAAAGTATCTCCCACTAAGAAAATAAGCTACAGTTCTACCGAGCAATTTCATCAGCGCAATCTCCATTAAGGTCCTAAATACTTCCTTTGCTAATTAAACAAATTAGAATGCTATTGTTTATGAATCACTTTTATATTTGTAGAGCCGTAACCTTTCTTTGGGAAAACACAATTGGCTCTGGAAGGAAAAGATATTTAGGTTTGATTAGATATGAAAACACTATTACACCAAATCAGTTTGGACATTTCTTCACGTCTTGAAACCTGATCGGTAATTTGGTCTAATTGGTGATCAAGGAAACTATCTTGTGATCAATTAAAGTAATTACCACATTCCAGCAACACAACCAACCTTAATTTGAGCAGGAGTCTGCACTTCTTCAACTTTAATTAAAAATAATGAAAATTATTAAGCAGTCTGCAGTGCAAGATCATTGTCAAGACTGCACCGGTGGGCAGAGTTTATCAGACCATCACACTTTTCTTGATGAAAGTGGAGCAAGTACTTTACTCACAACAGTAAGACTCAACACAATCTTCATTTTCCCTGTAGTAATAACAGAGTTCTGCAGCCCCTTGGCCACTGATGAGAACTTTTTCAGATTTTTCCTTCTAAAATAAAGAGAGGAGAAAGGCTTTGTGCATATTCTAGAAGCCATAAAGAAGTATTAGAAGAAGCTTTAATGTATTAGGTATTATAAAGTATTCTGATATTTCAGTAACAGCCATAAAAGGCAGACATTTTCAGCCTAATCCTTTTAGGATATTTGGGCTAAAATAACATCCAGACATACAGGTTACTCTAAATAAGTACATCGTGTCACCCAAGCGAAGGCAGACTGTAGAGTCCCTGCAAGAAACCACAAAGAGCAACAGCAGAAGTAACGAGTGAAGCAATCCTGCACAGACAAGGAGATGCCTCGGGTCCGCCAGTACGTCTCTTCCCTTCACATCTTTCAAGATCCCAAAAGAAGGAACTAAAAACTAATGTTTTTTTAGTTGTAACATCACTTCTAAAACGTTTTATAAATACTAGCAGCCACAGTGTGTCCCCATGAGAAAAAAATCAGGGCTACTCTTAGAAGAACAAGTTAACCTAATAAAGTAAAAAAAAAAAAAGAAACTTGAAAAATGTTTTGGGACTGGCCAAGCTGCTTTAGAAAGTGACAAAACACGCTATCACAAAATAAGACTTAACGCGACTTTTGTTGCCTGAGAATGGGAAAACCAGGGCCAGACACTTGGCTGTCAGCAGTGGGAGGAAAGATGAAATTCCATCCGTCCCTCTGCACCGCGCAACGCTGCACGGCTCCGGCAGAACCGCCGCATCCCGGAGCCGATCTGCTATTATTCTTCCTTTCACACTTCTTAAGCAAGGAATCAATTCATCTTAACACTTTTTAAACACGCTGCTTTCGTACGCCGCTTGCCAACGCTATCTCCATGAGTTACACATCAAAGCGACGCAGGTCGACACGTCGTGCCAACACATCACCGCCCGCGAGTCCCCGGTGATGGATCACCCCAGCGCGTCTCCGGAACAAAGCAGTACTTGACTCAAAAGTGGAGACGTTCAAGAAAAACAGCCAAAAGGCTCAACAATATAACCATGCACACTTTTTATTTATTTGTTTTAAAATACGTACGCTATAAAGAGCATTAGCTGGGCTTCCTAAATCCTTCAGACACTCAGCCAAGGAAACCGTATGCTAATTACAAGTACATTAAGGTTTCTGCCTCCCATCTGTCATTATAACACTGGAGGTAGCATTAACCTTGACCTTCTGGAGCGCGAGGGCTACCTGTCTTGTCCTCCCTTCCCCAGCCGCCCGGGTTGCATCTGTATCATTTATCAGTGGGAAATGAATAAACAAAACGAGTTATAGTGACATTGTCATCCAAGGTAAGAGACAACTACACCTCACACGTTTGCTTTCCATTGACTCGAGTGAAAAAAAAAAAACCCAAATGTGTTCTCCTTAGCAGTTTGACACTTGTAACAATAAACTCAAATCATTAAGGTTCACTTCCAAACGGCAGAAGCTTTCACACATCCCACTGATGTTACTACCCAACAGTGAGCTACGGGCCACCAGATAAAAGGAAAAAGCTCTTTAATGTCGAGTTATTTTAAGCTATGTTAGCTAGTCACAAGGGTTTAACTCAATCTCATGACATTTTCTGTTGTGCTCTCAAGAAAAAAAAAAATCAAGGTTTGTTTTATTTTAATTCTACTTACTCCATTAAAAAAAGACTTTTACCTTATAAATATGCATAAACCATCCCATGAGACCACATGCTTCATCTGAAAGAGACAACGTGGTTAAAGCCCAAAAAAAGAGGAATCCAACCAGTATTTAGGAAGGTGGTGGCAGCACAGGGGGAAAGATACCCGTTACCAAAATTACATGCCCTTTTTGGGATTCTTCCCTGTTGGCATCATCAGCCTGCCTCAAGCATCCCCAGGGACACTGGCTCCATGTGGCATTAGATATTTTCCTCTTTTCTTCCTTTTTTTTGGCCTTGTCTGGATTCATCCATGACACAAACCACCTTCCCATTGCTCTTCCCCTTTTTAATACCATTCCAAGGTTAGCGGGACAGTCCTTAAGAACACAACTAAATCAAGTCTCAAAATAAGAGCTAAACTCAAGTTATCCACGTCCTCATCTCTCCAGAGACGGACAAGCTGGCTCAGGCGTTGTGTCCGCATCTCCCTATTCCCTCCATCCCACTCCATCCAGGCACGGGCAGCCAGCAGGATCTGGAGATGAACACAACCTAACAAATCACAGGTAGAGAATTTTTTTTCCTCCTCTTTAACAGCTTGAGTAGCAAAATATTGTGAATGGAGCCAACCTTCCCATTCCCTAAGGATCGCTCAGGGTTAGGGAAAGCAGTACTCCTAACGCTGTAGGACACTAAAAAAGGGAAAGGATGGAAGAGGAGTACTACAGACATGCTGGCATGTACTGAGGTGCCATTTCTGTCTTTGTTATGAAATGTGAAACTAAAAAAAAAACACCCACAACTACAATTTCCAACTGCTTTTCTGCATTTACAATGTCCTTTTAAAATGCAGAGCTGACTGCTTGCTTATCTGCACACATCATTTACACAAAAGTGAAATGCTGCTTCGCCCTCTAAAAAAAGTTACCTATTTATATCCACATTATAGCTGTAAACACTGCTCTCCATGTTAGATCTGCAGCGGCGTACGCGAAAACCTTTACACCATGTTCTACAAAGAACGCTGTTTCTGTCTCCCAACACTTGTTTACAATTATGTCGGTGAAGAAACTAGCTCGCCAGCTCTATATCAAACATTTTTGACAGCAAAAGCACAAACACTGATCTATTCTAAGTAGTTTGCCACTCTATGTAATCTTGGAAAAGGCATTCTTGCCTTTGATTCGAAAAATGTTTATACTTCATACATTATGCAAATAGTTTTTATATATTAAGAAGTAATGCAAGCAAAGCTCAAGTTAAATTAAATTCTTCAACGATAACCTTGCCAAAGCACTGATTTTCCTATTAAAAAAATTATTCCAATTTGTTGATCTTACATTGGATGAAACATACTGTAACAATCTTCATAATTTATGTCCTGTTGGGACACTATGATTTAAAGTAACATAATACAGACCAGCATCAGTGCTAATCTAAACCACCTGACCAGATAAACAACAGCTTCCCCTTCTCTCCTCACCGAGGGTATTTCTGTTTATTGTCATATGATTTACCAATTTGAAGAACGTGAAGAATAACTGGAGGCAAAAGAGACGCGGAGCTCGGAGGCACGGCCTTTCCTCAACGGGGACGTTTCTCGCGCAGGTACGGTACAATGTCCAGAGCGGAAGGAGATGACAGAAGGCGATTTCAGGAATGCTGCCCCTGGAAAAGCCCAAGCCACGCCGGAGTTTACACTCGCTCGGCACAATCTGGACCAGGTGCGGCACTAGATGCGACATGGGCCTGATGATGCTCCAGATGCGGCTCTCCAAAAGAGGTCTGAGCCAAAAGCTTCATCTCCCAAGCTCAACAGTGACCTAAGCTATGACGTCACTTTGTCATAAAGCAGGTGCAAGCGTAATTTGCCCCTTCCGAGGTTCAACTGGTCAAGGCACCAGTTTCAGCTGAGGCCAAGGGACACGGAGGTCAATGCAAGAAAAAGGACTAAGAGGAAGGTAGACAGCACTGAGCGTTGACCTTCTCCTTGCTTTGGCTTCCTCTTCCCCTCACGCTCGCTAAGCGCGTGAAATACCCTCGCACGCAATCTCTACGGCAAACCTCAACTTTATCTTTTGTAAGCCTGTTTATATCAGGATTTTCATAACTGCTGAATTTAGACCTGTTTTTCTCTTATTGGTGATAATACGATACTAAGTGTTACATCTATTTCCTTCTTCCTCGTCACATCTTGACTTTTCCAGCAGCCTCGGTGCTGAGGATCGTTTTTCCTATTCTCATTTTTATTACAGTAAGTGACTGCACCTGGATTTCATGAACAGAGAGCAGATAATATTCTCGGTGATTCAATGAGCAGACTTTGCACCAAAATGAATCACCTATTCCACCAAAAAGATTTACAGACTTAATGGAGTACAAGTGAGAGAACATGGAGATGTCTTAAAACAGCACAAAAATGTCTTTCGGTGAGTAATAAAAGTTTCAAACCTAGACTGCACTGGCTCCACACAACCATATTACAAAATACATTCATTTGCTTATAAGTAGATAAAAATTATTATAGTTGCCCATAAAGACTTCTGCAAAATAAGTAGACATCCTAAATCCCAACCAAACTTGGAACAAGATCCCATGGTATTTGTCATATATCACTCCATACAGAAACATGGAAAATAAATATTTGGGTTTTTTTCCCCCCTCATTTCCAGTTCCTTAGCACTCTAGGTAAACATAGCCTCATAAATACTACTTTCTTTATTCAAAAATGTAGATCTCTAAATTAGATTTTACAGAAAAAAGAAGGAAAATAATCCCAGGTTTCAAGACTGAACTAGAACATGGAAGGAATCTTCCGGCCATGTAGTGAGCTAAACGTGGCTCTCCACCTCCCAAGCCATTTTTGTGTGCTTTATGCTCAAAAATGGAATATAAATGTTGCACTTAGGAGGTTTACACCAAATAAAGTGACTATTTCAAGAAACATGACTTTTTTAAATGAGCTTTTTGCACCCTACCTACAAACATTAAATAACACAGCGAAGCCTCCATTAACCGAGCACCTGCTAAAGCAATCAGTCACTTAAAATAATAAACTTTCTTGGCTGCACAACCGAAAGAACAATGATAATTCTACTTGTTAAAGCAAATGTTTGGCCCAGCAAATCAAACTCCTGGCTGTACCGTAATAAAGCCATCACACAAACCACTATAAAAATAAACTAGTAACAAGGTGCAGTTAGTCCCTGGTTCCAACCTTCTGAATTCAGGCACTTGAACCCTCTGCCAAGGTGCTCTGCTCACCGACGCGCTTCGTGCTGCACAAGGACGCTGCTGCTCGGGCAACGAACCATCCCTGGTCACACAGTGCCAGGGAACGACATGAAGCCATCGTAAACAAACCAAGTAAGAATTAATTTACATGAACAGTCCCCTTCAAAAAGGTGCTCAAATCCTCCGACTTTCATAGAGGGTGGAAGAACAGGGGAGTTCATTATCCCATCGCACCACGTTTCGGATGGAACAGATCTGGCTACAGCAGAACAAAACACTACTATTTCCCCCAATGTTTCTTTTCACTCGTGTGCGAATGAATGATTTCATTCTGTAGACATGAAAATGAAGTTTGCATGCCGTGCATGCTGTCGATAACATAGGGAGCACTCAGACAAAATTCTCCTTAGTCTTTTGGCCAAGATTACACACACTACCAGTTTAATAACCGAAATCATTTCTGCTGAGTATCCAAGGGCAATCATATCCTGCCTCTGATAATTCTCTAAATCTCTTGTTATTTATCATCCTAAGAAAACATCAAAGAGAGATAAGAAAGGCATTGTTTTATGGTGGATTAAGAGAAGCAGCAGCTGGTCTCGTGACCATTTCGTTTTTTCCTATCCTTCTAATCACTACACTGTCAGCTGGTTTGGTTTGGTCTGGTTTTTGAAAGACAAGGTCAACAATTCAAACGTGTCACAGGAATCATGATGGAGGCGTGAGGAATTTGGAGAGGTCTTCTAATCACCCTCTTGGCCGAGCCAGAATCTAAAAAGATCTAAAGCTGTCAATTAAAGCAAACTGAGGCACATTTACTGCAGATCCAATCAGGGAATCATTTCATTCAATTCTGCTGCTGAAAGCATCCTACTGTATTGTCAGAATGGGTCTTCATGTTTGGATGCCTCTTCTACTAGAAGAGAGTAGATGATACATGGGGGCAGTGAACTCAGCAGGAGACTTATCTGGGCCAGCACTGGTAGGCCTTTAATTTATATTGCACTATAAAATTCTAATACTGTTTTGAAGGCAGACATTTCAAGTCTAGAAGTGACAGATCCTTTGAAGAAAGAATAGGAGAGAGCAAGGATCTTCCTAGATGACTTGCTTCTCTTCAGGGCATCCTTCAACCTCAGAGCAGTTGGGTACCTTGCCTGGTTTGGCATCCCCACTGTTGCCTGAGTGATCTGTAGGTCACCTAGACCCGTGCTTCATCTCCTGTCTTTGGTATTTGGAAGAACAGCTAGAGCAGGTCATGGAGAAACAGACAAAGGCAGCTACGTTAAATTGTATTATTAAGAACGAGGCTCACTTAACCGCCAACAATTTAGATAGACAACGTATACTTAACATTTTCAACTGTCTTCAGACCCCTCTGTGTGCTCCAAGCACATGTCAGGAAGCAGCAGAGTAGATTCAATGTGCAACATATTGAGAGGTTCCATGGGTTTTTTTGGTTGGTTGTATCTTTACTAAGACACAAGGGTTCCTCTGGGCAGCCCACACCTTGGTACACCTGGGAACAGAGAGACAGGCTCACAAGGGGAGACACATATTAATTCCGAGTCCTTGAGTGAACATCAAATTTCTTTTAGCAATTGATACGAGCACACCAGGAAGGGAAACCCTTTGTACGCCTCTGGTTTTCATTTAGATTGGGCATTACAAGACACATGCATAAACACAACAGCCTGGGCTGGCACAGCTAACACGATTTTTGCCTGCTACAAGCACCCACCCACTGTATCACAGAATAAAGATTCTCCCAACCAGGGCCACCTCGGTCATACACAGACAGGTATTTAACTGCCTACTATTATTCTCATCACAGCATGAGGAAAATCACACTAGATCACGAAATCAGGACTTTCCCCTCTGATCCCAGGAATAAAAAACCATTTTCCTACAACGCACCCGTAGCAATAAATAAACCCAATGGTGCGGTGCTGACTCAGCACAAAGCTCCTCGCTCATCAGCACATTCCCCACCAAACCCCTCCAAGACATCACAACCAGCTTTATGTTTGTCCAAAGTGACTTTTCATCTCAGCCCAACAAAATCAAAGGAAGAAAAGGGCAAGAAGAGGAAAAAGGGAAGCTCTCCCCCCAAAAAATCTATGTGAAGCGGGTTTGCAGCTTTATAAAAGTGGAATAAAAAATAAAAATTACACTCGCCTCACCCCGATAAACTGCGGCCCCGCCGCCAGTGGCTTTCCAGAGCAGATGTAACGTTTTAGCCGAACGTGATTGTTTGTGAAAGAAATAATTCTGATCAAAACCCGAAATTGCAGCCAGCAGAAGCGCTGCACTTCGTCACGTTAATCCGCCCTGACGGGGAGCGGCGAGCGGGGATCCCTACTGCGAGCGGAGCAGATGCGGAAGGTCAGCGCTGGCCCGCCGCTTCCAACCCTTCCCGTGTAAAACAGGGTGCGTGAAAGCCCGGCACGGCTCACCGCCGGATTAACGGATGTCCGCTAAGTGGGTTTGATGTGCTTTTGGTGAGTAATGGGTCGTTTTTAAATAGGGGCGTTGTCGGTTTATTTTGGCCCGCTTTTTAATTGCGATGGCAGAGGATCACATCCCAAAGTGCGTCTCTCCTTCGTGGGAGCACGAGAAAGTGAGAGCTGCTGGCGTAAAGGCAATTTAGGGTTTGAAAACGGAGGCGGCATTATTCCAAAAGCAAGGGGATGCAAAAGGTTAAACAACCAAGACGGAGAGATGTGCTGTTTGCACTTAATCAGCATCTTTCCAGCATCCCCGTAAAAAGACATTTTAATGCAGAAAGAATTGCAAGACACCAGGTTTCCTTAACTGAGAAGGTAAAAAATTATTCTGAGTGATCATCTTCTTCAGGAAAGGTAACATCTGTCTTACTAGTATTTTCCCAAATGAACGTGTCCAACAGGATTCAAACCCATTGGATTTTCCATTCCTACCCATCGGATTTTCCATTCCTTTTCCAAAGGTGGTTTAACAAGGAAAGAGTCCAAACTGTAGTTAAAATCAAGTTGACCTGCTCACATTTGCTCTCTTTGGTACGAACGGGCGGCAGCCCTGCCCGCGCGGCTGATGGAACGTTTGTTCTGTTTAATTCAAACAGAGTGAACAATCAATTTGTGCAGCTGAAAAAAAAAAAAAAAGGAGAAATACATTTCTAGTCCAAATCTACAAGACAGCTTGTGAAATCCAAAAGGCATCGTGACAAATAATTTCTTTTGCACTTTCAGATCAATGCATGAAACAAGCATAAGGCAAATGCTATAATAATTTTTACTTGAGTGATAATAAATCTATCTTTGGAGGAAAGCATTTGTATTAGAGCCAACTGGAGAGCAGCCCAAGGGTCAGATGGGCAGATTTAAGCAGTGGCCTGCTTAAATGGAGACACAACAGGTCTACTTGGTGGGGCAAACTCAGCAATTAGAAATGCCACCGCCCCCAACAATTATAAATGATAAAATAATGGTTTATTCTAAGGAGAAATATGACTCAGCTCATCAAGAAAACGAGCATCCCTAATTACAGTTAAGTCATAAGAAAAATTAAACCGATGCAACTTCTACGACACCTGGGATGGGACGTCTTGCATGACGAAGGAGATGAAGGACATGTGCCCACTCTGAGTCTGCGACTTAAACATTACTCATTTTATTTAAATACGATTAATGTCGTGACATTTTAAATAATCCTGGCAGCCTGACACTGGTGGTACTGCCACGACGACGTTATAACAGTGACACCGGTACTGTAACTTGCCACAAGCAGGTGGGACACGAGGGCGCTGGGATCTGCACACACAGACCCTGGCCAAAGAGATGAGATACCTTGCGGAATGAAGAGGAGCAATCACTGCTCGTCATCTGCCTGACTTTTACCAGGCAGGAATTTCTCAGATGTCTTATCACTGTGAAGTTTTAATGAAGATACTGAAGGACAAAACGATGGTTCCCAGCCATATAGGAAAGGGTAACTGTGAAGGACTTTAAAAGACGTAAGAGGCTGCTGATGCACTACGGCAACTCTATTCAAGACAGAAAAGCATCGCCAAGCACAAAGCGTTGGTCTGAAAATATTCTGGAGCACTCGCTGACTTTACATATGGTTTTGTACCCCACCAGCCACACTGGTCATGAGAAGAAAATAAACCCTGTACTTCCCAACTCCCAGCACCATGGATTTGATTTCTGTCTAGACGCAACCCAACTGCATATTTCCACCACTATAGACTTCCCAGATTTGCAGAATTTCCCACCTGTAGCAAACCACTGGCTGCCAGGTAAGTGGAGGCATCACTGGACACAGGACACACCAACCAGGGCACCAGTGTCATCTGCTCCTCCTCCAAGGCCAGGGAAGGAGACTTGTAAGCTTTCAAACAAGAAATCTTCCCAGAGCTTCTCCTTTCATTTCACCCAGACCCGGAGCTCCATGCCTTCCGCGGGCAGTGCCAGGCAGCGGTGCGGGCAGGTGGACCGTGTCCAGGTCCCACAGCTGCACCCTGACCCTCCGACCTGCCCACTCAGAGGCGAGAGTGTTATTTACTCAGTCAATCACAAGAATAAACTCAAGGAAGGTGTGATCATCCAGGAATCATAGATTTTTACAGTGCTCCGCTCCGAGACACAAGCCAGTTCGTTCACTCTGTTCCAGCCTGCAGGTTAACCTCTGCCAGTCCCAAAAACTTCACTATCAGTTTCTAATAAAGGAAAATGTCAACAGGCAGATACGCCAGAAATTCATTATTTTCAGATACAAAGATTTTCTCAACTCTGTAAATCCACTCATAAATAATTCTGATTTATTGTAAATCGGTTATTGTATTCATAAACGCAGGGAAGTTAGTGAACAATGTAACTACCAAAAGAAATACTTTCATAACTTTGCAGGTGCACAAATCACAGCATATGGGAGAGGACTCAAAGGATAATGGAAAACGAAGCAGTTTAGGAAAGACTATATGAAAACCAGCACCTACCTAGGCGGATAAAAAAAAATAATAATTTATTTTCATCCGACAGGCAATCTAACACAAAACTCTAGCAGAGGGAGCAGGCACACCAATATTACATTAAAAATAGCAATTCCCCCCCACTCCAAACAAATGAAAACAGGTTCGTCTTTTGGTTAGCAGAAGTGACAGTCAGGGGCTGAGGCTGCTCAGGCTTTGAGGTTAAACACAACTGACATAAGCTGCACCTGAATCCAATCATTCCCCGGGCTCTGAGAAGATTCACACGTGAGGACTAAATTTGTCACAAATGGGTTGGTTTCCGATCCTCCTGTAGCCAACTTGCTTTATTCTGACCCCCATTTAACAAATCAACTTAATGGGCACTGGGAGTGCTATAAAACTTAACAATGGAGTGATTTTAACTTTTAAAATATAGTTATGAAGCAAAATGTTGGAGAGCTCCTTCAATACTGGAAATCAAATTAAATCTAGACATTTTTTAACAGTCTTGACAGATATAATCCTAGTTACCATGTAAATTTATGGTAAGCTGCTGTGATATTAGCCACAGGTGCTACTTTTAATATATGGCCCGCATCTGGCTGGGAATAAAATTTCTCAGAGGACTGAAAATGACCTCACTATCAGACAATGGAGAAGAAAAAAAAACATAAGACCACTGTGGCATATAAAAAGCTGGAGATGTGGTCCACAACCGAATATTTAACATAAAATTCATTTTAACTCTGCAGATTGTAGGTTAAAGGATATTATGTTTTCAATACGTAAAAGGCGCGGACGTATTTCAGCCAAACAGCCAAAAGATTAAGTACATCAAGCGGCAATGAAATACACTGCCTACGTATATAAAAACAAATTTTCCAACCTTTGATCGACCTAGAAGACAAAGCAACGTGCCAAGAGTAGAAAAAAGGAAGTATTGACACAGATTACACTACAGAGACTGGCACCAAGTACCACCATCAAAACAAATAAAGAATATTCATTGCATATCCTACCAAATTCGTTTGGGTGTGTAATTGTGATAATAAACCAAGGACAATCAATTTAAAGGGGCAAATCTGAGCATACAGCTAAGGGAAAATAATTGGCATTTCAATGAGGGGGAAAAAAAAAAGGCATCTACCCCATAACATGCTCTGATTTTTTCTTTTTTTCCCCTGGATTTCAAGCCAAGAGAGCTAGAAAATTTGGAAAGGAAATGCAAAGTGAGAATAGTAATTTATCTCACCATTCTAGATTTTTTGCACATCTTTAAATAAGCTCTCAAAAACCCAGAGTCCACAACTGCAATGAAACACATGTGCTTCTACTCTCGCTGCACACCGTCCTCCAAAGCGTTTCCTCACCGTCCCCTCTGCTCAGGCTCATCTTTCGCCTGTCTCCTGTAGCCCCAAAACACAAAACTTATTTAAAATAGCTTTTAAAACTCTTAGAGCATTTGATTTCCTGTCATTTTATAAAATGACGTTAGAGTTCTTATGGAGACTTCCTACATGATTTTTTTTTTTTTTTTTTTAAAAAACAACCTTAATTAAAAGCTTACCCTATAAAAGAAAGCAGCTGTAAGTGCTGAACCTGAGCATCAGCAAACATGCCCACCTTTGTAATTTCCTAACGGCGTTTTCTGCCTTTGCGTGATTACCCGAGGAAACGCAATCACACAGGCAGTTGCCCCTTAAACCCTCTGGTCAAATCCAACCAACTTTGACAAGAGACACGGAAATCTCAGAGTTAAGATGTTCCTGCAACTTTGGCAAAAACGAGCAGCTGGGTAAAGGACCCAAACCGAGCGCTCGGCACCCATCACCTGGAGCCCTTCGCAGCCACCCGCCCAGCCAGCGCCGGGCTCGACAGGAACCTGGGGGAAATTCAGATTTTTAAGCCAAGTCTGTCCCTTTTGCAGGATCACCCCTCCCAAGGCGTACTGACCTGAAACGCCCACGAAATTCCAGAGATACACATCAGGACATCAAGGTCCTCAGCAACCCTTCTCTGCCTTGATGACCAACTTTTACCATTAGTCCCAGTGATTCTGCGGTTTCTTTTCTGAGCTTGCAGAACAATAACTGGGAGAAGCTACCAGCACGGTCTGAAGGAGTAAATTAACTTTCTGTCAGGATTCTGAATTTTGCTTGGGCAGACTGGAAACAGAGGGCTTGCTCCATAGCTGGAAGGGAAATGTTTTATTTCAGTAGCACAAAGACATGAACAGACAAGAGAGTGCCTTCTGGATGCTACAGTGGCCAGAAGCCTTGCTTGCTGCTTTCCTCTCCCGTGCACACAGGGAAAGAGGCCCTGGATAAGCTCTCTGACGTGGCTTTGAGGTTTACAGAGGCTCACTGGCATCCAGACGCGTGGCAGGGCTCAAGACTTGCCATGGAGGGGTCCGAGCACACCCGCTCTCCACGACCTTGCTCACTGCCAGAGGTTTCGGCTGAGCACATGCTCCTCAGGAAAGGTGACTCAACCAGGGGGCTCTTGAGCGAGCATGCCAGAGCCAGGGTCCTGGAGGTAAAGGACTCCGACTTTAACCCATCATTGTTGAGCAGCAGGTAGCCAGTGGCAATAACACGCGGCAATTGGGAGGCTCAAGGAGGAATGGATGCATTGGTGTGATCCGCACAGCTCTTCCAACAAGGTGCTCTCCTCTGCAGTTGAGTTGTGTTTGCATTTTTACTCCCACCATTGGTGTATTTCATATTTTACACAAGATTCAGAACACCCACCCACCCACCAGGAGCCTGTCTCACGCTAAAGGTAACGGGAACACAGAGCAGGACCCACCACCCAGCACCAACACTGCCCAGTCCAGGATGACAGGACCTGCGCGTGGCGGGCACCCACAGCAACAGCTTCCAGCCAGGAACCCAGCTGGTTTCCAGCTTGTTTCAGAGAATTGTACCTCCAAAGCCCATTTCCATGAAAATACATCTTCCGTCTAACAAACAGCACCGGTACTTGCAAGTTCTGGGTTACAGAGTAATCCCAAAAGCCAGAAGCATCATAGCTTGTCAGCCTTACGGAGGCAGCCCACTGCTGATCGCTTTTACCCCAGCTAATCTCAGCCTGAAAGCTTCAGGAATCGAAATAACTCTTGTTTCACAGAAGTTTCATTTCATTCTTACGCTGAAAATAATACATATAAACCAAGCTCATGTCTACACATTTGCACGACTTTATAATAAAAGTTGTGTTTATATGCTTAACATCTGTTGACATACACAGACTTTGTAAACCTGGCACAGATTTTAAAGCCACAGAATTTTCCATGCATCATGAACATTATCTGCGAGAAGCCATAAAAAAAAGCAATGAATACATTAATCATAGCAATATCATCTGCAAAACATAAATCTAAAATACCTTTCATGTCAGCTCAACTACTACTTTTTTTTTTTCTTTTACACACCTGATTTTACACCATCTGTAAAAGGGCAGCAGGAAGATCACCGAGGAAATGGTATTTCTTTTGACTTTCACTAAATACTCACACTTTAAATACTGTAAACAGAATATTTATTACGTGAAATGAAAGAAGTGGTACCTACAAGTTCAAGTTTTTTCATTGCAGGACTGAATTCTCCCAAAGTACAATGCAGATATAGCTCCACTTCTGACTTTTTTTGCCTGGGTCGTAACAAACTCGGTATTTACTAATAGTTATTATAAATGTAAACATCAATAAGCATACATGAATAATTTTAATTTACTTTCAATGTCAACTTATTGAAAGGCAAATACTTGCTCTCTAATACCCTCGGGATCTGCACATTGAGCCCCTTTCTAGACTACGATAACAGGAAGGGCTTCTGCCCTCTCCCACTGCAAACGAGGGCACTGCGACTGGTTCCTAATCATCAGCAGGTGAAATTCTGCCTTCAGATATTCACATATAACCTTGATCCAACCAGCGCCGCACAGAGGATCCACCCGCCCAGCTTGTTCTCCCAGTCCAGTTTTGAAGCCAATTCCCAGCCTCTGCTCTCGTTTCTGCCTTACACCACATCCATGGAGCACAAGCCAGAAGGAAAGAGACTGTACCAGTATCTCCCAAACAATTCAAGAGGCAATTTTTTTTTCAGTACCCTTTCTAAGATTACATGTACTGGAAGTATAAATGTACACTTCATAATTTACTAATGAACATATTTAAATATACTCAACTTCCTATACTGGTATGTGCTTTATCAATCTTCAAATTAGGAAGATATTTGGATATCTACCTATGTTGTAAGATAAATCTACGCAGACAAAAAACCACAAATTTTTCACCAAAGCAATGAGTTTTCTAGATATCTGCTGGTGGGGTACCTTGATTTGTCTCTTGACCTGTCTGTTGACACATTGCGTAAGTCCACCTGATCAAGCTGACTTATTTACAGTGCGTAAAATCACTTTTTTATTAACTTCGGGAAAACAAGTCATTTCTGGTTGTGCTGAACCAACAAAGACTTTGACCAAGCCCCAGCAGAGATGCCGTTTCATGAACGTTCAAAGCATAAAGGCTGAAAATCTCAACTTTCCCAAGGGCTACTTCTATCTCAACGGTGTCAACCATGCTGTTCTCTCCTCGTTGTTGCAGCTCTGAGCTGCCTGCACATCTCACCAAGGTTTCATGTAAGCTCCTTCTCATGGGCTTCCCTCCTTCCTTGCCCTCTGAATTATCTGATATGGGTCTATTTGTTCTGTATTAATGTTCAGGTTTGAAGTGCAAGCCAGGAAAAAAAAAGTACTTGGGGGTCTGGATGTGCTCCCTGGACCAGCATCGTACTGCTGTGAGCTGGATTTTTCTGCAGTTGTTTTCTCTCTTCCTTTCGCCCAGCTCAGAGGGGCTGGGAACACCTCACCCACCTTCCCTCTACTGCCTGCACTTTCCTTATCGTGACAGCTACTGTCTGAAATGGCAAAAAAGCGCGCCAGCTTCACAAATTGTTGTTTATCTAGCTCATTGTGATTTCCTAAGAAAAAAATCTCGGTCTGGGTTTAGGCACAGCCATGTAAATAAACAGCTCACAGCACAGCTCCAGGTCCCTACGCACACCAAAGCCTGGAGCTCGCTGCGTCCCTCCCGTAGCGGGGAAAAGAACCAGCTCAGCGAGAGCCATCGCCCAAACAAAACCCTGGGCTTCCTCTCCCACCCGAGAAAGTACTCACCTCTCCAGAAATAAACCAGAAGGGAAATGCATGCCCTTGGAACGTGACTTCTTTCTAAGCAATGTCATGATTCCTCAGAAGACAATTATTCAGAGGAAGGTGGCTGATTGCAGATCCCAAGATAAACTCAGTATTTCTACAGCAAGTTTGTAACTGATGTCCAAGACGCGTTCTTGCGAGTTTTGAGACGTGGCTCAGGATCCCGACTCCAAATAAAAACCCAACGAGATCTAACCAGCAGTCTGCCGTGCCAAAGACACTGCAAGATCAGCTACTATGATTCATTCAAGAGTATATTGGAACTCTGTCCTCCTGCTTAGAAGGTGAAATGTATCATATTTTCCCCACCTTATTTACCAAAAGTTTCTGTTCTTATATTTACCCATTTTTCCTCAAGTTTTTCCCTGACAAAAATGAGCCCCACTGTCCATCAGTTATGTATTTCCGGCATTCATTTACGAGTGCTAGTAATGAAAAAAAAAAAATCCGGATCAAATACTATTTGTCTAATCCCATAGTACCGACCCTTACCTTGACCCCAATATTATAATCAAGAAATTGCAATATTAGAATAAATCTACTTAGTAGCTACAAAACAGCATTCATTTACTCCATCTAATGAGATCAGAATCAGAGAACAATCCGTCGAGGCAAACCCAACAGTGTTTGGCCCCGCAAGGATACTCCCAAATATCTGAATATAAATACTTTCCCATGAGGATTGTATGGAAATTGAAGTAATTACATCTCCTTTATATTAAAAGTGGTATATAACGATAATTACCTGATTAAAATTTTTGAAATTGAACTCTTTGTAGATGGCATCTCTTTCGCCTAACTCAGACCAGCCTGAAGCTTTGAGATCGAGTAAAACTTGGTTCCTCTCCTCTGTCGTCAACCAGTGAGACTGCGAAGACTATTGAGGAAAAAAAAAAACAAACAACATGACACGAGTGAGGCTGAGGTTCTCTTTTGTGCAACCATAAGAAAACCACACGATGAAATTGTGGTTATGTGTTGCAGAAAGGTAAAAAGGTGGAAAATTCACTGTACAGTTTCCTACTGTTTATAATTTCACAGACCAGCGTAATTTAAAACAGGCAAGAAACAACATTTCTGGTTTGGTTAATGAAGTTCAGCTAAATGCTTTTGTACAAAACTGGCAAAGCGTGACAGGCTCTTCTACAGGAACAAACACGGACACCAGCATACCTGTACCCCTGTTCATCTGAATTATCCAGATACTGTAACACTTGAATTAATTTTCAAATATTCCATTCTGTCATATAAATAAAGGATTATTTTCCGTTATACGCTAAATGTGTAATGACACGGCTATCAGGAGAATACCAGTAATTTAAAGGACAGAAGCAAAATAGAAGATTGTATTCTACACAATTTATATGTTGCTATTTCTAAGAAAGCAGGAATGGATTTAAAGACAGCAAGCACTGCGGAGTTCTACAAGCAACAAAGAATTTTTTAACTAACAATGAAAAGAAAAAAAACCTGACAATACAGAGACAATTACGAGAAGTTACACATTACAGGTAGAAGCACTAGATTCTGCAAAGCATCTATGTCCGATATTTTTCCTAAAAGCAGAGATTAAGGGCACGAGTGATTACTTAGACAATATATTCTGACAGACAGGTCTCAAACTCGTGTTATAAACACAATTTGGAATGGGAAGAACCTTTCTCTCCAGCCGAACAAAATTCAGATTGTTTTTAGTCTTTCTAGTAGCAGCCGGCACAGCTTCGTGCGAACTTCCAGAAAGGGGCTGAGCAATTCTGCTCCCGAGCTTCCCTAAAACATCAGAAGTTGGCAAACACCCGCTGCCAGCTCAGAATATTTTTTTCCCTTTGCCAGCCGGCGCTGGCAGCTCCGCTGCGGAGACCCGCAGGAGCCCCGGTGCCACCAGATGGGGCTGTGAGCCCGAGCAGAGCGGGAATTAACGCAATTAACGCGATCTGAGCAAGGCTTTAAGATGCGGGACGGCCAAGGAACAACATTTTCACCAATAATTAAGGGATAAAAAAAACCAAACCCACCCAAACCAACCCCAACCGTGTAAGTCACTCTAACGGCATCATTGTGTTCAGTAGGATACACCCAGCCCAAGAGATGGGTTTTACAGGTCCCAATTTGAACTAATTTAGGCTCTTTACACTTCAAACACAATTTGGACTTGCAAGGATATAAATATGGGATTTGTCGTTGCGATAACTGCAGTTGCAGGCATGAATTTCTCACAGTTGTCTTTTTCGAAGCACGTACAAAAATTGCCAAAGTTAACAGCTGTATCGAAATTTATTACTTTATCTGGCAGGAGATGAAATTAGTAGACTAACATGCAAAAATCCCTGTGGGTGGGCTTTTATGAGATAGCAAAGTCCAGGACTGCAAAGAGGAGGCGGCACAAAGTTCACTCCCCTGGCTGGCAGCAGAGATATTGTCCGTTTGTTTTTGGGGCATCGCAGTGACCCTCCTGAGGCCTCACCGAGACAGAGACGACGTTGCCACTTGAAATTAGATGACGCATTTTTGGGGAGAAACATAGATAGAGTCTGACAGAGCACACCAACCGCAGGATTTCAATCAGACACAGGTTGTGAAAGCCACGTGCCAAGGCAGCCCCCCCCGCCCCCCCAGCCGCCCCCCCAAACACGGCAGGAAGCAGCAGAACTTGCTTTTTGCAAAAAAAAAAAAACAAAGATGAAAAAAAAGGGTGGTGGGCGATGTTATTCGCGTTTCCACAACTCCACGCGCGCAGCACAGACTCCCCCCCCCCGCCCCGAAAGGCAGAGCTGAGCCGTGACGTAGGCACGGCGTGACGTCACCCGGCCGCTTTAACTGTGGCAATCGGGAACGGCCATTTGGAAGAAGCGCGGGGGAGAAGAGGCGTCAATTACATTTTAAAAAAATAAATTAGTACAAAATATTTCATGCTGGAGGGGTGAGGGTCTAAACCTGCGCGTGCAATTAGTTACCGGCTTGACGTAAAAAAAAAACATAAAAACGAATCACCGGGGCGGAGGGGGGGTGGCCGCGTGGCTGCGCTCCAGGCGGCCCCTCCGCCCCGCTCCGCTCCCCCCGCCCCGGCCCCGCCGCGCCCCTCACCATGGCAGCGCGGCTCCCGCCAGCGGCTCCCCGGCCCGCCGCCCGCCGCGCTCCCAGCAGCGCCAGCCGCAGCGCGGCCCCGCCGCCTGGCATGGCCCCGGCCCCGGCCCCGGCCCCGCCTCCGCCGCCGGGAGGAGCCGCGGCCCGGCGCTCCCGGCGGGGAGAAGCGGAGGCGGGAGGCGCCCACCGCCCCCTTCCCCCGCACCCCCTCTGGGGCTGCGGTGCGCTGAAGGAGCCGCCGGCCGCGAGCGGAACCGGCCCCCGCCGCCGCCGCCCCGGTGCTCCTCGGGTTAAATCCGTGCTCGGGTCCGTGGGCAGCGCTGAAACGGGCACTTTCCATGGGCACTTTCCAGCGGGGGAGGCACTGCTGTTAAAGACAACGCGATTTGCGGAGGGGTATGGACATAACCACTGGGGAGAATCCAGCCCCGGGCCGCTCAAAGGAACCCGCTGGGAGAGGCGAGAGCACGCCTGTGTATGGTTCACAACCTGGAATCTTTATTAATAAAATATTTCCTAGTTTTATCGTCAGTAACAGCAAAGTTTTACCAGTGCAGCTTCCTTTTAACACACAGAAATACAGGACCTCGGCTTTCCAAAGGGGAAAGATACGGCCACCAGAAACATACCTGAAAAATGAGGTGCAAGGGATATGAACTCCTTGTCAAACAATAAATCTTGTGACGTTTTTTGTTTCTTCTCAGCTTAATTTGCACTCTAAAGCTTCCTATCAGGGTACTATGGCAAGCCTCCACCGTGTGTACCTGCTGTGCAATCAAATGCCAAAACATACAACACACCAGTCCATACCTCATCCAAAGTCTTCCATACTAATTATAACTAAACCCGGTGTCAATTCTTCATGTAGCCTCGGCTGTAGACCGTGAAGCCAGCAAAAAACACGTTAGCATAAATTGAAATAAATCTCACAACTGGTCTTGCTAATTTGGGCAAGTGATCTGTACTTGAGAAGCTGCATGTTTGTAGTCCTGGAAAAGTGACTTAAAAAGTGACACTGAAAACCTGATTTATTAAAAAAGAGTAAGGGCAATGAATGCAATTTAATTCTACACAAACGTGGTAAACAAGTTGTGTATACACACAGAGAAATAATGGGGTGAGCTTTGGAAGTCTCATGAAAAACTGCCACTAAATCAGAACTCACACAGCACCGTGAGCGAGAAAACCAGCACCCAATCCCAGCACCGAAGGTGGGAAATGGTCACCCCGTCATGAGCTGTATGACAAGCTTTTGAATGCTGGCATACATACTGTTAAAGTCTTTTCAGCAATAGAGTAACTCACTCGAAGTACACTATTTTTAAAAACATTCTTCCCTCCATAGTTCATTTTACTGACAATTAAACTAATTGAGTTTCATTCAATCGAGTTTAATATGAACTCTTTGTCAAACAATAAATCTTACAACGTTTTTTGTTTCTTTGTAGCTTAATTTGCACTTAAGATGTCACCGTTCACCAGCATCTCCCTTTAGGAGCTTCAGCTCATCTGTCTGGAGGATCTGTGAAAGAAGATCCACAGATTCCACCAGGGCAGAAGCAGCTCCGCTCCCGTGCCACGCAGTGCCACGCATCCAGGCCAACGTGCTGTAAAAATCTTATTTGACCTGCAAAGCTCAGGGATCTCTTCAGAGAGAGAACTGAAGTAGAACTGAACCACATATTTACATTAAGGTCCGTGAAAAACGAGCCTGTCAGAGGAGCTTAATAAATACTTTTTTAGTTCATGCTTTTTCATGTTTACTTACCGCGTTAACCGCCACGAATTTGCTTTTTACAGATTCAGGAGTTGACAAATAAAGCAGATTTTTAGTCAAGATCATAAATTACAACGAACAAATTCAACAGTTCATTCCTATTTACTTCTAGTCCACAAATTCCTGCTTTACCAACAAGCTGGCAGTTCTGTCCCTGTTCCAGCACCTCGGATTACTCCTGATGCTCGTGCTCCTGTCCCGGGATCAGCCACCGGATGCTCTCTGTTCGAACGGTGGCGTACACGACAAAGCCAGCCAGGAAGAGCAAAGAGAACAGAAGCAGCCAGTCTATGCCTTTCGTCAGAACGCTGGGCAGGGGACCTTCCCAGTCCTCCTTGGTCACAGCCACGTCGCTTTTAGCTTCTATACCTACAAAAGAAAGCACCAGTCACAACAATTAGATACAGAGAAGCTGGTTGTATTTGGAGCTTTGTTCCTCTTCTTAGACCACGGCGTACGTACAGTTAGATTTACAATTTTGGCAAGACAGTCCTTGTATTTGAATGAACATCTAGCATACAGTTTACTTGTGTAAAAGCGACAGGCTGTTGATGCATACGTGTATTTTCAGAAGAGGAGAAGTTTCATTCTGTCCTTCTACAGCACGGCCTTGGTAAGTCTGTGGGGCTTTTGTTTGTGGAAGCTTGGAGCATTTCTGCTGTACTAGCAAACACAACGATTTCCGGCCTCTAACGAAGGCCCTCGTAGGCCTGGGCATGTTTTTTGGTTTGTTTCTCTTTACAGAAGGACACAAGGAGCTGGTGTTGAGCTCACAACGTGGACAGCCAGATGATGGAAACTGGAATCCTTTTGTCTCCTTCAGCACAAGAACTGAAACCATTTTATCCCCCAGCTGCTGTTGGCCTTACACGGCTCTGCCAATGATCCCAAGGTTCATCTGCCTTTATTCCCAAATCAAGTGTCTGTGCAGGAAGATGTGCTTGATCCCTCTAGCACTCTTCCTAGTGAAACCCCACTGCTTGCCCCACTCTGTGACAGCAGCCCAGTGAGTTGGGTTTCTCCTTTCAGCACACCTTGAAATCCAGCTCACCACTGCAACTGATCATATAAATCTCTGCTGGGTCCCCTCAGGGTCTTCATGAAATTCACTTTAAAGAACACACAACAGGGAGAGGAAAGCCCAGTCTGGAGCTAAAAGCCAGCCTGTCTCTTTCTCCTGACACATCAGATGATGATATACCTACCTGTTTGATTAAAAATGAAGTCTTTCAGCGTTTCCAGTGTTCTGTCTGTATGATTAAATCGAGCCATAGGTTTAGCACCTTGGAAAAGGAGGATATTTGGTACAGCCACAGTTCCAAATCTAGTTGATAAGCTGGTGGACATAAAGCAAATACAAAGTATGAAGGAAAAGATATCCGCTGGAGGGAGAAACAAAGACAGTCAGGACACAGGAAGTGTGGGTTCTACTAAATTACATTGTCACTTTATAAGAAAAAAAAGAAAATCACTCCTGTTTCTAAAACACACAACTTGCTAATGGAAATAAACTGGTACCAGAGCACAGGAAGTGTAAATTACCTGCTATGCTGAGATGCATCCAGTGCCAGGAAACGAAGAGTCGGAAACGCTCGAGGTAAGGAATTAAAATGAGGTGCCAGACTGGCAGAAAAGCGGCACCACGGCGTATAGAACAGCACTAACGTGCAGTCACTGCCATTTGGGTTTAAGAATTCCATCAGGTCCTTCCAGAAAGCAGAATAAGAAGAGATAAGGACATTAAAATAGTTCAAAATATTAATTAATATTTAATAGAATTACTTAAATTCTACATAGGAATTCATCATTCAGCAATCTGAACCAGGTTGCCCAGAGAAGTTATGGCTGCCCCATCCCTGGAAGTGTTCAAGGCCAGGTTGGATGAAGCTTTGGGCAACCTGGTGTAGTGGAGGGTGTCCCTGCCCATGGCAGGGGGGTTGGAACTGGATGATCTTTGAGATCCCTTCCAACCCAGACCAGTCTGTGATTCGGTGAATCAATCACACACCAGACAATATTTATCAACTAACTGCACATCTGTTTAATCTTTTTAAAACAGAGGGAGAAGCGCATTTAAATTTTTTTCAAGGTCGTTTTAAAAGGTTATTACTTATAAATAAATAAATATATACACACATATCCATGACAAGAAGCAAGCTAGAAACAGAAGCAAGCAAACGGAAATACTACTAGTTAGTGCCATTAACGGCTTCCGAGAGACACAAAAATCCACGCAGCACGAAAGCTGACAATTCCCGGGCATGCGGACTGAGCTATATCCCCATTTTTTTCTGCTCAGAACTACAGGGAAATCCTCACTGCCCAGACGTTTCCTCTTTTCGGCAGCACAGAGGGTGTCACACAGGAAGCCGCCAAACTCCGCAGGGAACGGGCACGCCGTGCCGCCTTCCACCGCCCTCCTTACCTGCGACACGTTCAGGATCCGCAGCGCCGAGCGCTCGGTGCCGGTGGCGTTCCCCTCCTCGCAGGTCACTTTGGGAGCTCGGGCGCCGTCGGTGCCGTTCGAGTCCTCGGCGGGCGCGGGCAGCACCGTCTCCAGCACCGGCTGCCCCCGGCCCCGGCTGCCCACCTGGCCGAGGGGAGCCGCGGGGCCGCTCCCCGCGCCGCACGCACCGCCGCCCTGGCAGACGGCGGCCCCCCGGCCTTCCCTCGCCGGCCCCGGCCCCGCCGGGAGCTCCGCGGCCTGCTGCGCGGGGAGCGCGCCGCCCAGCATGGCGTCCGCCATCTCCGCCGTGCGGTACCGCACCGGCTCGCCGCCTCCCTGCGCCGAGTCGCCCCCGGCGGCGCGGGGCTGCCCACCGGCGCTCTGCTCCGTCGCTGCTCCTGCGCCGGGAGGGAGATGTCAGCTCCGCGCCGCGGCCCGGCCCCGGCTCCGCCGCGCACCGCCCCGGCACTCGCCGCCCGGCCCCTGGAGCCCGCCGCCCTCACCTGCAGCGACGGCGCCGCCGAGCCAGGCCAGCGCCAGCAGCAGCCGCCACATCCTCGGCGCGACCGCGGCCCCGGCCGCCTACCGCCGCGCTGCGTCTCCCCGGACAACGGCCACTTCCGCCGGAGCCCTGGGCCACTTCCGCTTCCGGCGCGCCGCCATCTTGTAGTCGCTCGGGGTGGGGGCAGTGGTTCCGCCGCGGGGCCGGCCGTGTCCGTTCGGTGTCGCCCCCCCACGCCCCCGCCCCGCGTTCCTCCTGCTCCCATCGCTCGCCCTGTGTGTGTTCCTGTGGGGAGAGGCCTCCGGGCGGGGCAGCGCGAAGGCCGCAGTGGCGGCGACACGATCGTTACCCGCTCCGTGAAGGGGCGGAAGCGCGTTGGAGCCCAGAGGGCGGCAGAATTCGGCTGAGGTGCCCCTCCCCGCCGGTACTGAACGCAAACAGTGGCGCTTTTAAACAGGTTTTCTCGACTCCGAGCCCACCGGCTGGACCGTGCGGGGTAACGGGGCACGCTGCGGCGCGGTGCCCCAGCACTGCTGATTTAAAATAGCTCGGGTCAAAAATCCCTGCGAGGAGGGAAACGTCATCCCGAGGCCTTGGCGGGATGTCGCGACTGACGAGCGATGCAGCAGCCCCGTAACTCATCCCAAAAGTTTTGTCGTGACCCGGCGTCGCAGCCCTAAAGGCCTGCTGCGACCCCAGCTTCCCAACAGCCACATCCACCCGCCCAAGGATTTTCCCGCTCCCAGCCGCTGCAGAGAAGCATGGATCGAGTTCGGGATGTTTTCACGCAAAAACTAAACTTCAGCCCACAGCCAGGCTGGGTAAGGGTAAAAACCTGCAAACTAAAGGCGTATTTTTTAAAGGTAAAAAGGAAAGAAGAGCTCTTGTCCATCAGGATATCAACCAAAGCTCCCAAGCTGAAAGACAAGATAAATATCATGGTATAGAGACATATTCCTCCTGTTACGGAATCGTTACTTGCTCTCAGCTTAATCATGAAGCATCAGGATTATTTGGAAATGAGCATAATACTTCAAGTGCTGACACCCCCCTTTTTTACTGTGTCCCTTAAAACTGCCAGCACCACACAGCCATTTTGCCAAACTGCATCTGTCAAAAAGTGAGAATCATGAACAGGAGAATGAACTATACACCGGAAAAAAGGAAGGAAAACACTGCACATAAAATGTAACTGCATATATATGAAGATGGGTGTCAGCTTTATTACAGAAATGGGATTTTTGTCTTTGTTTTTGCCAGGGGACCCTTCTCCAACTCTGTCCGTTCTTACAGCACACATTTTCTTGCTTGGAAATTTTTTCTTTCAAAGTCCAGTTTCCATAAGCGTTAATATTGAGGACAAAAAAAGTCTAAAGATTTGAAAAATGAGAGGTTTGCACAGAGAGGGACAACATCAGACCAACTGATACAGACCAAGCAAGCAGGAGAGAAGAGCACTGAGGAATCCAAGCTGGTGCAGATGGTCAGGAAAAGGCTGCCCCATCTGCAGTTGTCTTTGAGTTTGGGCAAAGCAGCATTTCCAACCTGAAAACCATTTTCCTTCTGGCCAAGGACTGGATGTGGTTCCCTGCTCTGTGCCATCAGGCTCTGGCACTCACCTGCCACAGCCCGGGATGGTGCCAGATCTCCAACACAAGTGATGATATTCCAAACCTTTAAAATAACAGCTTTCTGGCAGCATGGCTCCACCTGAGATACATTAGGATTAAATCCACAGAAGCAACAGTCTTTCTACCGTAACAGAAAGCAAAAGGTTTGTGCAAAATCACCTTCTTTTTTATGGTGACTGTAAGTAATTATTAATGGGACAGAAATGAACTCCCAGGAATTACAGATAATCTTTATCATCATACCCAATTCCCAACACATACACTATCCCAGTGCTTATGTATTACACAGAAGGCACATTTCTTGCAATGCCTGCCAGTTTTGTTGCAAAACTGGTTTTGGTGGCTTACATTTTTCGGAGTTTTAATGCCAAATGTGTTTTCGGGAAAAAGTCTAGTAAAAAAATACATTGTTTTGCATCTATTCAGAAATCTTGGACACACAGAAAAGCTCTTGTTAGTGAAGGAGCTGAAATTTAGCGGAGGAAGGTTTGTAAAACATGAGTCTCCTGTTGCACCCATGAATAATCACCGAAAGTGGGTGTATCTCAGATTTCAGCAGCTGGATGTCTCTCCCCAGATTTCAGGCACACTGGGCAAGCTGCTTCACAGGCAGCATGGCAAGAGGAGGAGTGAAAGAGGACATGGACTGCCCAAGGCCAGGTTGGATGGGGCTTTGGGCAACCTGGTGTAGTGGAAGGTGTCCCTGCCCATGGCAGGGGGGTTGGAACTGGATGATCTTTGAGGTCCCTTCCAACCCAAACCAGTCTGTGATTCTATGATTCTATGACTGGGACAAAGAGACGACACCAGGACCTTCACCAAGACCAAGGTTTCCACTCATGTATGATCCTGACATGCACAAAGATGAGGCAGAAGATTACGAGCCCTCACGTCGGGAGCACGGGCTGAGGTCACACGGCAACTTTAACCTGCGCCCACCTTTGGTACGCGTGACTCTAATCTTTGTTTCCTCCATGTGGCTGCAGCTGAATGTTTTTATTTTAAAATATGGCCACTCGAAGCAGTAAATACACATTTTGGTGTTACGCATATCTCAAAGGCCTGCTCTAAGTAATCAAATTTGCACTAATTGTTACTGTGATTTTTTTCACTAATTAGCTTTTGCGGTATGAGAAGAACAACATGAAAGGCAGAAAGATTTACCTGCCTCAGATCATTTGAACAAGACGTAAGAATTCCACAACGTTCCTCAGCTTCAAAGCAGTTAAAAGTTGTTCACTAACGATTCCTTCCAGCACCCCTGCAAGACAAGCAGATATTTTTGCCACGTTTTTGCTGATGGCAAAGAAGAGACGTTGCCCTCCCGAGGCCATGCAGGGAGCCTGGGCCACAGCCAGCTGCAGCTTTTGGGCTTGCAATTCTTTATGGTCAGGCCACACCTCTCTTAAATGTTAAGCAATAAACATGGAGCCACAGGCAGAACCCAGATAAAAACAGTATGCCATGCAAGGCAGCGAGCCAGCCCTTTACTTTCAGGCATCACAGCTTTAAATGATTAACTGTCAAGAACAATTTCATTTGTCTTGGTCCAAAACCACACTCTGTAGAGCCGGCATATTTACTAGGTACAGTATCACCAGTTCATACTGTACTAGTTGTGCTACTTGAAGAGATGACACCAAAGAGGTACAAAACCATAAAAACACCAATCCAGTCCCAGAGGAAGCTCTGGAGTCTCATCATACACGTAAATGAAATTATTAAAAGATACAACCATCTTGAAGGCTCCTTCGAGATGTCCAGCTTGCATAGCTGACACCCTGACACTGTTCATCTGTCTGCAGAATAAATTAAACTGGCCCCTGGCCTCGCACACCAACTGGGTATCAAGGGGACAGGCTGCGGTGCCACGTTCATAGTTCAGTTCCTGACATGGCAGGGAACACAGCAGCCATGGAAGCAGCCAAGCAACTTCCCACACAGCTGGAAAGCCTGTATTCTTGTGTGATGTAATTTATGATCAACTTACTATAGAATCACAGAACGGTTTGGCTTGGAAGGGACCTCAGCTACACCCTCCACTACACCAGGTTGCTCAAAGCCTCATCCAGCCTGGCCTTGAACACTGCCAGGGATGGGGCAGCCACAGCTTCTCTGGGAAACCTATTCCAGTGCCTCACCACCCTCAGAGGGAAGAATTTCTTCCTAATATCCAATATAAGGTTTCATTACAACCAAGAACATTATCCATTTTGCTCGAGGAATCACATCCAGGAACTGATTTTTAGATCAGGACATACCAGACTGGAGTTCAGCTCTGTTCTGAACACACCCGGTCACCTTGAAAGCCAAATATTTAGAATTACCAGAATGCCCAACAACAATAACAACAAAACAGGCATCAGATGTCTTTTTCGGGTAAAAGCAACTCAAAAGCCTGCAAAATAACTGCAACTGACATTTAAAGCATTTCAAGGCTAGATATATTCAGAGCCTTTGAAAGTACATGGAAGAGAAAACAGAGGGTGCTGGAGAGCACGGGGAGGACACACACCTAGCAGTCTAGCTTGCAGCTTCTGGTATTTCAGCTTCTCCTGAACTTAGGGAAAAACTTCAGCAGAGGAGAGAGAAAAAAAAAAAAATAAAAAAAGGTTGGGTGGTACATAGAGCTCATCTTACCACCAAAGATAAACTGGAATATTGCTAGAATACAGGGATAACTACATCTTACTCATCACAGCATAATGAATAACGACCACCATTCCATGAAAAGTTTAGTTTATGAGTACTCTAAAATTCATTTCCATGTGCAACAGAGAAAAAAAAAAGTCAGCAGCTTACTATTTATACATACATAGCTACAACTCCTTTCCTCCCCTCTTCTCATATCTGAGTGAAGGAATAAGAACAATTAAGTTACTGTAGCAGCATTTTCAATTCATTAAAAAATAAGCAACGTTCCTCTATTTTCTGATAGGCTGCAATTCACACAGGCTTTTTGTCTTAATTCAAATATGTGTGACTTGCCTGTAACAAGCCATACACACCTCACGCTGAAACCCAGAGAGCAAAGCACACCAGAAGGGTGAACTTACTGATTCCTTTTAAAAATAATGCAACCCTCAGAAACCCTGTGTGCATCCCGAACTCCATGCAGGGATGAACACACTCAGCCTGCTGTAGTCAAACTCAATGACACTTCAGGGAGGCGAGGGACAAACAGCCAGCGCCGGATCGTAAGTGAAATCTGCACAAGATGTACCAAAACATTTCAGTGCCAGTTTGAATCATTCAACTATGGCTGAGACACCAGGAGAACAAACAGCACTTCCATTTTCAAGAGAGAAGAGCTAAGGCTACTGGTCTGGTAACGCTGTCTGCAGGCATCTTCAGACAGAATTAAAAAGCTACTAAAAAAAAGTCCAGAGAAAAAATTGTTAGGCTTTAAAGTATTAACTTTATTAATAAATATACATCCATATGATGATGTAAATACAGATCATGAACACTACTCCATTCCCATACACATAATTGCACACGAGTAGCTCAAGTTCATGGACATAAAAACATACACAGTATCTAATCAGGCTTTTTACAGCAGAGGATGGGGTGCTGATACTAGTCATTTAACAGATTACTGTTTCCCCCAAAGTAAACCTGTGGAAAAGCAAATGATGAAAGAGTAAAGTATCAGAAAGTGGTTCAAATTTCAGAATACAGATTTTTCTATTGGAAAAAAAAAAAATCACAAGGAGAAAGGTCTAGTCTCTACTAAAGTCATAAATATATTTAAGCAGTGTTAAAATATATGCGTTAAAATAGAGAAGAATAAATTTTTGTGGTCAGAAATGAAGTCTGTAGTTCAAAGTATTTCTGATTGTTACCAACTGTTTTAACTGCCAGCTCGAAGGATAGCATGAAAGTTTTTACACACGTAACAAAGAACAGCAGAGTCACAGCTAATGAAACCATCGGACAAATGACTTCACATTGCTCTGCCTTTTAAAGCTCTTCAAAAACGGGAGGGGGTGAAATTCTCATCGGAATTACTCTGTGTATGGCAATTCCAAGTAATTCTTTTCACAGACACATCACTTTTCACTGACAAGGCTTGGCTTTGTCCTAACCGAACTCTTAAGGTCTTTCAGACAAAATGAAAATATATTCATTCAGAACAGAGATCTTGAATGGCTCTTGATACACAGTCATTTTGATTAGTTTAAAACGAAATTTGAGATATAAAGAACATTGCTCTAACGACAAAGCTAACTGCTGACTTTAAAAATACTGTCTTTGATATCAGTCAGCCACTTCTGATGGTTTCTGATTTTCTTCTGCCAAAATATGATGCTAGCATCTTGAATATGTCCAGTGCAAGACTTTATAGTAGCAAAATTATTTGGTTTTAAAGTTTAAGTAAATTTAATCAGAAACTGAGTAGTAGTTACTATACATATATTAAACAGTGAGCTTGTATAGCATCATTAAGGAGTAACAGCAAGCTAATACATTTCATTTATGTATAAATAAGATGTTAGAAACTTGATAATTAAAAAGAAATTATTAAAAACCAAACTTGACATGTAGATCTTC
This sequence comes from Tauraco erythrolophus, assembly GCF_009769465.1. Taxonomy (NCBI): domain Eukaryota; kingdom Metazoa; phylum Chordata; class Aves; order Musophagiformes; family Musophagidae; genus Tauraco; species Tauraco erythrolophus. The sequence goes on along the minus strand of NC_141480.1, from coordinate 3,497,290 downwards.
TGAACAGTGTTACCACACAACAGTGATCCTACGAGTAGCTGAATTATGAGATATAATATAAAATAAGCAATTTACCTTACAAGTAAGTAACGTTTTCATACTATGGGGGAAAAGGCCAGTTTTCCCATCGGTACTAATGGTTTAGGCAGTAACATGCTGTTTCAGTGTTTCTCATGGGAGGAAAAGTGTTGAATAAAGCACAATGTATCCTGCAGATTATACACAGGAAAAGCAGAAGTATTTCAAAATTCCATTTCTAGTTCACTTTGAATCTCTTTAACTTCCTTTTTCTTCCCCTTGCTGTGTGGCACCAGTGAACATGGTCAGATATGGAATAAACCAGGATTAGGAGATGCCCAGCAGTGCACTTCTGGTTTCCTTGCTAAATCTAGAGTGCCAAGCAGCCCATTACCAACTCTCTGAACACTTTGCTACTTTATGCTCATCATTTCACCATGAACAACGTTAATGGGTTTTTACTGGGATTCTATTCCATCTGATATAATTAATAAGCACTGTAACAAACAGAAATCGCTTAGATGATTTCCTTATTTCATCAGCATACTCGAATACAAAATTCATCAAACTAGCAGAACAGCAACACGTCTGCATGATCTCCTGACACGCAGCACAGCACCGCTGAGCCGATGCACAGTGAGAAACGGAGCAGGAGCAAACAGGAGGAGGTAAGGAGCGGAGTTTCTCCAAGGGACAGTGGTGACATGCAACACGTTCCTTGCCGGCGAGGTGTGACACTCCTGCAGTCACGACATTCAGCTGGAGGGGACGGCTTTCCCAGCTGAGTTCAGGAAAGAACTTAAAGCAGTCTTTTGCTGAAAAACCATCTGATTAAAAACAGCCAATCCAGCACAGATCCTGAGGGTGAATTAACTCACGTTAGCATTTTGCGTGTGTCAGAAGTTACAGCGTTCTGAGAAAGATTGCTGAATTTCAGAGTTTGTTGAGGAACAGAAAGTACAACTGGATTTCGTAGCTTCAGCACGAAGAAAACTCTTTTTTAGTAGCAGTTTAGCTGCCATTAGCTCACCTATCGACTAAGGAGCCATCCAGTACAGCTGAGGTTCACTGTCTGAGTTGCCAGTGCATACACAGTTCCCCAAACCAACCGAACACGCCTAACGTACAGCACAAAGTCCAGCTCAACATGTGTTAGGCATCACTGGAACACCTGAAGGCTTGCTGCTTTTTTCCTGATAAGAAAGGTATGAAACATGACATCCGTTTCTTAAGCTGTCATCACTGCAATCAAGTGTTCTCATCAAAATCACAGCAGACCAGAATAGCATTTATGTTAACAAAAATCATCAGCACCATTACTCATTCAACAAAAGCTCAATTAACCCAAATTTTTCTGCTCCCCCAGATCTGCAAACTCTATATATTCCCCACCACCAGATATTTGAAGCTACAAATTTATCATAATGTCATATTATACGTGAAACAACTTAAACATAAACTTGCTTCAGGTGGGAAAAAAAAAAAGCTTTAATTCCAGTAAAATAAACTTAGAACAAACAATATGCAACATTGAGGACTAATTTTTTTGAAGTCTAGATTAAAGTATTTTATGCACACACTCACACACTCTCTCACACTTAAAAAAAAAATTAAACACACCCAGTTGAAAAATGGAACATTTCTTTTGGAAGGAGGGAAGGTTTTAGTTCGAGTCAAGAAAGGTATTTATAGTTAACCAACAACATTTTTTTTCAGCTTGCATGCATAGATGAATTACTTTATATCTGGGGTCTAGCAGTGCAGTAAACTGCATCCTGTTTGCATCAGCTATACAGTTTGCTTTTATAAATCATGAAAATGGTGTCCTTTGGTAGATATATAAGCTTCCATAACTTAAATATAGCACAAGTGTCAAACAACGAAATAACTGTATTGCCAGGAATATCTGGCAAAACTAAGTCTGAAAACTTGGCAACAGTGTCTGTTTAAAAAGTTTAATTTGTAAACATTAGAGATTAATACTTTAAAAGCTATTAAACTGTCGCCACCTAAGCGCGGATTTGAAAGGCAAAAAACAGTGTAAACAGCTATTTACAGATTTAAGAACAAACTTGAATGTTAACCAAGTGCGTAACTCCAATGAACAATACTTAATTTCTTATAAAATATTTCAAATTTCAAAGAATTATTTGTGGTTTGGTATATGTGCTATTAGGCATTTCGAAATTACACAGCACAATCCTGTGACAGCATAACTAAAAGAACGGCTCTCACCTAAAGGCAAATTAGCTTGTATTAATAATTAAATTAATTAATAATTAAATTTCCAACTGTGAAGCTGGAAAGCACTGCAGGAACGCTCAGTTTTCTTTAATACTCTCAAAAATATTTTTGGAGCATTACTTGAAATTGACTTAATGCTACAACTCCAGAAACAAAAGCCATCTGAAGTCTGCACTTTTAGAAAAAGGTTGGGGTTTTTGCGTTAGTTTTTTAAGTCTCTAGTTGAGGTCTGTAGAAGCTCCTGCACAAGTGGAAAATGGAACTTGCTGCTTTCTTTATCAATTTTTCTTACCAAGTAAGAACTCATTTGGCTAAGCTCCTTACTGTGGGACAGGCCACACGATGAACCAACAGCCAGCTAATTCTGTCCTCCTTACTTCAATCATTTAAAGCATCACCACACAACTAGATTTACCAGTCACTGAACGTAAAACTAGGGACATGGACATTACTTAAGTGTCGACACCAAGGCATAATGCATCACTTCAGACTTTCTTATAAATTATGATTTTAAACCAACAAAACCCCCTTTAAACCAGCACCTTCTCGACACTGCTTTAAAAGTTACCGAATTGCACCCGTAGGCTATGGCATTATTTGAACAAAAATAAAATCTAGAAACTCAGACTTAGGCAAACACTACAACAAAACGCAAGAAACATGCCAAAATTCGAGTAAAGCGGATTAGTAAGGAGTTACTAATTCCCTCCTTTCATTCATTAGGCTGTTTGATTTTGCTACTAGTTTCACCAGCAGCATGAATTCCTCTGTTATGCACCATGGGATAGGGAAAAGCTGCACTGCCACAAGTATAACTTAGATTTGCAAGCCGTGAGAGAGCTTTAATGCTACCTGGAGGTCTGCCTGGGCTGACTTTGTATCCTGCTGCTTTAGTCGTGCCCAAGGGTCTGCCTGGACTTGTCTTAAATCCAGCTGCTTTGGTGGTCCCCAGGGGTCGACCTGTGCTGGTGCGGTACCCCGCCGATTTTGTGGTCCCTGATGGCCTTCCACGTTTACCAGATCGGTTGAGGTTTTTCTTTTTCTTTAGTTCGTCTTTTGTCTCTATATTCCTGCCACTCGTGGTCTGCAAGTGCGAGTCGTTCAGCGCATCCTGTCTCTGGCATGCAATGGGTTTGTGGCTGACTGCGTGGCTGTATTTGCTCGGCTGCGTGGCGTACAAATCGAACTGGTCAGCAGATCTCACATTGTCTTCGTTCAGGCAAGAACTCTTGCCAGTCCCGCAGAAAGCTGTATTACTGCTGGCAACAGGGTGCATCATTTTCTACCAAAAATAAGAGAAACATGTATCAAGATACAATAATAATGCAGCATTCCACAAGTGAGAATCCTTCAAAGGCTACCTCTGTTTCTTAAAATTAATCTATTTTTAGTAAACAGTATTGATGTCAGTAAATTACTTTTTTAAATGAGAAGTTTTATTAAGCTTTCACTTGAGGTTTTGCACAGCAACCTTTACACACAGCTAAAAATGACGATTTTAAACTATGTGTTGTTGACAGGTATAATTAGGGAAGAACTACATTAAAGAACTGAACAAGAGCATTTCAGCAACCAAGTATCCGCTCACCCACCACAATCTCAAAACTCTTCTAACTGCATTTCATCTAAATCCCAGCCGTTTTAGTTGCAAGATTAATCTATCACCTGTGAGCCAAGGTAAAACACGGTATCGCACTCTCAATTTAGTAGATATAGGCTTCTAAAGATATTTTTTGTTTAACAGAATGAGCTGGTTTTGGCTGGGCTAGAGTTAATTTTCTTCAGAGTAGCTAATTAATAAAACACTAATCAGTTCTGTCATTTCTTGCCACAATTCATGTGAAAGAAACAGGTAACACATTCAGCAAAGACGGTGCCATAGCTGGGAAAGTGGAGGTAGTACGACATGAATCTCTCACAAAGTAAAAGATGCTGGATGGAAGAAGTGCCAAAGCCAGATCCCAAGATACCAACTTTGGGAAAAACAACACAACTCCTGTTACAGACCTGCATGATGTCACACATCCTCAAATAGTCTGGAAAACAACCACGGCCCATCAAGGCCAACAAGTGTTTTATAGAGCCTGCTCTTTTTGTTGGACAAAACCGACTGGAGCTGTGCTCTGTTTGAAGAGGTTTACTTGTCTAAACAAGAATCAAAGTCCTGTCTCCAGGACAGTAGAAGGGTAACTCTCACCTGCACGTTACTGCAGGGGAACCCCAGTTCCAAGGGACAGATGGACATCCAGCTGCTAGAAACCACGCATGGTCACTGTCATAATTACAAGCAACTATTTCTAAGTAAATTGGTTATGCTTGTATCCATCATATCGAATCCCTGCAGCACACATACTGGGGCAGAATGACAACAGTTAACAATATTACTGGTATTCTAAAACTTTTTTAGTATTAATGCTTCTAAATACCACCTGCACAGATACTGCCTCAGATTTCTTAACAGTGGCGATACCTTAAGAAGCCAGCAAACCACGCAGGGAGCAACACGGTATTTTCACCCATTCAACTATACTGGTTCTACAATGTTAATAAACTGCAAATACTTAGTTTGAGATAATAATACTTAGCCATGCTGAAGACAACATTAAGCCAATCAATACCTGTCACATCAGAGTATTTCTGTGCCCTACAGTCATGCTTAGGACATCAATTATTTCTTCCGGTGGTAAATTTCTCTAGTAGATAAGGTCTGGAAGATTTATTGTATTTTCCCTGCAGTAGCTCTAGAGTATCACCTACAGCAACCCAGTTTAAATTCTACCATTGATTACCAAATTTATTTGGCAGTTGTGAATGTATCTTCCCAGCCAGAGAGAAAGCAGAGATGGTCTGTTTACCCAGGAGTAAATCCCCGTGCCCTTTTCTTCTGATTCCCTGCTGTAACACCCAATTTACCTTGGCTCGTCAAATGCACATTACAGCGTGTGCATTACTCTTGTGCAAATATATTAATATAGTTTTATGTCAAATAGTGAAATTACGCTAGTAATATAGTTTAAATACTAGATGGTTCTAGGAGAGATCATCCAAGTGCTACAATTCTGGTATGTGGAATGGGGTACAGTGGAACAAACCGCTGTTACTGCAGGCGTTGGCTACCGAACAAAACAACTAAGAATAATTAGCAAGCCTGTGCTTAGTAAAGAACAAAGGAAGCTGGCTACAGGTCAAGAGACCGGACAGACTTTTCTGTGAAGCAATAAAAAGGAAGCTTAAGGTTTTCTACAGTTAGCAGTCAAAAAAATGTTACCTTCCTTTGATTCTGCTAGAAGAGGGCCCACAATGTCACAAAAAATAGCTGAGATTTTTCAGGATGCGTAACTGCAAACATGAGGGTTCTGATGATGTATTTTTGCTGCCAGGAGGGTGAGCCCAGCGGCTCTGCAAGGCTATTCATCTGTCTGTCCGTGCGCTAGAGGACACTCGGAGCGGTCAGCAGCATTCTTGTCTCAGAGCTCACTTTAAACACAGGAATATTGGCTTCAGCCCCGGAAAGCCACTCCAAGCTCGACTGCCACAAAGAAGGATCAGTTCAGCTGCCCGGTATCCGAGGAACACACCAGACCAGGGAGAAGGCACTGAATAAAGTGGGGGGCCCTGGTATTTCTCAGGAGACCGACCACTGCTCAGGCTCATTCCTGGCTACGTTACGTTCTTCTCCTCTGCTTTTTCTCCTTGTTACAGTCGGGGCGATCTTTCAGGGGGAGAACCATCACAGGTACCCCAAGACAGAGACTATATCCTGCTGTAACTGGCAAACGTTGGAGCATCATCACTATATGCACATGTTTTGTGTCTACTGTAACATCCCTGAGAGCTCCAGACAAACACTAACTTCACCTACAAAATCTGGCTGGTGCTAGTTTACCTTCCATCTGGCGACAGTCAGTTATCACTTTAATGGATGAAAGAAGGAAGACATACAAATCAGTAACTGTTTAAAATCTCTTACAAGAAGCAGCTTAAAAAAACTTCTGGGTGGAAGACTGCCAAGGGGATTTTTTTAAATGCTCCCCCACCCGGCTTTTCATCAAACCGTGAAAATTTCAAGTAGTAGCCAAAGTTCATATTCTGTGTTTTTTGAGTTAAGACTTTTTTTGAAAAGTTTTAAAAAGGAAATTTGTAACTATCCTAACATGGACATCTCCAGCGTAATTTTACTTCGTTCACATTACAGTGGGGAATAAAAGAATGTGGTGAGTCTATCTGTAGAGTGGAAGCAGGTTTCTTGGCAGGGAGACATACGGTATAAATGAGAATTGGTATAAAATGCAAAGCAATGCCAATTTAAAAATCACACTCTAGCTAAATTGTATAGCCAAACATATACAACTTTGTCTGCAAGCATTCTTAAATAAAACTGGCCAGAAAAGTTTCCAGCGAAATAGAACTCACTTGTTTTAAACCTGTAAATAGACATGAAAAAGATACTTGGCAACAGTTTACTTAAATCAGTTTTTAAACTGATTCAACTGACTGGTTGAATGTCTCTGTGTAAACAAACAGTTAAGACGAGGCATTGTAGTAACAAAATTGAGTTGTGTTTCAAAAAGATTTTTGCTGGAAAGTGGCTATAAAGGATTTTCTGTATGGATCCTTTTCTACCTAGTAATTTATTTCTATACAAATGCTGAGGAGGGGAGGAGACAACCGGATCAGCTAGCTTTGGGAAAAGAGAAGTAGCATTAGAGCCTCCCATGCAAGCAAGCACAGAAGCTCTACCGCTGCTAGAAATTAAGAACCAGCACCATCCATCCCGGACTCACAAAGCTTTGCTGCCAGGGGGGATTTCTGGACACGGTAACCTTCCTTTTAAAGCAGATCTGCACTGCCACTCTCCTGAATTCCTGCACAGTTAGCCTGCTTTAGCACTGGACAGTCAGGCTACTGAGAGGTCAGTACGCCATGTACGAGGCTGCCATTAAGATTTTTTGTGTTTCTCAGTCAAGCTCGAGATCGCTTGCTTTCTTTTGCTGGGAGACGAGACACAAACCACACTGTAGGCAACACAGATGCAGCACGAAACTTAAGGAATTTGACCTAATTCCAGTGATATTACAGGTTTTAGACTGAGAGCACATCCTTGCATGCCTAAATACAGGTTAACATAACACACAGTTCTAGCTTACCACTGCTAAGGCTTCTGTTACTGGTATGGCCCAGCTCTCTCTCGGCTTGAAACTAGGCAGAAAATCCCCACTCATGTCTTTTTCACTACACAACATTTTAACATCAAAGCTACTCAAATCACATTAGATAAAAACACCCTCTTGGGCTGTGACATGACACTGTCTTTCACTTTCAAACATCACACCCTTTACCTATTTCATGGACAGAACTTAGCTGCCAGCCTAGATACGAGAAAAACTTCCATGAGCAGAGAAAATACACAAGCCCATCAGAACAGGCGCTTGCTCATTAAATATTTTATACCAAGTACTAGGCCTGTGGCCCATTATCCGCATTTAGCAGAACAATCAATTCCAACATAAGAAGCAGGCAACTGCTCTGCTCTCACTCACCCCAGCCTACTGTTTGTAACTACACCCTGGTTAGCACCAGAGCAGACCTGACTCAGCAAGTGCTTCTGACTTCTGCTAAAACACAGCTGAATCAGAACAAAACTGAACAAAACTGGAAGTACATCTTTATTACAGCTTTTCAAACGATGAATGCCAGGAAACGTAAACTCCTATTGCTAACAGGAACAATTTCGCTTTTAATGAAGGTTAGTACATAAAACCCTCTCATTTTTCTCAAGTTTTCCACTACTGAGCTTGCAATAGTTTCAGCAGTACTGACAGAGCTGCAGGAGGCTGCAGCAGAATGTTTTCATCCAAATCCACCACGTACAAAGTAGATGACATGCTATGTAAAAACACAAGCAGCCACAACTATTATTTGTGCACTAGTACTCTGAACGTCACTTCTACCAGTTAAAAGCATCGGAGTGGAGCACAGGAGCAGCTCTGTTCGAGGTCTCTGCATAAAGCAAGCTCTGTGCCACGTACGACAGCGCTGGGGCTGCAGGCCCCGGGGAACACCAAAGGGCTCGTTTTCTTTGCAGGGGGGAGTGCTTAAGCAGCAGCAGGGATATTTTGCCTTTCAGGATTGCAACAGAGATACAGTGTTGGTTCTGCTCTTCCCTCTTAGGATAGTTCTTCCAGTACTTACAGGGGGCCTACAGGAAAGCTGGGGAGGGACTTTTTACAAGGGTGTGTAGTGATAGGACAAGGGGCAATGGCTTTAAACTGAAAGAGAGGAGATTTAGACTAGATATAAGAAAGAAATTTTTCCCTCAGAGGGTGGTGAGGCACTGGAGCAGGTTGCCCAGAGAAGCTGGGGCTGCCCCATCCCTGGAAGTGTTAAAGGCCAGGCTGGATGGGGCTTTGGGCAACCTGGTGTAGTGGAGGGTGTCCCTGGCCATGACAGGGGGGTAGAACTGGATGATCTTTGAAGTCCCTTCCAACCCAAACCATTCCATGATTCTATGATAGCAGGTGTGAGAAATACTTTCATCACTCAGTTAAGAGAATGAATTCTATCAATATAAGTATTTTTCAAGTGTCACTTTTATTGTCAGCTCCTTTTCTACATGTTAACTCTTCCTAAAGTAGGGCCTCACTCAGTTTTTAAAAACCTGTAACTGTTTGTTTTCACAATGTTGCACCTTACCTTGAGTACTGCCATAAATGTAAATATTTTAAAAATAGTAAGTATGAAATCCTATCAGTGGTACAACATACACCGTTAACACCTGAACCTACATTTGAAATCTGATCTACTCTTGAAGCTAGATAACCAGATTCTCCAAAATGTGCTTATGAAGCACTTTCCGCAGTTGATTGTGCAATACAATTTTTCTCATCATTTGACACTAGGTAAAATAGATTAAAACCAGCTAAAATATAAGAAACAATTTCTTTACAGCAGTCACTCGCTAGAGCTACTACATGACATGAGACTGCAAACGGAAGAGACAACATAATTTTGAAAACAATGTCTTTCTCCATTATTCTTAGGGCAAAAAGACTAAAAATTTAAGAGCTCCCCAAGCAATACAACAACATTTAACTATGGTCCTTTCCCCAGCAAGCCAGGGTCATTTTCTTACATGACGAGCTAAGGGAAGAGATATTTGGAGCAGATGCACCCACCCTGTCCAAACTCCCCTTCACCAGACGTGCCAAGCAGAGGGGGAGCCTTCCCTTGCAAGGGGGCCGTGACTCCTGCTCCTTACCAGAGAGCTGCAACCTAGGTGCACCTCTGTGCCTCTGGAAGTTCAAGTCTTTTGATTTGGATGCCCTTGGAGAAACAGTGCTCTCCGAAGCCTAAGCACCAGCTTTGTATGAAAGGCAGAGATCAGCACTGCTCTCACAAAGGTTAGGTACGGCCAGGCACTAGCTAGGCTAAGTGCCAAGTAAACTGTGAACTTTCAGGGATCGTTCCTGATTTGATTGCAAAATCAGGCAAAAACGTAATTGTTAGGCTCTCTAACCTTAAAAAACAAGTAAGTTGTATCTAAGGGCAGAGTTTCACTAGATGCTAACATCAGCAAGAATGTCAGCTGCCTTCTTCCCACCCCAAAATTAAGATCATACAGCCATGTGATGATGAGAAACAGGGCACTTGGAAGGGTTAAGACAGCGTCACAAAAATTAAGGAAGATCATGTCAACGAGCTAATTGACCGTGCACCTCCAGTCGCACTGACACAACTGACAGTTTGGTTTCATAATCAATAGAAACTACTCTGAAACCACATTTTCTCTGAACAGGACAATCTTGCCCTTTCCTCCCCCATTCCCGCTCCTTGTGCCAACACTAACTATTGTGCAAGTGCAAGACAAACCAACACCAGGGATCTGACCCAGGTGAAAATGAATCCAACAAGAAAGCAAAAGCAACAGCTGGCTGAGAGGAACAGAAACATGCATTTCCATTAGAAGCACAGAGACAGATTGAGGTCCCACACCAGCCTAAGCTGCATGGCCCACTGGCTGACACTGACCCGCTCCCCTCCCTGGTCCCAATTACTTAAAAACCTAACCAGACCTCAAAAAAAGATGACTTTTCGACAGCTTAATGGACTTAGAAGACCTGCAAGAAGGGTATGACAAGTCCCAAACACAGCACAGGGAATAGAGGTTGGGCAAAAACACACACAGGTGGGGACGGGGCAGTGCAGAATCAAGGCAGCCATCAGGCCAGACAGACTGGCTTAGAAAAGTAAGGTTGTGAAACTGCACCCTGATTATTCTGTGGTTCTGTAATTACCAAACTTCAAGGCAAGCCAAACATGCATGTGAATGACGGAGCAGGTAGATGTAGATCTTTATAAAGAAAGGATTATTAGTGTTTGTGGAATCATCCATTCACCTCAAGGAGCTATTCCCAGGTGAACAGGAGCAGACCTCACCATAGCCTAGAACCACGCTTTGAGGAGCTGGAGGTGCTTATTCATCTCTGTGGGTGTCCTCACCCACCCGCTCTTCTCCCCAGGGAACAGACCTCGTTGTAGTCTAGAACAATAGCTCGGAGAGGCAAGAGGTGCGCATTCATCTCAGTGGGTGTTCTCACCTACCCGCTCCTCTTTCCCTAGCCTCCTCCCACAAAAGCATTTTGAAACTTAAAAGATGGATCGAACATCTCCTTCCTGATGTGCACTTCCACAGTGTTTCTCTGCAACACGAGTAGTGTGAAAGGCTCCGGACACCTGTCAACACACCCAAACACAGCCACTGCAGTGTACTTATGCTAGACTGCAGAAAGACAAAGTCCACTTGTTGAATCTGTCCAACAATGGTCAACAGACAATACGGAGGACTTCTTTTGTTTTAAGGTTGCATCTGAATCCTGAAGGATACGGATACAGACAAAACAAAAAGTTGTTTGTAAGAGAAACTGTGGCATCTGAAGACTGAACATAGAAATAAACCATAATTTAAGAAATATATTAACTGAGTGTTCCTCCTACTCTTTCATTTTACAAAAATAAAACCCACGTGGCTCAAAATAACTGTTACTTTCTTTAGAGAGCTATCCAGAGAGAAACGCACGCAAATTAAAGGTACAACTATTTACTAATTAACCACCCCAGAAGGGCTACGCACAAATAAAGACGTACTAAAGTATTTGCAACTATTCCCAAGAACAAGCACCATTTACGGGCGTTATGCTCGAGGGCAGAGAGGCACAGCAGGAGCGTTTCAGACGCCGTCCCAACACCCTGACGCCCGGTGAATGAAGGCACACGCTGCTCAGGTGTGTCAAGGGAACACATTCACGGGCCGCACGCACGCACGGAGACCGCACACGTAATGGAAACACGTTCCAAGTAAAAAGCACCGTGCGTACGTTATCGGTGGGTGCTGAGGGAACGGGTAATTCCCGAGCACAGCGGACAGCCCAGGCTGGGGCGAAGCAGGAGGCCGCGGCCCCACCTGGAGAGGCCGAGGGGCAGCTGAGGGGACAAAGCGGCCCCGACCCGCCGCCTCAGCGGCCACCCCGGGTGGGCTCCGCGCCTGGGGCCACGGGCGGAGGGTGCTCGCCCCGCGTGTCACCTGTCTCGCGTGGGTGGCAAGAAGCAGGGCCCGGCCCACAGCCCTCTCTGGGCCAGGGTGCGGCCTCCTCCCCCCGCCTCAGGGCACGGCCCGGCTCCCTCCCGCCTGGGCGGGGGGGGACAGCGGGCCGGAGCGGCGATGGCGTAGCTGCCCTCCCGCGGCTGGCGGGGCCGGGCTCCCGCAGCCCGGGACGGCGCGCAGGCGGGGCCCCCCACGAGAGGAGCGGAGGATCCCCCTCAGCTGCGGGGCTGGACGCGGCCGGCGGGGAGGGAGGGGAAGGGAGCGAGGTGGCTCTTCGCTCCGCTCCCCTCCCCCGCCGGCCGCGTCTCCATCTTGCCCGCCCGCCGCTTCCCGCTGCGCGGAGAAAGGGCCGGGGGACGCGGGCCCGGCTCGCACCTACCTGAGAGGAGCGGGGCGGCCTGCGGGGCGGCGGACGGGCGGGAAGGAGGGAGGGAGCGAGCGGCCGCCTCCCCCACACCCCGCCGGGCAGCTGCAGGGAGCGGCGCTGCGGCGGGCGCGGGCGGGCGGGCGGGGCGCGCTCCCGAGCGGGGCCGCGCCGCGGGGGCGCGCGGCGAGCGTGCGCGGGGCGGGGCCGGCGGGGGGCTCCTCCCGCCTCTGAGGCGCTCAGTGTCGGCGACCCGCCGCCATTTTGTCCGGCGGGCGGAAAGGCGCCGAGCTCAGGTGCGAGCTGTGCGCGCCGAGGTGAGGCCGGCCCGCTCGCTGGCGCCTTGCTTTCCCACATAGGATGAGGCAGGTATGGAGGCTGGCCGGGACGGTGTGCAGCAGCCTTTAGCGCAGGCAGGCGCCATCGTCTCCTGGGCCTGACAGGGCAGGGGAATGGAGGAGGGTTTGCTGAGCAGCAGGCCCGGCACTGAGGCATCGTTCCTATTTTTCTCCACCTCATGAAGAGCATTGTTCACGTTCGTCTTTGCGTCTGGCTCTGGAGGATAAATCACCAGTTTATTATCCAGTAAAATAAATCCCAGAGTGCGTCCTCTCTCTTTGAAATATTCTAAAGGGTTAGCCCCTTCATGAAAAAACTCAGGATTCCTGGTGTTTCCATTGCTTTCATTTGGATGGAGGAGCATGATACTTTCTGTCCCAACAGTACACACACTGCAGTCCATTGTAGAAGAATCCAGCTCTAGGACTGTATTGAAATAACTATGAGGTTTAGTTTCCTTTCACTGCTGACTTGGCAACGAAGATGGCAGCCATTTCCAACGTAACTCAGACGGGCTTAAGTCCACTCACATCCTACAACAGCAGCTCCAATGAAGTACTGTGGGTTATTAAAGATTTTGTCCTATTTTATCCACTTAGTGCAAGTACTGCAATGACAACTATAAAAAAGGCCGTGAGTGGGAACAGCAATTTCCGCTATTTCCAAAGAGATCCCATAGAAACAGGAATTTTAAGTGCCCGGCACTTTTCACAGCCTGACCGGTCAAGGTCAGTTTTAGTGAAACAGTGTCACAGCCCGCTTAGTGGAGGGCTATGACCAACAGATTTTTCTATCCATGTTTGCTAATGACAATAACAGCATCAGCATCACTGTTCACTCATTGAAATCTTCCTGCCCTCTGTTAGGGCCATTGACAGACAGCAGCATCTAACCTGCAAATCACAGGGGCTAAATGAGCATGTGAATCCTTAAGTGACTGACATCTGTAAGAATCTGAAATATGTTCTGCACTAACCAGATAAGGTCTTAGAAAATAAAACCAAGAGAGACCAGGCAAAAAAAAGAACCTGCAGCTTTTACAAATGGCTAATTCCGTTTTTCTAAATATTTTCCTCTCCTGCTGTTGTTTGGGGAGCTGACTGCTGTACTCCAACCCTGTGATATTCCATTTCTACAATACTTGGAGCTCTTCAGGCCAAAAATTGCTGTGAAACATCCTGCCAAGATGATGGTTCGGATTTTTTGCCAGTGCTTCCTAATGCATGCAGGAATCCTCCCTTGCAATATAAGCAAGCAGCAGGGAAAAGCAGCATTTATTTAGCTTAATTTAGCAAATGATTCAGTTTATTTACGAACCTCATCTTTCTGCTGTTTTTAACTCTTGTTGGAAGTGCTTCCGCCAATCAAAAGCAGCGGAGTTCAATGCCTCCTTGGTATCCTGTTATTTTCCTTTTCATATCTTAGTCGGGAAGGTGGCAGAAGTCAGGCCGGGCTCAGGCTCCCGATTTATGCAGAAGAAATGGTGATCTCAACAGAACACAGAAGCGGTCAGATAATAGAGGAGTGAGTGAACTTGTAACGTGAAGCAGTGAACGGCTCCATCTCGAGACGCTGCGAAACCGGAATCGGGCTGTTGTTGAGGCTCTCGCTGGCAGACCCGCAGCGCAAGGTCTGCACGTTTGCCCTTGGAGCTGGCCCTGCCTCTGGGAGGGTGCTGGGTCTGGGTGCCTGCTCTGTGTTGTGCTCCAGACATGCCACGCCAGATGAGCCAGCTCCAGTGCCCACACTGCTCAAATATTAATCTGCTAGCAACAGGGTCCGGTTTCCTCATCTGCACGCTGCGCTAATAAAAACAGGAACCAAACAAAGATACATTGGTCTGTGACTGTCTTGTTTTGAGAAAGCCCCCCAGGGCCTGAAGCACAGCCGTTATTCAGATTGTGGATCTGTTTCCTCCTTTTCTCTCGCTAAAGGACTGCTCTCACCGGCAGAAGCAAATGATTACACTAATTATCTGTAAGGTAGAAGGTGTAATGAAGCGCTGCCCTTCCTACCTCCGGACTGCAAAGTCCTATTCTCCTCCTTCCTCCCTGGAGCTCTTGGGGACCTCTCACTGGTGGATCCAAATCTTCAAGGAGAGGAATGGCCTGAGAGCACAAGTTCCTCCTCCTGCCAATGCAAGAGCTTCTTGCCCGTCCTCAGCTACACAGCACGCCAAGCCAGCGGGAGAACTCAGTCCCATAGCTGCCACGACCTCCGTCTGTTCAACTATGAATTACTTGAGCTGGTAATTCCTACAAGTTCACTTGCCTGCGAACATGCACAGGCAGAGGAAACATAGGTTTTACTTAAGATGAAGGATTTTTGTTAAGTGTAACATTTTCATTGCTCGGCAGTTAGTTTCAGAACAGTTGCCCAGTGGTTATTTATTGTTCTGAGAAGCATGTTGGTGAAGATAAACTTCGTACTTAAAATGGCCAAGTATAAGATAACTTAAGAATCATATGCTCACTCTGTAGTAGGTTATTAATAATTTCTTAACTCACTAGAGATACTTAGTTCTGAGATACTAATTAATTTACCTCTGCTTATGCTGGTCAGCTTGACAATTTTGTATCTCTCCGTTTGACTAAAGAAAAATATTTAAATCTGTTTCAGATGAGAAGTCTCAAAGAAGCAATGTTTGGGTGGCAATCACTCAGACTAATGGTCATTTATTTAAAAATAGTTGTTTCCACTGTAGCTAAAAGTATGAAAACAAATCTTCCTGCCTAGCACTGTATAAACATTTTACAAAATGTACATTTTGGGACAAATTCGAGTCCAGCTGTGCGTCTTTTATCTTTACATTTTTAGGTTGCTCTCTGCCTCCACTCCCCCCCATACAGCCACAGTTAGCTGGAAGCCAGAATTTCTTCTGCAAACGCCGGAGCTCTAAGAACACAAACTTGTTTAAGCTGAGACCATATTTGGAAGAGATCTGGGTCAAGAAAAATAATCAAAGGAAAGTGCATTCCTCAAGCGTCACGTGAGGAGGCCAGAATGTGCACACAGGGCCCGGCGCTCAGCTCGGATGAAGGGAAGGGTCTGCCTTGGTGAGTAACTAACTGTGAGTAGGCTTGTGGGAAGGGCTTGTTTACACCAACGTTCACCCTGAGAACCACCTCACTGGCCTCTTTAAGGGCATGCAGGCAAATTTAGAAAAAGCTTTCCTAGTAGAGGTGTTCAGCAACATGCCATGCATGTGTCCATGGCAGAAAATTAAAAAACTAATTCTGCTGAGCTATGCAAGCTCTGTTCTCGCGGATACACGAACCTGTCTTTCTAACCCTGACACTAATTTCTCTGAGTAACCACTGTTTCTTATGAAAGTAAACATGTCTGAAGGACTGAAATACCAAAGTGAGCTCTCTCTCGCTGAGACTCCAGCATTCCTTCACATATTATTTTACAAAGATCTCAAATCCAGCCTCTGGTGTTTATGTTCGGCTATTACAATTGCAGAATTTTAGCAAAGCTTAAAAATCTTTATTTTTCTGTCATCCACTTGGAACACTTGAGTGAGAAAAGCTCCTACAGATGGCACTTTGAGCCTCAGAATCTTTTATTCAATTAGCAGCCAAATGCACATTAAATAAACTGCACTGCTTTAATTGAACAAGCAAAATCTCAAGCAGCCAGGAGAGAGAACAGCTACAGAACATACTGGGCTGTCATCTACATTCATTACATTTTGGTTACAACTTTTACTGCATAGAGACTAACAGGTAAAGTAGGCCTTAAGCTGCCTATTTAATGAAACAGAGGGTGGCAACCATGTTTAACATAGTTAGGGTAGTGAAGTGTGATGGCACACATTTTTCATCTTGCTGTGAATTTTTTTTATTCCCCACCCAGAACATTGGATTTAGTCCTCATCTCCCATTTTCCTGGCTAGGGCACAGTGCAAAACCTCTGCCCCTTTGCCCACTCATGTGCATACAGAGAGAGTAGCTTGACGTGCTGTTGTGGATCTGCTGGGGCCCGCACCTCGGTCTGTGGTGGAGGCTGCCATGGAAAACACGGGCACAGGCCTCTCCCTCTCTGCCTCCAGCCACTGCTGGTATTGACCATCTCTTCCACATTCACAGACCTTCACCTACACAGTTCTCTCCTACTTCACCTAAAAATGCCAGTGCCCTGTTCCCTGAGAACAGCAATACCCCCAGAGTATCACCCCTCACCACCACTGCTGCGACAACGGAAGCAAAAACTCGTTCATGATCCAGTATCAAATACTTCCCTCACTTATCCACCCAAAATACTGCTGTTTACTCAAGCACGGAAAGCGTAAGGCAACTTAGAAAGGTGGCAGCGTATCGCTGCGGGCAGATAACGGAACAAGCTCTGCTTATGTGTATTAAAATAAAAAAAGAAATACAGAATCCCTGTGCTCTTCCAACAACTAGTGACAGGAATCTGTGCAGGGCAGATTCCCTGGAAAGCAGCCAAACTGTGATGTTTATAAAGAACTTGTCCATATCTATAGACACACTTAGAAAGAATTAAATATAACATTTCTCATTACTTAATTGTGTTTTCTCCCAACTTTTATTCTCATCTTGTTTGCACCTTTTTCTCCTTGTGTATTTGTTAATTTGAGAGTTTCTTCTCTGGCTTATAAGCATTTTGTTCCTGTTCTCATGTATCTGAACACCTTCACTGCAACTTTCTTAGTGACTGAGCTGCATCTCATGGATTTCTAGCAGAAAATTAGTAAAGCACTCTTCACTGTACACATCACTCTACTCCAAAAAGTACAAGGTTAACTGTCACAGGAAAAAACACAGAAGCAACATTAAGTGCAGAAAACAGAGGAGCTATTCAGAAAGACAGTTTCTGGAAAATATACATTGAAATTATTTTTATTTTTGCTGGAATTTAAAAAACATAGGAATATTGACATTGCATTTAAAAACCCCAGGAAGTTAAAGATTATACATTGTTGCATCTCTGAAATCCACCAGTGCAAAGCTGGAAATCACAAAAATGTCTCCATCATGCCTTTTTTAGGCGATACCAATATGTATATGAACATTTTGAAACAAGATTTTTAAAGAAGCGTCAGACTGTCCAAACTTGAAAGCGCTCTTCATTAAACACATCAAAATCTGTCACTCTTCTGGGGGACGCTGTCAAAAGTTAGACAATTCAATAAACGAGTTGTACGAAACATAGCAAACCCCACTTCTTAACGGAAGGAAACGTGATGTGTTTCAAGGGAACAGGCTTTAGTTTGAGATTTCCGTTTTAAGTTTTGAGAAGTGTTTTTGTGTGTGCTTCTTCTTTGTCCTACTCAGAGTATTAATCTCATCAGTACTGGGTGTTCTTACCCTAAATGTATTCTGCTACGCTGGTACAATCACTGCTTTCCTTTCCTGTACTGCACGTAACGTACACTAACGTTGGAGTAACAGACACTTGTAGGCAAACAGAAAGTCACTTAAATTACCTGAAGTCGGGAAACAGAAGTTGTGAATTTACACAGCCATGATGCAGGTTGTATGATCTGTCTTCACCAGGGTTACAGCAGTATATACACAGCTGTTTTAAAAGTACACTTCAGTTTCTTCTCAATGTGTCAGGTAAGAAAAGCTTGCTACAAAAGTCCTTTGGAAAGTCACCATCTTGAGAGTCTTGCAGCTGCTACAACGAGACGATTCAAATTGCTACTGCTTAGGCTCCAGGTAAGCAGACGGGACAATGAAATGCTTAAGAGTAGTTCAGTGTCCATTGGAAATACTAATGTCATGGGGATAAGACCTCAAAAAGAAAGGTCTTGCCTGTCCCAGTAGCTTATTGACTGCAATGATAGTCAATATTTGTGGAATTCACTCATAAATATCATTATTCGTTTTTACTTAAAGCCATGTCCTAACAGTAATAAAGATGACAACCCTGGGGGAAAAAAATCACGTTAAATGTCTATATAAGAAGACTATAAAAAAGTGACAAAGTCGTTTTTCATTACAAAAGAGGTTTCTCTTTTTTTCTGAGATTTTCTTTTTACACTACACAGGCTTTCATTCTTATGTCAGAGAATGAGGAACAAAAATCAAATCCTAAAATTCTGATGTTTAGAAAAAAACAGGAAAACTATTTTCATACTACAAAACATCTCACTTTACAAAAACCCCAAAGAGTTATTCTATTACCTGGATGACAAAGACAAAATGGGACGCAAAAAGGATAAGAAGATCTTAAAACTAGACCTCAAGTATTCCTGGATAAAATTCTCTACTCTGATCACTGCAAGACTCTCTGACCTTCAGGGGATGTTTGTTCAAGGAACGAATGTGTGTGGAACCAGCCAGAGAGATGCTATGGATCAGGAGAAAAACCTGCCTTTATTTTGGTGTTTTATCATTTTTTCCAGTATAAACTGATATGGTGTGAACTGTCCCCACAATAGGAAGCAGGTGCTTATTAACAATTTCCAACATAAATCCCAGCATTGTTTAATTTACTTAACAGTATAGTCTGTCAGGAAAATTAAAATCTGTTTTATTTTATATTCTTTATGATGAAAAGTATATAAACTGCACTTTTAAATTAAATCATGCTCTGCCAAAACTGGTCTGCTTTAAGACTGATAACTGCAGTGGAGAGAATTAAGAAGTTTCAGCAAGTATCCATTTTCTGTTAAAAAATGTCCGCAAGACAAAATAAAAAAATTCTTAATTTACAATAAGCAGTGTAAACAGCAAAAACAACAGAAGCCACAAAGTTTCACGCACCAGCCACTGGCAGACAGGTAACTCCAAATACTCATAGAACTTTGTATCTTCCTTTGTTGGTTGGTTGGTACGAATTTTGCTGCAAATAAAGGAGAGAATTATCACAGTTAAAAGTGAAAACGGATTAATCAATTGCAATAAAACACCGCTAACAAAAAAACCCCCACGTTACATGTGAACAAGCAGTTCCATAGCAATTGCCTTCCTTTGGAGAACATTTTGATGGGGAGGTCAACAATTTTGGAAAAGAAACAAAACTATGAATAATGGCTCAGCAGGACCACTGGAACCGACTGCTGATTTACAAGGCTACTTGAGAGAAAATGGCAAAGCCACTGCCAAGTCCAATGTAGTATCCGTGAAGGTCACTGTAGAGAAAGCCAAGGTTTCTTTGACCAGAGAACTCAAAATATGATTCCTCAAGACAATGTCTTACTGGCAAATGGAGCGCCTTGAAAATAGCTGATTATTAGCTGGGAATGCCGTAAAGCTGCGGCAAAACAAATCTCTAAATACATATAAAGTATTAAAATGAGGGGAATAATTCTCCTCCTCCCTGCCTGATGGTGCTGAAATGAGGAAATTTCTTCGGACCTAATTCTTTAAGGGGTCTTCAGTCAAAAAGCTCTGTCAATGTGTTATCTCCATCTGCTGGCTGGATAACAGCTGCGTGTCTGGAGAACTGAACACGGGAAGATATTTCCTAAGCTGTTCAATGAGACAGTGGTTTTGAGATCTACAGGATCCAGTCCCTGATATTAATTAAAATGTATGCCAGAATGCCAACATTTGTAGAAATCAATCTCAAAGCATAAATTAAGGCACTTTCCCTCTGCATTCTGGATATTTCACTCACCAATCTGATGAGCTCCTCTTTTATAAGTCGTGTGATTTCTGCCTTTGCTTTCTGAACAGCCAGTTCGTTGGCACCTGAAGACAAAAAAAGACATTACCATCTTAGACTCTTTCAGTATGTGAAGCCTACGGAATAAACATTGCTGGCTGTTTTCAGAAACACTGTAAAACTTGCTGAATATCCTCAACTATTTGCTGAAGAACACTCTAGTATTGTACAGACTGCCACAGCTAGACTGTGTTCTGTTTTAAGGAAAATACTTAAAAAAGACAGTCCTAAATTACATTATTCAGACATTCCTAGGATTAGAGGTTTCTTGGAGAAAAACTCTACCCAACCATCATGAGATTTGCGAAGTTTTTGTTGTAGTAGTTGATGCAATTTCTTATACCTTCTACAGCCCAAACCCACACAATTCCATTTTCTTCCTTATTTCACGCTAGCACAGACATCTCATCAGCTTATCCTGATTTTTTTTTTTTGTTCTGTTTTCTTTCTCCCTCCTCCAAATGGATTCCATACATGTTTGCTGTTGCTCTGTGGCAGGTCAGTCTTCTCAGAAGCAGCATCTCTGTGACACCCACGGATCATTTGACAGTGAATTACGATAAATAAATGTTTCTTTAGTAACTGTATGAATTCAGAGAGTAACCACAGTGGGTCTGTAACTGAGCATCCAGACACTGTGACTACAGAGATTCCATGTCTAATCACAAAACCAGAGTCATATCTTTAATTGAAACATTTATAAAAAGAATACATACTTTCTATAGCCAAATAAATCTTGCGTTCTCCTTCCTTAGGTTCTTTGCCTGGAGGGAAGTAAGTTCCTCTGATTGTAATGGCAGCTTCGGAATATTCACTGATTCTCTGCAGCGCTTCTTTGGAGGTAACTTTCCATCTGGCAGTCTGCAAGGGAAAGGGTACGGGAGGATCAATGGAGAGAAAGGCATCACACGAAATGGCAATCCAACACTGGACTCGTTATTAGTTGACATTTTGGACAAACAACAAGAACACTGCACTGTGCAAATCAGACATGGCGTTCTACTTTAAAAACGTAGATTGAAATTTTAGCTGGTTATTTTCATGCAAGTATATTAAAAAAAAAAAAATCTGCCTCTTGTGTTGGCAAGATAAAGTTACGGAAAAAGGAGAAGAGAGAATGGATGCATAGTACTACTGAAACAAGAACTCTGAAAACCTTTCATTTTGCTATACTGAAAGGTTAAAACTTGCAATTTTTTCTTACGATTTTCTGAAGCAGCACTTTTTTTTTATTTAGCACTTTTTGTGCAGGAATAGATTTAAAGGGCAAACATATACTGTTAATGGCTGCAAGGATTTCCCTTTAACAAAATAAATACTATTTATTTCTACACAGTTCATTGGTTAAAGACAAAAGCAAGTAAACCTTAAAATCTCCATAAATAAAGCCTAAGGAATAAACATTGCCAGTTGTTTTTCAGAAGCCTGTAAAAATTGTCCCAAATCTCTACAATATCCTTGAGAAGACTTCACTATGCTAAATGCATCCCATTCATGTAGAAAATGAAATTACTAGAAAGTATCTGGTAGATTGTTGTAAGTTACTTGTAGGTTGAGACAATGCTTGTCGTGGTGAGCTCTGGCATTCTGAGTTGGAGGACTCAGGACAAGTCTGGAGAAGCTCACACTGCCTTGGCGTGAAGGCAGAGTTATCCCTGACAGGAAGAACGATGCCTTCCAGTCCCTCCCTGTTTGGTTTCTCAGTTCTGGCAGGCTGAGAAAACACACTGTCGTGTGTCCTACCTTAAACTGCTGCTTTTCCAGAAGCCAACTCTGGAACACAGTCTCCAAAGGCAAGTTTTATGTCCCTGTATCATATTGCCTGTTACATATTCTGTCTACAAGAGCTGCCGTATCGGCATTAATCCGACTCTCGGAAATGACTGCACTGATCCTCAGGAAGGCAGCCCTACGCGGATCTTTGATGGGATGTTGTGCAGCACTTCTATAAACCAGCTTGCTCAGTCAGCTGGCACTCTCGCTTTGGGCGATGGCTTTATCTTACGTATTCTCTGCCATCTCAGCTCTGCGCTGTGTTCAGTACGACACATGCACATGGCACAAGTGAGTCCTCCTCCCTCACGGAGATCTTCCAGGGACACAATGAGCAGTGATGATTCTCACTGATGAACTCCCATGCATTCATCAGTGTTTCAGAGGAGATATCACCAAATATTGAAGAACAAAAAGAAGATCAGGAGAGAGCTATTTTTTCTAGTGCAGTTCTACAAAAAACCCCTGAAGATCTACAGTTTGTGTATTTGCAGACACACATGTGCAGACAACAGAACGGTTACCTGTCTGACCATTATAAGCAAGCAATGCTTTGGAGCATCCTGGCGAGCGTATCCTTCGAGGGTTAGAAGGATTCTTAGCAAAATTATAAAAATCTACAACACGTTCTGTGAATGAGAAATCGCTCAGGATAAGAATGAAGAGTGTTTCTGAGAGGGAAGGGTAAGAAACTAAGAACACAACTCAATAAAATAAGGCAAACCTGGGCAGAACCTCGGAGACAAATACAAGGAATTTGCGCTTGATACTGTGGAATATAAATGCTCAAAACAACAGATGAGGTAGACTACAGCAGCAATATTCTGAATGGCAAAAATACTCAGGTAATAAAAAAAAAGCAAGGAGCAGTACCGGTCACAGTAGTATGGCCTTGGAAATAACACACCAGCCAGTGTCCAAGATTTGGATACGAGAGAAGTCAGTGGCAGAGGGTGAAAAGCTTTTTGTATGACAAGGAATATGTATTTTTCTGATTTCTCTGGAACATGTCCAAAGCACTGTGTTGCTATATATAGAAACACTTCTATCCATGAGATGAGAAGTAATCACAGATAATGGAGTAATTTCAATTAGGCATTGTAAGATATAGAGAGAAAATATTTTACTGGTATAATCATAGTCTAAGCTATGAAGATGGCCTTTGTTAAATAACGGTAATTTACACTCGATTATAGCAAAATGGTTACTTGCCTGTGGGAAGTCATTGATCTCTAATTCTTCTTCATATCTCTTAAAGGATTCGTTTTGTCCTCCATCCTGTTTCTCTTCCTCCTGCTTCTCTATGGGTACATAATTGAGCTTGGCATTGATTTTTTCAGCCAGTTGCTCTGCAATGGTCTTGGCAGATACAGTAGGTGCTTGAATTGTGCCTCCTCTCAGGATAGCATTTGTAGCCTGCTGCATCACATCCTGAAAAAAAACAGGTCCATGTTGAGTTCGAGGTAGCCTAAAGAAGTCCTACATAAACAAACACGGGTTTCATCAAAGCTTTCTATGTAATATAATTATCCACATAAGAAATACATTCTCCAAACTTCTCTTCCTCTTCTTTCCTTCCTCCCAGTAACTCCTCTCACACCTGCATAGGAAAGATCTCACTGTATCTTCAGCTCAAAATACCTTTGGACATTCCGGACCACCTAAATGGATTGTGTATCACATGCTTCACTAGAGAAAGATGTTCTGCAACTCTGCTAAAGCTGACAAAAACTGCATTGTGTCATTTTATCTGTAATGAATTAACTCTTTGCCAGGGCAGACAAAGCATTTCCAGTTCTGTATTAAATCTTGTCATCATTTTGGTTCAATTACAAATCCTACAACTTACAACTGAGTTAGCCCAGCACAAACGAGCTAAATAATGCAGTATGTTATTAGTGAGCAGAAACACTAAATAAAATGGCAGTCACAGAACAAAGAACTGAACAACCTTTATTACAAAAGAAAAACATTGGTCTGTGAAGAGCCTCACCTTAAAGTGGAAGGGGACCAATACTTGTGCCTCTGCTCCAAGATTCTTCTGGGCATTGATTCTCAAAGCCAATCTTTTAGCAATTTCCAATTTTTCTGCATTTCCAGCTGACGGTGTAGGAGCGTTTGATGTTCCTGGTGTTCCCATGTCTTTTACTCTTTTTTTTGAATTGAACATGCTTTCAATTTGTTCATCGATCTAAAGAAAATAACAATTATTAGATCACTGTGTTTGCCATTAGATCATCTTATCATCCTAAAGGAAGAAAACACTAAGGTACATTTAGTTTACATGCTTTTAAAGAAATAGATCTCTCATAAATGGCAAAAGCCTGTCCAGAACTGCAACTAAACAAAAGGAACAGATGATGTTTTAATTAGGAGAAAGTTTGAACGTAATCTTTACTTTCAAGGTCAAAAAAATGAGTCTAACAAACATTAAGAAAGGAATCTAATATAGATTTAGAAATAGAAAAGGCTACTATGAATTTCTTCAAAACACTGCAAGTAAAAAAATGTTTGCAGTTTAGGGCAATTGTTCTATTTCATCTACACAAGATTAACATTACAAAGAAAATACTTCATGTGACATTCACATAACTACATAAATTAAGTATCAAATACCAGTAAACCAGAAAGATTTCAAGATCTTCATAGATCATGGTATGTAACCTACTGCAGAAAAAAAAATTGGAAATCCTTAAGCAACTTAAATTTTACTTTACAAAGCAACTTGATTTTCAGGTGCTTACATCAACAGCTGTATCTTCATCATCTGAATCTTGCAAGCCAAGAGCTGCTTTTTGTAGCTTCTTTCTTTCATTAGCCAAGGCCTGTTCTGTTTCATCAAATTTAAAACCTTTGCCAGAGAATCCACTGCTTTTTTTAATCAACTTCCCCTCCTGAAAACAAAAACATGTATTTTCATACTTAGAAGTTTAAAATCCCAGTTCCGATATTTGTATAATTTCATAGTTTTTATGACTAATTTTGAAGGGATTTTAAAAAGCAAATCCTAGCACATTTAGAAAGCTCTTCGAATTTAAAAACTGTATTTTACCAGAAAGTGTAATAAAAAAGCTATGTTAATTCAGCAGATAGAAACAATACACTATGGGGATTTTCTGTAAGTATATTTTTTAAATGCTTTTCACATGCAGTAAAAAAATCCCTCCAGTTTTTGTATCAGAAGAACTCCAAAGTCACTCTTCTCAGCATGAGCAAGATCCTCTGATGGAGAGAGCTCTACTTCTGTGAAAGATCTTCATTATCTTTTACGTGAATTTTGATAAAAGCCAAAGTGCCCCTTATACAGTAGGCGTTTCTCTATCACCTGCCAGATAACAATTATTTAAATTCTCAGTAAAAGCCCCGTAAATGACATTCAAGATTCCAATCCTGACAACACTTATACACTTCCCTAAGCATACATGTTTTTTTCAGTGAGATGAGCCATGGATGTGTTCTGTACGACCGGACCTACGCACATACACATTAAACCCAGACCAAAGCCCTCTGCAGAAGGAAGAATTACTTACAGCCTTCTGTTGGTCTTTGAAGTCAGCCCAGAGCTTCTCCAAATCAGTAGGAATTGGAGTCCCAGACAATTCCAAAGCCTTGATGATATCACCAGCATACCGTGCCTGATCCTCAGTAATGAATGTATATGCATACCCCTGGTCAAAATTAATTTAAAAGATAATAAAGAAGATCTCTAAAGACGCTTTATCTCTAAATCTGTTGAAGCATCCGTGCACAGATGCTGTTGTTCTGGTCAATAAAAGTAACCACGATATTCATGCATAAACTTATTTTAGTGGGAACGTAGAATGAATAATGTGATTTCCCAGGAAACTGATACGGAAGTAATCAACCACAGATGGTAGAAACGAAAGTCTTTGCTTTCAATCTTGTCATGGTTAAAAGTGTGGAAAATAAAATCTTACAAATTCGGTAGGGCACATTTCTGACAGTGAAAAACACCCAAACTTTCAGCCACAAACAGGATTCAAAAGAACATTCATATCTCAAAAGAACATGTACGTTCCGACTTTCATAGTGCTAAAATTCAGAATATATTTCACACATGATCACTCACAAACCTTAGATGTGCTCTAAAGGAAAACCCTCTTCCCACCACTAATGTAAAACACTCCCTCTGTAGCTATTCCTTGGTAACACCTCAATCAAGCAATAAATAGGAAACATTTTCAGTTATAGCCAAAACAGGCAACTGATGGAACATACTTTATTGCCAGCTCGCCCAGTTCGGCCTGCTCGGTGCACATAATCTTCGTAATGGTTGGGACAGCTATAATTGACCACCAGCATCAGTTGTTTTACATCCAAGCCCCTTGCTGCTACAGATGTGGCCACCAGAAGTTTGCAAATTCCATTCTTGAAATCATTAATTATGCTGTCCCTGTCATACTGATCAATACCTGCAAGGCACCAGACAAAACAGTTAATTATCAAGCTCTGCTTTGAGCCAAAAGAATTCGTACACAGGTCAAAACACCCTCCAGCTTCAAACAACCACAAGCCTAAGCAAATAAAAGTTTAATACATTCACACTTTTACAGGAAACACACATCAGCCAGAACAATAAGTCTTTTAGTCTGTTTAGAATAACAAAACTTTCAGTTTTTCCTCTACAAAAAAGATGTTTTCCCATACTAAGATCCTCAAAAGTTTATTTAATATGATTTTCTACTTGACTTCTTACATTCATTTGAGACCTTATCTGGAGGCTTTGCTGTTCTCTACAGGCAGCAGAAATCTCAGAAGAATATTTTCCCCTCTTCCGTTGTTGCACTAAATCAACAGTGGTTTTGTACTTATTGGTTACTGCATTTTCAAGAGCATTATATATAGAAAGTTTTAAAATACGGACAATATTCTAAAGAGATTTCCTCCTCTTGCTACTAAACTACTTCCGTTATATTACTACTTGATGGCAGAAAGTGAAACAGCAGCTGCTGTTATCGTAGAATCTCAAATAAAAATACCATCTAATACTTCCCCAACGGCATTCACTGCTCCACAACAGCAAGTAGCTGGTGATATTCCCTGAGAGGTGCTAACTCCCAGTCACAGTCCTCTTGCACAGAGACAAGATTTGGCACCTGATGACATCTCACAGGGAACAACAAAGAGTAATTATGGAAAACTATCATCTCTTTTTCAAATTAAGAGAAAAGTATCTTTCCCAATTATAAAGAAAAACTTGTTTAGGAAGAAATAATAATTGGTACTATACAGGAACTACGTAACTTCTCTTTATAACTACTGAATAGCAATATTCTAGTTTGAAGTTGTTAATAGAAATCCTTAAGATTGCAGATCACCTCCATGAAGAGACAAGCAAGGGTAAGAGGCTCTCATTAAATCTTTCAACAACCCATCAGCGTGTTCTTGTTTATCTACAAATATGATAACTGATCCTTTCTCCTGATAGTGTCCCAGTAGCTCCAGTAACTTCAGGAACTTGTTCTCCTCTTCTATAACAATCTGGAAAAAGACATACAAAAGCAGAGTAGAAAGAGTATAAATTGTATCTTAAATCATTAAACACATTCAAGGTGCATAAAAATAAAAATCAGGAACAGGAGGTGACTTTTTCAGGCTGTTTCCACAGCTAGTGGCAAAACTGCTCTTCAGCTTAGTGGTATAAAATCAAGTTTAAAAAAAAAAGTGATAAATCTCTAAAAATAAAAGTTCTGTGGGTATATTGGCTTATATTCAATATTGCTGGAAATAACCTTCTGCAAGTAAATGAAAAGATAAGCAGGGCGGATCCATGATACTCACAACATGTTGCTCCACATCCGAACAGACAACACTTCTGCCTCCGACCTGCACTTCTATAGGTTTACTTAGGATTCTCCGAGCTAATGCCTCCATAGCTCTGGGAAAAGTGGCAGAGAACATGACAGTCTGACGATCAGGCCTGACGTTGTCTACAATTCGCATAACCTGGTTGGAGAGAACACTCCCTGTTAACACCCAAGAGCTGTAACTGAACTCCCTGCACACACGGAGCTGGCGTCTCTGAAGTGAGGTGGTATCTGCTCTACACAGGCTACAGAACATTCCTTCGCAGGTTTGCTCGTGGGACTTGGGTGCTGGCACTGGAAGACAGGCAAAACTTGCTGGACTCCACAGGAAGCTGAGTGGCATGATGCCACTCAGCAACAGCCCAGCAGAAATCTTAAGACATGCAGCAAAAATACTACAGCTCAAGAGATGAAATTAAGGAATTCTCCTAACTTTGGAGGACAATACAGCCTGGTGACAACTGAAGAGAGTCCTGGATGTCCAAAGCTGCCAGCAAGTAATTTGTCACCAGTATTTCCAACATTTTGTTCCAGTCTCCTGCAGGACATTGCCAGGAGACATCAAAGACTTTAGAAGCAAACCACAACTCCTAATACAACACTAGGTAATCAAGAGATTACACAGGGCTACAACATGGCCACAAGTATCCAAAACAAGTGTGTAAAAAAAAAAAGTATATTAGAGAAAAATCATGTTCTAAGCAGTATAAGAATTTATTGAAAACAAAGCATGTGAGGATAACAGAAAAATTAAAGAGTCAATTTAAACTGTTGTTCATATGTAGCACATCTTTCTATCACTCGTTGGGAGCGTAATGGTAACAGAGCACTGTGAAATCCTTTAACTGGAAAAGAACATCTTGTGGCAATATAACTCGTGTCAGTGGTTACCTGAGGCTCAAAACCCATGTCAAACATTCTGTCTGCTTCATCGAGCACAACGTACGTGACTCTGCGGAGATTTGTCACCCGGCCTGCGAAAGGAGAGGAAAAAACACATGGGAAACAAAATCAAATGGAAATCTAGTTTCCCCTCAGGAATAGTGTTTTAAAAATGTTATATAGTCTCACTATCTTCTAACAAAGACATTAATTATTTTTTTTTTTTAAAAAATTCACTAAATGTGAATTTCAATGTTCTCATTTTAATCACATATACATTCTGGGAAATGTGTAAGTATGCATAAGGCCCTTTATTTTGTCAAACTCTTCTCTTGCATACCATCATAGGGCCAGAAGAACCTGTAAAATTCAGAAAACTGCCCTCGCCAAAACACATCATAAAACTAAGACTGAGATGAAGCAAGGAGCCACATCAGCCATTATCTGACAACGCCACCTAGAAAAAAACATATTAGAGATTACAGCGCATGTGTGGAAGGCAAAGTCCAGTGCTAACTGTTGCAGCCTCAGAAAAATTCCTTTTCTACATATTATCTGCAATGCTTCCTTGGAGCTAGAAATAACTATTTGAGGACAATCATACTAATTCTAGTTAACTGCTAATAACGCCCACATAACAGAGTAAGCAGTCTTTTTGAAACAAATATATAAAGATTAAAACCTACCCAGTAACACTATTAATTTAAAATTAAGAACCACCCCAAACTCTGGGACAGCTGGAAACAAAATAAGCGAGTTGTGCATCTGCGAACATTTTGAAATTCTGATGGACAGGATAATTAGCACCCTTCCCAAACAAACGGCTAAGAGATTCCCTTTCAGGAGCAGGATTTTACTCAAGGATTTAAGAATCATGTTCTCCAACGATACAAACGTGAACACGTTCAGTTCCCAACAACTGTGGAGTGACTCCCAGAACGGAACAGGTTTTTCACATTTTCTACAACTACCACGCAGATTTGTGCCTATGAAACTACAGTGGAATTTGGTCCTTTCGGCTTCAGCAAATTGTAGCTG
Source organism: Tauraco erythrolophus (assembly GCF_009769465.1). NCBI lineage: Eukaryota > Metazoa > Chordata > Aves > Musophagiformes > Musophagidae > Tauraco > Tauraco erythrolophus. Next base: position 3,467,562 of record NC_141480.1, on the reverse strand, counting down.
AATCCTCAAATTACTTTTTAGAGATTTGGCGCTGCATATTGTTTTTTTAAGATACGGAATTCATACTTAAGGAACAAAATAAATATTTCTTAAAATCTACATTATCTATTTACCATCTTAACACTTTCATCCCCAAATAATAACTTTGTAAAATTACTTGGGAACAGCATTAATGTACCTACCTTTGACGATTAAAGTCTTGGAAGCCCAGTTCTATATGTCTTGAAGGTACTTTTTCCACAGAAGTTAAATAATGTCAACAGTTTAGTAGAGGTTTTGATGTGGAATAATTTAAAAATAAAACTTTATCTAATAAGCATGCAATGGTTACACTAGGACAAAACCTCTTAAAGCTGCAATGGCTCAGTTTAATCAATCTGAGTATCTGATGCAAGGTCAGTTCTTTTACTTTTGAACAGTTATTTAGGGAGGGCTTCTTTGTCTGTCTGGTTTTCAAAACCAACAGATAAAGGCAGAGTCAGATGCTTCTAAGTAAAAGTGAGTAACTGCTGAGCTACGCTAGCAATAACAGAGGATCAATGGGCAGACAAAACAAGCAACTGTGCTATAACTGTGCTAAATGACTCCAAGTTAAAAAATTTGGATCAGCACTTTTTAACAATGATAAACATTCCCAGAAACTCTTCAAGAATGTAGCATTTCCTGTCCTCCCAAAAAAAGTCAAACCAATATACAATTAAACCTATTATTAGTGCTATTTATTCTCAATAGCTAGAGAGTGCAGCCTGAAGAGATAGTAAGAAAATTCCGTAAGACCATTTATCAAAATACATGATCTTTTGAATTTGTTAGAATTACACAACAAATATAAAAAATTCTGCATAGGAAAAGGTTTTCTACTCACCATTGTTAGCTGCTAACATGTCAATCATACGTCCAGGTGTACAAACAATAATTTCAGCACCTCTTTTGAGTTCAGCTATCTGATTTAAAAACAAAGTAAACAAACTATTAGAATGTTTGGGGTTTTTTTTCTTTGTGTGAGGTTCTTGTTTGTTTTTTAAAAATGTATCACCTTGTAAAAAAGAAAACAATATGCACTGTAATACAGCTGTTCTACTAATGTGAATTGTTTATGTAAAGATTTTACTTAGCAATTCTTTAAGTCTTTGGAAAACTTTACTTTCCAAAAAAGTAACCTCTGACAACCTAAGTTACTACCACTTGAAGTAGCTACATGACTTCTATGCAGTTTTATGAAGTATTATATGACTTCTATACAGTTATGGGCCTATAAGGAACGTCACACGTTGTATCAGGGACAACTGACACTAAACAAACCATGTTCCATCACAGAGGGTCACAGAAATTCAAAATCCTGCTGTTTCCATAAACGGTGGGGGGAAGGAAACACATCACCAATTCATCTCCTAATTACTCTATTTGAGAATACATTAAACCAAAGTTAACATTTTCTGGCTTTTGCTATCTTGAGGGGAACTCTCATAAAAACAGAGATTCTCAAGAACTTTAAAACTATCACATCCCACTAATAGTTTAATAACTGCCACGCTCAGCACATATATAAAAAGCAGTCTGAAACTTTTCACGACCACACGTGAGAATTTTCAAGAAGATCAGTATGTTTAAGGCCAAGTCATACGCAAACACTTCAGCTTTTGCATTACTACCATCCACACCGACAAAATCCATAATGAAGGCTGCAAACGTGCTGGATTTATGGGAAAGAGAAAGGAATGAAATTTGCTGCAGAAGTAACATTAACTACCGAAGTTCACGAGTTATTTGACTCTCGTGTACCTGTTCACTGATTCCTGTTCCTCCATAAACACAGACAACCCGAAGCCCAAGTGTCTTTGAGAATTTCTTACACTCCTTGGTAATCTGCAGCGCCAGCTCGCGAGTAGGTGTCATAATGACAGCTGAAAAACAAAGCACTTTCTTCACATGTTGTCACAGAAGAGATGATGTTATTTATACAATGAAAATTAATCTTTTGCAATTATGTTTAAAGCAATTCACTTCTATGTATTTTCAAAAATGTAATTTCAAGAAAAAGAGAGCGAAGACAGTATGAGGACGGGGTGGAAATCTGGTCCAAGTTTCAAAATGAAAGGAGAAAGGTCTCCCTTCCAGATATGAAGGGCACTTGCACGCCCCTAAACAACATTAGACAGCACAGCGATCACAAACATCACTAAACAGCACGGTGATCATTAAATAAATTTTAAAAAAGCCACTCTGTAACGGACATCGGCAAGCAAGCATTCCTCCCTATAACCAAGAGAAGAACTGAAGTATACACTTCAGGTTTTATTTATTTAAATTGCCATTCTGAAAATAAAACTTTGTACCTATGGGACCTTCTCCTTCTTCTAAAGCTCTCTGGTCCATAATGTGTCTAAACATGGGCAACAGAAAGGCAATAGTTTTTCCGCTTCCCGTTTTAGCGATGCCGATCAAGTCACGTCCATTCATAATTGCTGGGATAGCCTGGGTTTGAATGGGAGTGGGCTTTTCATAGCCGTGTCTTAGAGAGAGGAAAACAAGATATTTTAAGAACAAAATATGGTTTGATAGATATGAATCACAAAGTCATGCTGGAAAAAATCTGCATATTCATATTTACATGTACATATCAGTGCCATTCAAAAACGACAGCGTAAAAAGGAGCAGCAAAACCACGATACAAATGGCAGAAGGAGCAGTTCATATCAGCAGTTCAATACTGAGTGATAAACACTGCTTAGATATATTTGTAACACCTACAAACATGGGCATGTTGCATCATGCAACAAAGAAAGAGGTTTTTCTCATAAACATAAGCAAAACCACAGTGAACGACATCAAGCATGACAGTTCATAAAGTGCTTGCTTACTTTTTGAGGGCAGTGAGAATCTTCATGGAAATACCACACTGTACCCAGGTTTTTATTGGTTTGGGGCAGCCTTTTCCCTTGACTGTAATTCCCTCCAACTCCAGCCTGTACACATTCACCTCTGAAATAAGAGTTTGCATTACAACAGAGTCAAACTTGACATTTCTCTGCTGCCTTGACCAAAACATTCTTGATCTGTCCCTAAACATGAAATACTAATTTTATCACCCCCAGAAAAACCAGCTTTTATCTTGTTACACATAAATGCAAGAGGTAGGTGGAAAGGACTCAGTTGAATTTTTCAATCAAAGCCTCATAAACAATTACACAAAGTTATCAATAGTAGTGATCTAACAGATTCACTGTTTTTCTACACCAAGTTGCTCCAAATGTTCTTTATATTCCAAAAGAACTTGCTGATCTTTGCACATCAAAATCCATCACTCTCTTCTTTAATAGAACTCACGGTGTCTGGTGGTATTTGTCCTCACCTTCTTGAGTCATTTTAGCTAGTTCTGGTACTTCAACATAGAAGTTTTTCCTGAAAGGTTCATATTCTATTTTTCCATGATCCACTGGTTCTAGCAGCTTTCTCTGCTTGGTCTGATAGCCAGTCAGGGCAGTCTGAAGATCAACTTCCTCCTCTTCTGAGGAATACTGTAGAGATTATAATTTGTGCGTTAAGTTAGTGTGAATGGTGTTCCAAGAGGTTCTGAATTTTCATTTATAGAGGAACTTTACTCAGTAGCAACACTTACTCCTTACCCTGTTAGACCAGAGACTGAAAACTCACTCTCAGTTTGAGTCCCAGTTGTTCTTTCATCTATTTCTTTCACGTTTCTCCCAAACCTTACCTCTCACCATGTCCCATCTCTTTCATGACTTTATGAGCACTAACTACCAGCCTTGTGACTCAGAAATAATCACTGCCATACAATATAAACAGTAAGAGGAAAACACTAAGACAAAAAATCCAGCCAGCATACCACTGATGTGCATCCCACTGCAGTCACAGTTCTGACAGGTGTCTCCAACTCATCTTTAAACTCGTTGAGCACACTGGAATTGCAGCAAAACAGGGCTCAGCATGACCTAGCTGAGCTACGGTGCTAGCAGAACATCCAGTCTATGGCTTGGGCAAGTCTGTCTCTCTGAGACCTCCTAGGCAGCAACACACCCACACCCTGAACAACTATTCGGGTCTACAACACCCCATACAATCACAGTAAGTACTCAATATTCCTGTTCTCCTGAAAGCATTTTATTAAGGCAGTTTGGACACAGAAGAGTGATTTTCAGAAGTTCAGGCCCAATCCCTGAGCAAGATGGTTCTGTGAGAAGCCCAGAGCACTGTTCTGTCAAAATTCAATATTCATGATGATCTGCCACTGCTCAACACGCAAAGATCTGCACACTGTAAAGACCAGAGGCAGATCTACCAGTTCATCGAACCCACATCCAGAGAGGGCAGCTTACATTTATCTGCTTGTACCATCTCTTCTCAGTAAAACATGTTTGTTATTTACAGCTCATGTAACAGAAAACGCTTATAAATTCAGTTTAGGGCGCTACCTACTGTAACACATGACTTGGCAGAGCATTTTGTAGCCCTAGGCAGAATCAAACTACTTTCTACTGTTTCCCAAACTGTGAAATGAGAACATCTGCCTCTCATTTGTGCTAAGAGAGATGTCTCATTACGATTTATGAACTGTTTTGAGATCCATCAACTTACAGGTGTTTTGGAAATTCATATAGTTATACTTCCGAAGAAATTCAGCAGAAATGTAACACACAAACCTCATTTTTTTTCAGATTAGATACACGAGACTGAACGTGCAGACTGAGCAGCTGCATACATAAACTTTCTATGCCAGCTCGTGGGTCACTGACACTCAGCATCACCAGCACCACCTGCCCAGCTTCAGCAAGGTGAACTGAGCACACACTACGTGACGTACACCAGCCCACTCACATTAAATACAATCACAAAGCCAGACAACCCGATGCACTCATTCAGTTCTCCTCTGCGGAACACTGCCTCTCAACAATAAAGCTGTGTCAGCCATTTCTGAAAAAAACAGTACAGGTAACAATAAACTGCCTAAGATCAAAAATCTTGTGACCACGGTTCTCCAAATTAAGTGACTAAATGTTTCTCTCCTAGGAGATGGAAAAATCCCAGGACTATCCTCACTCTCGTGCCTCCCAGAAGAGGCACATTGCCTTTTCACAGCAGAAATACAAGATACTTCCATTACCTCCATTGCATCTTGGTCATTCTCCATGAGCTCCCCTTTCTTCTTTTCTGACTCTACAGCTGCCTTTTTGGTTGTCACCACGGTTACTACTTTGGTAACAGTTGGTCCGGATTTCTATAAAAACAGTAAAAAACATTACCGCACTTTCATTTAAAATAGAAAACTCACTGTATAAAATACACAGAATATTTGTACTTCTGAATGCATTATGCTTTTTTTTTTCCACTTCCTTCAGTGAAATTTTATCAGAATAATGCTTGATAAAACTGCTTGATGAAACAACTAGGAAATTAAAGTTAAGGCAAACAGGCATTAAGTGCATCTAATTTCCTGCTTTTTTTCACTTTCCCCCTTCTATTTCAAAGCCATTTTGATATTAAAACACAAAGCTATTTTTAAAAGACAAAGATAAGAAATCTTAATAAGTGATTTTACCTTTTCACTCCCACCTCCACCTTTCACACTTCTCATATTGAACTTCTTGACCTCTTCTTTTACTTCTTCCATATAAGCATCCAAAGGATCTAACTCTTCATCTTCAACCTCACTGCCTTCTTTTTCTCCTTCTGCAGTTTCCTCTTCATCATCTGACACGAGCAAGAAACAGATAAAGAGAGAAGTACTCACCTGTGTTAAATTATTAGCCTACCCAAATAGTTTTATGATACTGGATCATTTTTCCTCATATGAATCTCTCCAGTTTGTTAATCTCAATTGTATCTTAAACCATTTGAAGCCATGATCAGGTTTAGGCATGGTTATTTTATAGTTCACACTCTGAAAAGTAACTAGATGCTTTAAAGATAATGTTATTAAAACGTTACTAGGAATAAAAGTATTTTAACTGTTATAGACAAAAAGTTTAATACCATCATCATCTTCTAAACTCCATTTTTTCCCCTGTTTCATCTCTTCAATTTCTTTCTTCAGTTCTCCTATGTTTTCCATAGCCTTCTTGCGCTGTTCTTCCCTCCATTTCTCCACTCTTTCTTTTCGTTTTCTCATTTCTTCTTCTAGTTTGTTCTGATCAAAATTCTATGATAAAAACCAATCAAACAGTGAAAATTCATGGCCACTGGCTTTGGCCTATGCTTCTTCAAACAAATATAACTGTTGCGTGAGTATGCCGTAGAAGACTGACGTCCTCAAACTTATCACAACAGAAGTAAACGTACAATACTAATGTCAACTATAATATTTTCAAGTAAAAAATGCAGTTCACTATTTTATTTCTCATGATAGTAGATGATATATAATTTTTAAGATACCAGAGAATTAAACTTTCCTTTATTTACTAGGAAAAAATATTTTAACTTACACCAGTGAGTTTCAACTCAACTTTAGCCACTGATCCATAAAAGACTCAAGAATTATCATGTTACCCTCTGCTTCCCAAGTTCTTCTAGTACAAAAAGCTGTGATGGGTTCATGCCTGGGGAGCCCTCACTAACAGTGCTGGTTCAGAAGAGTTAGCTAAAACTGCTAGTTCAGGGATTCTTCATCTAGGCACATCTTTTCATGTCACGGATCAAGGCAATGTGAGCTCCTCTCTCCCTTTGTTCTTTGATTCCTGCCTGGGTCCAGAGACCAAAATAATTTTCAGCTCTTCTGTTGACACCTAACATGTGAAAAACTAGAGGTCCTTCACGCTTGTCTGTGCTTTGTGGTCTAAGCAGTTTGAAACCTTAAACTGAGAAGATCATTTCTTATGCCAAAAGCTGGAAGCTTGACAGGAGTCTGTTACAGCAGAGAGGATTACGTCCAGCTCTAAGAACAGGTTTTCTTTTGCTAATGCAGTAACCTATGGCTAACTTAATTCCTGGCTTAAATTCTGTCTTTTACATTTGTAAGTGTTAAACGCTTCTACCTCAGTGGCCACAGTATTTGTGGTAGCATCTTTATCCTTCTCTTCTTCTTTATCGTCTTTGTCTTTTTTCTTTTCTTTGGAAACTTCCACACCTTCTGTCTTTTCTTTAGATCTTGATCTGAAAGGCAAGAATCAAAGATTTCTCAGAACATTACAGCTTTTCTGAGGAGGAGGATACACACAGAACTATGAACACCCTGTACAGGTTTCAGTTTCCAAATACCTTACAAAGCACACTGCCTCCCAGAGAATCTTTCCATTTCATGGAAATATTTCCTTTAACTACCAGAAAAGCAGAATCTATTGCAATCCACCAATCCACATGCTTTGGTTCTGTTCTTCTCATTTCTTTACGAGGGAAGCTGCAGACTTCATTTCCAGAGCACTTACAACGGATACTCTAGTGGTTCTGCAGTTTATTTTACACCTCCTTGAAGACAGCAGTTAGAAAAGAGATACTAAAAGTTTCCTCCTTGTTGAATTTCTAGAGAAATGTAAAGTGATCTAGCATCCTACCATGGAAGTTTGAATGTTCCCCCTGAGCATACAGCACTGGCTGAAAGACATAAAACCTCTCTGGGAAAAGCTACTTATTTAACTCAAACGTAACATGTGGACTTGCATTAATACAAACCCCATTTATCACAGATTTTATTATCTTTGCTTACAATTAAAAAAAAGAAGAAAAAAAAAAGATGCATCCAAAACAAACATATGCTAATATGAATATGTAAAATTCACTTTAGCCAATTAAATCTCATTCAGCCTTTTTAATTGGGTGACTGTAACACAAACCACAGGCTTATTCCAAAAGACTTGGTGATTCCAGCTTCTCACAATTCCTAGATTATCATCAATCTGCTTGTTCTTCACACAGACTGCCGTTATGACTTCCCACTCATTTTACAGTATAGCATGATTATATGCTGTTTGCAATGGTATCTAAGAATTCCATTACAATTTATTTGAAATAACATGACCTGTAATAAGTTTTTACACATTTCTGAAGTCAACATCTAAAAGAGTTCAAGCTTCACCTCTTCACCAAGCCTATTTACTAGACAGTTTATTCAATTGCAAACCCCTAAGACCAGTGAAACTTGTCAAATCCATGTTGATGGCAGCACTAAGTGCACCCACAGAATTCAACAAACAGCAGACAAACAGACTGCTTGAGCTTCTCTGGAGTGCTACACTAGGTACTTTACTTTTCTGCACAAACACAATTTAAAAAAGCAGATTCCAAACTTTATTGCCTCACATTCTTTAGAACACCTTTGTGTAAAGAATGGATGAAACACTGAGCTCAGGTACAATCAGTGGCACCACAAGAGTTTAGAAATCCCTGTTATAGATGTCACCATGATGCTGCTTATAGATCCCCTACTGCTACCCTACCTGTATTTTCCAAAATCTCTGTTATGTTTCCAGAGAAATAAAGTGCTTCATCTGAGAAAGAAAATGATACAGTGCATCACTGAGAAAACGGCACTGGAGCAAATCCGGTAACTAAAGCTTACTATTCCCCAGTAATTTACAAGTTTAAGGAAAGTTATACTACAACGGAATGCCCGTGCGAGACAGCACCTGCACCTCATTAATTCGGGCATACACGCTGTGACACAAACCATTACTTACTGATGCTGGAACCTGAAATAACAATGAAGCACTAACAAAACTTTCAGAACAAAATTCAGTCTTAACTTTAAAGTTAACTGCTTTTATTAGGTGCCACAATTTGCAGCTTTTTCTTTTTTCAGACATTCTCACAACAAACAGCATGAAGCAACGGGAGAAGATCCTAACAGCACACTCAGAGAACGCTCTCCTTGTTCTCCAAAGCAAATCTTTGCGCAGTTGTGCCTGACGGTTCCCTCCGTGCTACCAAGTTTCACGGTATTTCATCACTATGCACTGTAATTGGCGAACACAAATACCTGTTTTCTGTTTTCCTGTTCTTGCTGGGACTGGAGGATCGAGACCGTCTCCCTCTACTTCTGCTTCTAGAGCGCCTCCTCTCTCGGCTCCGGGATCTTCTCCTCTCTCGGCTCCGCTCCCTTTCTCTACTCCGTGAACGTCTGCCACAGAACAAAAATGTATTTATTTAGCAAGTGGTCACAGCGTAATTTTAGCCTGCTGTTGGGGAACAGGTTGTAAAAGGAACCCAACAGTCATCGAGACCACTTAGAGCTTACGAACTCCAGCACCAGCAATCAGAGATCATTTAATAAGCAAAAAAGTTAAGCACGGTAAAACCTTACCATGAGTGACAGCAAAGTAACTAGTTACAGAAGAACACCATCGACATTCAGGTGAAAAGGCACTTTTATCTACTGGGATTGGAACGGAGAGCTCGTACCTTTGACGCTTTCTGTCACGCGACCGAGACCGTCTCTTGTCCCTGCTGCGCGACCTCTCGCGCCTGCGTTCTCGATCTCTGCTCCTGGAGCGTCTGTCTTCTCCACGTTTCCCTCTTTTGTCAGATGGAGAACGACTTCTAGAACGGCTACCGGAGCGCCCACGGGACGCAGAGCGCTTTCGGTAATGCCTGCGTCATAAATTCACAAAAAAAGGTGAGCATGAGCAGGAGAACAACCTGCAGTTAAAGGACATTCCTCGTATTTGGGCTGACAGGCCACAAAGAATTATTTATCTCCATTTCTTGGGACTTTTAAAATTTCTAAACATTTGTAATAATCTTGCCAAACTGGTTAATATACACATACTCCTAACAATGCTGAAATTAGAGGAATTAGAGGTCATATTTTTGTTTTGGTTTTAGAGTACTGCTATAAGCACACCATGAGGACACTGGAACATGAAGAACAATTTCATTTTCAGAAATCCACTGATTTCCATTATACATAGGAAAAAATGGAGACTCTTTCAAGCTATTTCAAAATTTCAAACATATAAAACTATTCTTTGTTGCTTTTTACACAATATGTAATTTTTATCTAGGGAAGCTAGGTAAATTACACCTCTGCTCAATGGGAAAGCTGTCAAACTGCAATTAAAGAAACATAAAACCCTGCGCATTTGTGACACCGAAATGGTAAACACCTTGATGATGCTGACATCAAAAGAAATTCTGTAACATTGTCAAACAATACAACAGAAGTTTTAAGAAGTTAGCAAGTCTTGAGGGGTGTGTGATGGACATACAAGTCTCTTCTTCTCCCCTCATTAACGCTCTCTTATCCCAACCACACTGTGGGAGAGAGCAGGGCTAGGAATTCTCTAGGAAACTCTTCAGCTCAGTGTACAAGTCAGAGAAGGACCTTGACTGTGACCATTTCCTCTGCCTCCAATTCCTGATTTTCAGTCACCATGCCAGAATAACTCCCTTGTTCACGCTCCTGTAGCCCAGGACTCACACACCCTTTCTCCCCACAAGCCTAGCAGCCAGGCTTGCGAAGCAGGCAGAAGCAGAGAAGGTAAGACCTCCAGCTCTCCTCCTCCTCCTCCTTTTTCCTTCCGTCGTTGCCACACAGGGTTGTATTACAACAGTATGGGCACTAAAAATAATACAGTTTATTTCAGCACTTTGGTATATTTAGGTACCATGTACCTTTGGAATCAGTACAGCAGCTGCATGATACCCATACGCTGCCTACCAGCAGTATAAATTAATGCAAAGAACATCTGCTAGCGTTAGGTACCTCTGATTTCTTTCCCATCTCTGTCACAAAATGCCACGGGATCTGCTCCGTACTTCCTCCCTTTCTAGTCTTTTAGTTTAAGAAAACTTTTTTTTTTTCCAGTTTTCCTCTACAGTGTGCCATAAAGCTGAGTATATGATTTCAAGTTTCAAAAGCCCCAGCCTGATGAACACTTCTTTGCATCAACTCAAGCACGTGCAGCCCAACCCACACACCTCGCCCACTGTTCACTCACCCTCTTACCATTTCTTCACTCTTAAAACTTTTGGTAGGTATTAAAACAGAAAATTAATCCATGTTTAAACCCACTTTTTATATTCTTTCTAACCCAAACAGAAAAACCTTGCCATTATCAGAAGCTGGACTGTGATAAGCCAGGGAGTCCTGCTAGCTTGAGCAGCAGCAGTTTGGCGTCCAGTTCCCAGGAGATTTTGCAGCCGGAGTCCTGACGGCAACAACTGCTGCGCTAACTAGTCTGGAACTAATTTAGATGTATCTGGGAATATCCAGCTCCTCCGTGAATCACAGAATCATAGAAGGGCACAGGCTGGAAGGGACCTCAGAGATCATTTAATCCAACCTCCCTGTCATGGGCAGGGACGCCTCTCAACTAGACCAGGCTACTCAAGGCTCTGTCCAACTTGGCCTTGAACACCTCCAGAGATGGGGCATCCACAACTTCTCTGGGGAATCTATTCCAAAGTCTTACCACCCTCCTACTGAAGAATTTCTTCCTAAAATCTAATCTAAATCTGTTCTCCTTCAACTTAAACCCATTTCCCCTTGTCCTATCAGTGGACACTCTTGTAAAAAGTCCCTCCCCAGCCTTCCTGTAGGTTCCCTTCAGGTATTGGAAGGCAGCTATTAGGTCCCCCCGAAGTCTTCTCAAGGCTGAACAATCCCAGCTTCCGCAACCTGTCCTCGTAGCAGAGGTGCTCCAGCCCCTGGATTATCTTTGTGGCCCTCCTCTGAACACGCTTCAACACATCTATGACTCTCTTATGGTGGGGACACCAGACCTGGACGCAGTATTCAAGGTGGGGTCTCACAAGAGCAGAGTAAAGGGGCAGAATCACCTCTCTTGACCTGCTGACCACCTGCTGCATCGCTGATTTGAGCGCAGGGTGGAGGTTAAAATTTCCACTCGCCTGCCTCTCTCGATACAAATCCCAGCTCTGGATCCAGGAAGCTGTTGCAGCGCAAGGACAATGGCAGGCGGGGGCTTTGTGCCACAGTTCAGTGCCAGAACCCCGGTCAGGTTAAAGCAGGAGAGAGCCGCACGCCACAACAGCACGGGCACACCACGGAGCCGGTTCACAGCCCGGCGTGTGAGCAGCCCCGCACCGCCCGGCCGCGCAGCCGCGACCCGAGACACACGGAACACGCGGCCGCGTTCCTGCCGAGCGGTTACACCACCTCGCCGGGCGTTTACACACGCTACGGGAGCAGGAAAGGGACGCGATCCCGCACAGGCCTGGAGAGAACAATAAAACCCGTCTAATTCGGGTACAAAAGCCCACGCGGCGGGTTCTGCCGCCGCCATCGCTTTCAGACACGCCGCAAAGGCCGGGCGGGCCGAGAGGGGCTCGGGGCTCCGCGCCTCAACCCCGGCGCCTCGGACCAGCGCCGCGCCCCGCAACGCGGCTGAGCCCCGCGCCGAGCCCCGCCGCGCCCCCGGGCCCCGACACGCGGCCGCGACCCGCCCCGGGGGGCGCCGACCCCCCCGGGCCTCCTGACGCCCGGCCGCGGGCCCCGAGCGCCCAGCCCTGCCCTCGGGGCGAGCTCCGGCCCGCCGGGGCCCGCAGCGCGCCCGCCGCCACCCTTTGTTCCCCCCGCGTCGCGCCGCGCCGCCACCCGAGCGACCCGCCAGCCCCGGGCCGGCCGTGGCGGCGGTGCCCCCGCTGCCCTCACCTGGACTCCCGGCCCATGGCGGCAGCGGCGGCGCGGTCCCGGCGTCAGACGGCGGCGGCCATTCCGCGCCCCCCCGGGACGGCGAGAGGCGCGGCGGGAAGCTGCGACACCCCCTCCCGCTTCCGGCCCGCCGCCCGGCGGGGCGCCCCCTGGCGGCCGGAGGGCGCGGCACAACGCGCGGCGCCCCGCAGCGGGCAGCGCCGGGCAACGCGACCACCTTCCCGAGCCGGGCCGGACGCCGAGGAAGCGGGTAACAAACAGACTTTTAATAGAAAACAATCGGTTTGGCAAGAAACATTAAACAGGATTACGTACATGAGCTGAGATGGGTTAAAACCGGAATAAAAGGGATCCATTCTGCACCGAAGGGTGGAGAAGCAGCATTCAGCACCAGCCCCTCCTGGCACCAAGGGCAGGGAGGCTTCTCCCAGCCCACCTCGAAGTCACCGGACAAAACCGAGTGTTTTCGGGCTGAAAAGGTCCAGGTTAGGTCTGGCAGCAAGATTTCTTTCACAGCTTGAGAAGAAAACACGCTTCACCTTTCTGGGCGGTGCAAGGGGTGGGGTGAACACGCAGCAGGTGGGTCAGCTCTTTCCTTGGTGCTTAGCTGATCAGGATTAAAACTTTTATAATGAGGATTATAATTATAAAACTTTTATAATGAGGATTAAAAACTCCTCGTTTTTTGCAGATGTTAGAGCACAGTATTTTTGCAATTCATCTGTATTGTGTTTGAGCACATAAATAGTCAGAACAAGTGTAACTTTTAATCAAGCTCATTATTTACATCTTAACTTAAATGCCAGCTATTTCAATTTGCTGAAATTCCTGTCTAATATAAACAAATTTAAAGCTTCTGAATAAATATTTGTGCTAATGGACCTAAATCAGAACCTTTTGCAGCCCAGCCCTGGACACCTGTAGCGTGATACTCACTGAAAATAATCAGTAAAAAAAAAAAAAAGGTCAAATCAAAACATAAGCTTCTTGTTTTCATGCTACAAACATATATCTCACTTAGGTCAGAACTGCAGTGCTAAAATTACAGCAGGAAGCTTTAACAGAAAAGATTAAGCAGAAAGCAGGGCCATTTACTTTAAAGAGGTATAATCAATCACTTCTGCTCCCTAAATGAATTTCTGCAGACAAATACCAAAATAATCAGTGTTTTTCTATGCTAAAAAAAAAAAAAAAAAAAAAAGGCATTGACCTGAAAGTCCAGATTCTAAACAGAAAATGCAAGTTGAAAATAATACCAGATTTAGCTTCAACAGAAATTTTCACAGGTTATGTGCGTTTAAGCTGTTTGGAATGACACTTCCTTCCTCTTACTGTGCAAAATCCATAATATGAGATGGAAAACCAGAGCATTCGCTAGCTTGCTACTTTATCCAGTGACAGGATTAATCTGTGCTTGTCCTCTTTCCACTGATGTGGCTGGACATCCACAGAAAGAAATACAAAATGCCATTCTCCCTTCACACATAGATCTTCACGTGGGAGCCAACTTCAAGCACTATTTTTTATTTCACTGTCACTTGTGGTACACAGGATTTCCACAGGAATGGCTGCTGTGATTTTGCTGGGGCAATTTCAAAAACACACCAGAAAAGTTAATGTAAACAGCTCTGCTGAATCAAAGACTGTACACTGTTGGAGCAGAACTGCTCCGCAGGGAAGATCCTGTTTGCATGCAAATGTCTGGTAATAAACAGAGATAAACTGCAGAAATTAATGTCCTATTAAAATGTCTTATGCAATCCTGCAAGGAGCTAGAAAAAAAAAATAGTTCCCTTTTAAGTTTTACATATACTAGAGCAAACATTTGATATTGCAGGTTGGCTGCCAATAGGCACAGCTTTCCCCTCATGAGGTCAACTGATGAAATAAAAAAAAAAAAGGCATTAGAATAAAAGCACATGTATGAGCTACACCGGGATTAGGTTGCTGGAAACTCACCAACAGGTGAGATCAACAATTTTGTTTCTTCCTACTTTTTGATTAATGACATTTGTAAGCAACAGGACTTCTTTGTTGGTGGTTATGCTTAGCTGTTTTGCACTATAATCATCAAACGAAATTAAGCACAATCACAACAAACAACGGATAGCAAGGCAAGGATTAGGACAACAAAGTGCCATGTTTCATCAACATTCTCCAGAAGCAGCTACTTCGTTCAACATTCTGAATATGAACAACAGAATACAGGGATTTATTTCATTTAGAGCTTTCTTAAAAAAAAATGGGAACACCACATATCGTTAGCTATAGTCATACACTATATATATATGGTTCTGCTGAAAGGGATCCTCTTCTTGTTCTCACTGAAAAGGACAAAGGCAGCTTTGTAAATGTTTATGAAGGAGGCTGAGATGGGCATCATCTAACTAAACCACTGACACTTGTTGCATCCTATTCTTCACATTTGGAACAGGCAGACACAGCATTTAAATAAACTGAACTGATACCACTGGCAGTCTGGAACTCTGCTCTTCCTTTTCCAACATGACTGAATTTAAGGCTCCTTGAAAGAATCTGAACAGGTAAGAATTTTAATGAAGGTTTAAACCTGTCTACATAGTCAGACGTTAAAGGAATACAGTCCAGAAAGCTTTAGTGTAACTACTGCGTCCAATCCTACAGCCATCACGGTTCTTCGGAACCAAAAACCAGAATAAGTTCGTGGCAAAAGATAAAAGTGAAGAAATAGACACAAAGGTCTGTGAAAACATCTCCCATTTTGCTGTAGGTGTCCATGGAGCGACTAATCACTTCTGCAGGGATTCCAGACAGCAAAAGAGCAGCAGTTAATACTGTCGTTTTCACCTTCTTCTCACACTAGAAGAAAAAAAAAACACAACAGTATCATGTTAGTTCTTCTGTTATAATCCAGTTCTGCTTTCCGTGCCACATTGTTGTGCCAATTTCACAAGCAGCCAGGCACATTCTAAATTCATCAGTCGGAGTACCAGGTTTGGATTGATTCTCTCCAGACACACTCCGGGATTCACAGCATTTATCCTAGCTACAGATTCATGCTGTGATGGATCCAATGCAGCTGAGCGAGAGGCTGCTTAACAGCAGATAAAATCCATCACAGATATTATGCCTACTTCATGCTGGTGCTCCAAGCAGGCTGTGAAGTGGAGAAGAGTCCCAGACAAGGGCAACCTGGGTGCAAGAAGCCAAGCCAGGCATCTCCACTGGCAGAACAGGATTCATCTCATCACGCTACCTGGCAAAACATACTGTTACTTTTCTAACACAGAAAAATGATTTAGAATTGACAATCATTTCTTTCTAATTTAGTAGGACTCCATTTGGTGGTTCTATCCTCTGAACTCGGAAATGCCCAAAAACCTTTTGAAAGCTGTTCTTCTGTCCTTAGGATGAAGAATCCCAAGGATGCAAAGTCTGACAGGCAGGAAAAGGTGATAGTGCCTGAATATTCTGGTAGTTTGATGATACTTGCTAGATATCTTAATTTAATCCAATCTAAATTAAGCTTTCAAGAATCTTTCAAGGTTTCATGAGAGAGAAATGAAGGGTAACAAGCTGATCGAGCTCATCTGGGTACAGGTGCAGTAAAAGCAAGTTGTGGAAAGGAAGCAACTCTTTCAATTCTGAAACTGAAGACCTGATTTTAAAAACAGCAGAAACAAGATTAAAAATATCTAGCAGCTGAGCTAGTGCAAATCTAAGGCTAATTCTACTGTTTGGTGTTGTGACACATCAGCTTAGAATGACTACTGTGAAGTTCAGTTTTCAATGATGTACTTAGCTACAAAAGAACTGCTGATTTATTCTGATATTCTACAGCTAATCTATTATTCCTTTTAAAACGCAAATTTTCCCTTTCAACTATGGATCGAGCATCATTCAATCCTGCTTTGCACTATATACCTGACAAAATCATCCACCAAACAAACACTTCAGCACAATTAACTGGTGTAAATATATAAAGCAAGTGATATAATAAGCAGCAAGTTTCACACACAAGTAAATGTCTCCCTTCAAGTTGCCAAACTGATAATAGCAGCAGAATGCACAGCTCTTAAAACCCAAGGAGTCCCTCTCATTTTTTAATCTAACACCTCCCAGATTTCAGCCAGGTATCACATGCAAAATAGCTGCTGACAGAGCAAACAGTAACCACAGAAGAGCACGGTCTAGGAGAAAAGCAAACTGAAGTTTCCTGAAGACATGAAAGAACTACCTGGCTTTCCTGGTCAGATGCTTTTAATTAGGCTAAAGCTAAATAAATTGCTAGTCCACATTTTCACAGCAACTTTAAAGAAGATTTGGACTAAATCTGGGAAGATTAAAAACTAATATAGACTATCAGCATTTGGTAACTCTCAGTTCTATAGTTTAAAACAAGGGAAGAATACTTCATATGCATTGGTCCTAAAACAATGCAATCTAAGCACAAGTTTAAAATGAAAACATTTCAAGTTAATCTAATTCTGAAAAAAAAAAATATTTTACCTTTGGAAAGTACTTGGACAGTCCCATGTAAGCAAGTTGCAGAGTAAGAAACGGTGCAAATATTGACTGAAGGAATAGAAAAGAATACATGAAAATTAACTTGGTCAGAAGTAACAGCGAAGAAAGCACAGAACTGTAATGCTTCTCGAGTCATAAAACAGATACGTAAAAAAATAATTTACAAACAAGAGCAAAGTATTCTTGAACACCACAAACCTAAATAGACAAGTTACATGTCAAAAATAAGGTTCTGCCTTATTTTCTTGGAGCCTAAAAGCTCGAAATGGCAGCAGCACACCCCAGTGCGTGAGACCGAGCCGTGATCCAGGAGGTGGCCGGCACCAGCCGCGCTCCTCTGCATGGCATAGTGCAGACACGTGGAATTCTGAGCAACTGCTTTCCTCTGGAGACTGATCAACAGGTAGGATCTGCTTATCTTGGGACAACTATTGTTGTTTTCACTCCATTATTCTTTTGTAGACTCCAAACTAGAAAAGCAGTTGACTCATGCTCACAAAGATGGAAACAAACCGGTAAGCGACTTAAGCTGCAAAAACTGTTGCAGTGCTTCTGCTCCTCAAACACTGCAGGGCAAATGTCTGCTACTCTGGGCTGTTACACAGGGGCTGTGTTAGACAGATAACACAGAGTCTGGCTTGGTTACCATCTCAAAGGATGTTAGAGATTATTTTTGAGGTTTTGTATAGTTGTTGGGAAATGTAACCAGTGCCTGATGTTCCCAGCTCACTTAGCCACCACGGATAGACTTCAGCCCTAGAAGTCCTAAGTTTGCAGTAAGCTAGCAAAATAGAACAGGATTGATTGCTGCCCTGAACTCACCAAGTACTTGCACACAAAAGCCCTGACTGCGATGGCAAGCAGAGCGCATCCCACCAATCTAAAAATGCGGAAAGAGTCAAACTCCTCCACTGCATTCCCATTCTCTTGGCTCGGCTTCTCGTTCATCAGCTGGTTCCTCAGCTTCAGAGCTTCATCAAATCTGGACAAGTACTGCTCCAATCCGTGTCTAGGTGGCCGTGGTGCAGCTTCGGATGGCAGTTCCCCTCTGTTTCGGTGACAGAGCTCACTTGTACCCTCACTGACAAGCTCTGGAGTTTTGCCAAACAAGTCCTTCTCCCCTTTGAAGTCTACCATGCTGCCGGCATGGTCAGCTGTGCCTGCCATATTACAGACAGAATCTCCGAGCACAATTCGCTTGGAAACGGAAGGAATGGCAAGGGAGCTGGATTTATCTTGTTCATGCTGAAGTTTTGATTCTGTGTGACTTTCATCGTCTAAAGAAGAGAAACAAAAATAGAGTTATGTACACCAGGTGCGTGGAACAACACTTCAGCCACATGGGAGTGGGGTCTTGGGTTGATGTCTCCGCTTCCAAAATGAAACCACAGATTTATAAATATGCTAATTATTAATCCCAAAGCCATGTGACATACCTGAATACAAGCAACCCCATTTCATAAAGAAATGGGCTCAGCTGATACACAACCTGCTTGTGTATCACAGGGAAGCTTTACAGCCAGACTTACAGATGATGGTAACAAAAAGGGAAGAGCACAGCACGGACCAGACTAAAAACGCTCATCAGCTTCACCAAAATTATGCTTTCACAAGACCAGACTCAACACACTCCTGTCTCCCCTGCCTACAAAGAACCCTGCCTCCACCACATGCTTTGCATCGCGGGGCACCCTTCGGAAACGGGGCAGACGCGAGGCAGACAGCTGTGCAAAGCCGGCTGGAAGTTGAAGCTGTCAGTCAGCCATGGAGAACTGGAAACACTGGACTTCCTTAAGCAGCAACGCTGCATGCACGAGAAGCAGCATGCTGTTCCGAATACACGGAGCAGCACAAAAAAAAAAGATTGAAAGCAAGTGGATCCCACAGAAGGAGTGTTAGAGACTGACGAGCAGGCAGAAGCAGATAGTTTGGCTTCTTCTCTGTTGCCCGAGGCAGAGCACTGCTTGATTGCTCTGTGCTAAACATGAAGACCTCATCTGACAGTGGAAGAGGTGTTGACAGAGACCGCCAACCAAACGGAGGGGCACGTGGAGCAGCTCTGGTCCTACCAGAGCAGGGTATCACCACTTGAGAGTATTTCTCAGTATTCGAGCAGCCTGATTCATGGTTTACGGGCATTCTTGCAAAATGAAATCTGAGAACTGTTTCCTGGCCAGGCAGCCAGCCTCCTCGCAGCACGCACAGAACCATGAATGACCCGTGAATCTGCAAGGAACTCCTGCACGCCCGCCGCAAGCATCAAATGGCCCATGATCGTCCAAACGCGAGAAAACTTGGACATAAAACCACCGCTGTGAAAGCACGGGGCAGGCTCCTCGTTTCCCGCAGCTCAGAAACCACTCGGAGCGGCACGGCAGCTGTGCCGCCGCAGCGACAGGCCCCCCGCCCGGCTCTCGGCTCACCCCTGCCCGCCGCGGGCCGGTGGAAGCCCATGATGCGGTTGATCCGCTCCTCCGAGTTCATCAACAGCTTCCTCCGCCGCAGCTCGGCCCGGCGCTGGGAGGCCGAGAGGCCGGCGGGGGCCCCCGCGGGCGCGGGCCCCGCTCCCGCCCCGCCGCCGTCCTCCATCCCCGGCGCGAAAAGGCGGCGGCGCTCGCTGGGCGCCGCACAATGGGGCCGGCCCCGCCGCAGTGCGCAGGCGCCGCCCGCCGCTGAAGCGAGCGCCGCCATCTTGGCGAAGGGCGGGGAGCTCTCCGCCCGCCGTGCTCGCTGTGACAGGACGGCGCCCGCACTAAAGATGGCCGCCCCGGATTCGGAAGTGACATGGATTTGGGACGTTAATTTGTCATCTCCGGGCACGCTCCAAACAATAGAGAATATGGCCGTTATTGCGGTGCGGGCAAACGTGTTGGCACATGTACGTGGCGGGATGCGTAACACAGGGACTGTCGGGCAGCTCACGCCAGTTTCCCAAACCGTATTCCCAGTGTTAACAAGCAGCTGGAGGGATTGGCTGTGCGTACGGAGGGAAAAACAAGGGAACAAGGGCCTCTTAGAGGTTCCAGAACTACTGCAATGTAACTATAAAACAGAGAAGTGTCTTCAGTTCTTTCTAGTAAGATACAGCTGGCATAATACTCACGGTTAGGTACAATAAGAGTCTGTCACGCCTCTGCTTGTGTGACTAAAAGTGACAAACCTGTATCCTGATATCCTGTAAATAACCTGTATCCTGATATCCTGTAACTCCTGTACCCACAGCATCCTTGCCCGAGCTGAGCATCCACACGGCAAAAGCACCTGGAAGTCAAACAGAATGACGACAGTGACGTGGATGCTGTCCGTCAGGAATTACCTTCCACATCCCTGACACGGCACAACGCGCGCTCCTTAGCTCGGACTGCGCCACGGGCACTTCAGTGAGAAGCAGGACTTGGCTTCAAGATCCGGGAGTTGGATTTCCACAGAGCAGTGCTGGGATGGGTGCCTGTGCCACGCAGAGCCACGGCCGGAGCGGTGAGATCCAGCAGCAGTGGCACTGAGATTGTTACGTGTATTGAGGAAAAACTTTGTGCTGACAAGTCCAATTAATAATAATTCTACGATACTAAGTGACTTAAGAGAATGACAGAATTTGTGTTAAAAAACTTGAAAACAGAGGTCAAAGTACCAAGCCCATGCATTAACTTCTATATGATGGACCAGAAGCAGCAGTGATGACAGCTTATAAAAAAAAAAATAATAAAAAAAAAAATCAGCAAGCATAAGATGGAATGACTTTTACAAAAGATGTTGAAAGAATAGGATGCTAAATGAAGATATGGGATTACCTACAATAAAATTGATCACCATCTTGGGAACACTGCTGAAGGCAAAATTTCCAGCCATCAGTGTTAGCTGGCTCTTGAGAGCAGCTTCCAGCTCCGGGGCAGGGTACCAGGCACTGGGGTGCGGCACCACTGCGGGCTTACTGGGAGAACCCACCCCAAGGTAGGATGGAATAACAATGCTGACTGACAGAGATGCTCGGGAGGGACAAAAAATGCCAGTGACAAGGCAAGTTTGAGTCAGTTGGAATGAGTTTTGTGAAAGTTCCCTCTCAGTTTGTATCACCTAAATATTATGTTTTAGCAAAAAGTACAACTTATCACTTGTTGGTACATGGTATTTATCTCTATTGACCGAGTGCATTATTCTATGTTTGTTTAAGAAAGGACTGATGGACTTGCATGAGTTCTTTCAATTAATTTTATTGAGTAGCCAAATCTGATAAATTAGCACAGATAAAATAAGCATTTGCATGTGTTACAAATGACTTTTTACAGGAATAAAACAGTGAAAATTACAAACTGTAAAAAGGAGGACAAGTAAATCCTGTCTCAAATTCAGAAGGGGGAAGATTTATAACTTCATACTGAAGATCAAATGTTTGAGTTCAGAAAACAAAGACTTAATATTACAATATCATACACTACTTTACAAAATTAAATTTACTATAAGGATTACATCCATAATAGTAAACAGAACCTTAAAATCACATTTAATGGTCCCTTATTTAACAGCCATTCTGCATCTTTGATTAAATTCTGTTAAGAAATTAATTCTAAATAAAAGTGAATCAATCTAGTTATTGCAACACAGTCTATTTGGACTCAAATATATTAAATTAAAAACGATAATGAAAGCAAAGTAAAATGGATGGTAACAATGTTGGCTGAACACTAATGTGTCAAATACAGAAATAGTTTAAAAAAAAAAGTCTTCAACTAGAAAAATAGAGTACATATGCAGTGGTAGAGTAGTTGTGCTGAGATCTAAGTGCCAGAGCCACTCTTGCCTATCTTTGGAGTTCATCCTCAGTGTCCTCGTTTTTCAATTGTAGGTAAAAATGACACATCATAGACAGTTTGTGTGTTCATCTGACATACACTGCCCTTACAGGAATACAAGGTGAACCAGCAGCCTTTCCCACTGCGAGGGAATAAACTGACAAAGTCCAATATAAAATTTCATCCAAAGTGAAGAGAACTCCCAAGAGGTTTCAGCTCATTCTTGTTTATAATATTTTGCTCTGTAAAACTTGGGGACTCTATTTCAAAGTTGTTAATTGCCACAAAGACTGACATCTTTAGCCATTAGTCTGGTGTACATAAAGCAATGAAGCCATTTCCAACATTTATGTTTTAAAAAAAAAATAAGGGATATAGTAGCAAAATACAGTCATAGTAAGAAACAGACTTTGGGTGGGCTGTTAGATGCAAGGATGATTTTCAACATCTGAGTGATAATATACCCAAAACACACGTTTTAAGTCATAATCTATGCAAGTGCATAGCTTCCACTTATGATTTAAATGAAGAGACCCCTTTCCCCCAGGAAAAAAAAAAATCAGACTGTCAAAACTTAAAAAACCTCTTCACTATGAATAGAAACTGTGCAATTCTCTGAAAAGCTATTCAAGTAAATATACTCCTGTTTGCAACGGAGACAGCAGACAGGGAAGCTTAAATTGGTTCTATAATGGCCTTTTCATGTTATTTTAGACATTGTTCTGAAATTTATCGTCTTGTGCTCAAGCGACAAGAATAATTTCCCCAAAGAAACTCCTCCCCAGAAGTAAGGCAACTCCTGACACTCCATGCAGCTACAGCCTGGAATGGGAGCAAATGATTATCCCATGATGTCCTTCGACATCTATATCACAAAATGTAAGTTAAGTAGCTACTCACAGTACATGTTTGACCACTTGTAAGTTGTTTTACCTGTTCAAGTTACTTGCCCCAGGAAGCAGATTTTGCAAGACCTTTTAAGTTTACCATTATTAAACACAAGAGCAACCCAAAATTTCTTCCATGTGAAACACTTCCATGGGCACAGGGATACAGTAACTTAAAGACTCTTTGCATCGGTAGCTATCAATGATGGCTTTATCTCCAAACCAGAACAATTACCAGTATACTTTCATAAAATGATTTAAATATTTCTGCATCTAAATTTTCACTTCGAGTCCAATGCCAACTTCCATCTGTAGCTCTGGCAGGGATCTGAGAGTATATTTAAAGCTTTTGTTTGGTGCACACTGGCTTTGGACCTAGGCTCATTACACAGCTGCAGTAAAAAAAAAGAAGCTTTTGAAAACTTCAAGCGTGTCTCAAACCATAAACAAATCTTCAAATGCAATATAATATTTTTGTCTTTGGAAAAATAATTTCTTTTCCAAATGTCAGAATATTCAATGTTGTCTTGAAACACGAGGTTTGAAGTGCTGTCATACAGACCGGCTTCAGAAACACACTAGATTTTAGGGGCCTAACATTCAGTTAATGTAAACAAGAGCCAAAAGTCTACTAAACAAACCAAAAAAACTGAGATAACCTTCCTTGCCCTTTCCCTCCCACAGCATTCACAAACTGAAATTAAATTATTCCTTTTACTGAAGAAAAACAAAGCTTGCCTAAAACCTAAGTCTACTTTTGCTGCCGATTCAGCCGCTGACTTTTTAAAATGTCTTTCATATAGAGCTCCCTCCTCCCCACTGTTTTTTTAATTAGAATACTGACTTATTAAAAGCTTTAACAAATTCAGCCATCTTGTCCGGGTTAAGCTTACCTGTAGTCCTAATTAGCCACAATCCAATCTAAGCACTGGATTCTACACTTCATAAAGTATTTGTTCGTTTCACAATGAACAGTTGTTTCATTGCTACTTTAAGTTGAAGTTGAACACTGAGATGCTCTGCCTGTAATCACTGGATGCACTTAGAAAGAATTCCCCTGCAAATCATGATCAGTATTGTGAGGTTTTATATCTAGCAGCAAAAAAAAAAGCAAAGAGTTACAGAAATATACATTTTGAACAACAAAGAACTCTTTATTTTACAAAATGTATTTCACCTTTTCAGTATTGCCTTTGTAAATGTACTTCATGCTGCAACTACTTACAGTAAAAACATGATTTGCAGCAAATTAAAGGTGCTCAACCAGTTCCAATAGTCGGATTTTTTTTTTTTAAGGTACAATATTATGTAGTTGCACATTTGATTCTCAGGCGTGGTCCTTTATTTGCTTTAGTTCGTTGAAATCACAGTGAGAACTTCTCATCAACTGCCTCAGGCCACAGATTTAATGAAGATATTACAATCGTGATCGTTCTTTACTGCAAAATCTTTCCTTCAAGAAGTGAGCTGAATGCTAGTGTTTCATTTATTCACTTGCTGCTGTATATGAAGGAGGAATTCATAGTATGATAAGGCTGATTCTGTTCTGTCTTCAATCATATTTTGCAGAAAACTTGATTTCAATGGACTGTCATCCCTTAAAAAGGAAAATATAAGTGTTTGAGTGAAACAAACATTTGCCAAGATCTACAGTACAATGCATTCAAAAAGTTACAGGTCAAGGGGCAAGATATTTCAAGAGCTTAAGGACATATGAAAAGAGGATCTCAAATAGCCCTTGTGATCAATCCCAACAAGTGCTCTCCTTTACCTGACATTAACTAAAGATTGTTCTGTGATATTTAGTCTTTTTCAGTCTGTGGAAATTCTACGTGGAGAACACTCATTACAAGTCACATCCATTGCCAATTCTGTTAGGCACAGCATGCACCATTGTCAAAACTGCCATTAGGCAAGTTCAATATATGATATCTGAACGTGTACTGTGAAGAGGTCCCTAAAGAAGCACAAGGACTGTTAAAAACCACTTACTTTATTATATATAGTATAGGAAAGAAAGGTCTCTGTTCTCTCAGCCAAGAAATGAAAGCTATTGTTCTGATGGATTCTGCCGTTTCAAGTTCGGGGAGATGCGTCTAAGAGGCAAATGGTATTGTTAATACATGCATGATGTTTTCAGAAAAACAGCAGAAGGAACACTTAAAATAGCCCAAGTCTGTCCTAACCAGGCATAAGGAAACCCAGACAGGTATGTCTTGTGATGAATAGTTTTTGTCTAGTCTCCTTTGAACAGGCTTGAGACAGTCAAGTGCACTACCCTGGCATCAGCAGTTTGCTATCACAAGGGTAATGACTGAGCTGTGACTGACCCCTGTTCCATTGCAGAAACCAAAGATTTCCCACTAACTCACTGGGCTCACTGCTCACAAGTGTTCTCAGTCTGCTCCCACAGTTCTGAGAAACTTCAGCAGCAGCAGCCTCTTCTTACTGTGCTTTCATGGCAAGTTCTATAACGTTTTAGCCTGGAGAAACTCCAAGAGTGATAATAGAAGTAATTTCTTTCGCTCAATCTGAATTTATAGTGAATAACAACGCCAGTGCCAATTACTTGATTAGTGGTATTTTAGTTCTCATGAAAATAATATTCTGGTGGCACTGCACAGCTGGTGTAGAGCAAAGCAAGCACGTACCATATTCTGTGGTATTGAGCCATAATTTGGAACTCCAAGGACTTGGCTGATAAAGCTCTGCCCACAGTTCTTCCCAATCCACAGAAACATTACCTGGAAGACACCCAGCAATAACAGCATTAATCCAACGCAAAACCGCCCCTCAACAGTCCCAACACGTTTTGAGTTCTCAGAAAGAACATGGCAAATAAATTTGGATACTTTTGAAAATCACCACCACCACACAACTTACAGAGCCAGCATCCATCAGGTAAGCACCATCCCTACTCAACTTCTCCACTGACAGCTGGAGAACAGGTGGCTGAGGTATAGTTCTATCATTTATGTTAAGAGCCCCCTAAAGGAAAAGGCAAAAAGAAAAACAGTGGTTCACATCTTGATTCACTGAAACAGGCACAAGAACAGGAGGTTAAATAAAAACAGGACGTATTACACTGAACACTGAAGCTGGACCCTTTTTCTCAGTTCAAGTCACACTTCGAGTGCGTAATTTACTAATAAATCTTGTAATATTTTATTTAGAAAGTATTTCATCTACTTAATTAGTTCTAGAACTGGAATATCAGATTAGTTATGTACAGAAGATGTGATTTCTAAAACCATTCAGGCTCTTACATAAGCATTCTCTTACTCTTCACAGAACGACTTTGACATTTTAAAGAAAAGGAAGCTACAGAGGGACAAAAAGTTAAAGCATATGTTACACTGTCTTTATGTGGATGTGATTTATAGTGCAAGATAATGACACAAGGCAAAAGGTGAAGTAAGGTAGAAAAACCCTTCCCCATCCATCCATAACCAGAGCACAGCTTTCTTCCAGAATTCATTAATCCAGTCCCAAATAACAAATGCACAAATACAAGTGGAAAACCACGAAATGGTAAATTTTAGCTACGCAGCTTTAACGTGGAAACTCGTGAGATTTTTTAACGCAAATTTATTTTCACATCATGCAAAGTTTTGAGATCAAACAGACCGTGTAGTAATGCAAATGCTCACCTCGTCTGTGAGATTATCAACTCTGTACAGACTGGGATGTGTCATGAGCATGAGGTAAACAAGGGGCTGGTTTTTCACTTGACACATGGTAAAGATGCGTTCATCTAAACGCGCGTTCGTCCCAGTTTGAAATGCCTTCTGCAAACAATCAGCCATTTAATTCGACAATTAAAGCGAGACAAGCTGAATTTAGCACACATCTATTGTTTATTTCTAACTTACTTGAAAGTCTTACAGTTGAGCCTAGGTATTACCACTGCTATTTCACTTCTCCATAGTTCTCTTCAGCGTTTCACATGCAAATATATTTCTTCTAACATACACCTCAAAAATGATACTTGATGGAATTTAAAAGAATAAATATTTTAGTAGTTTACAATTGGCTTCAATGTACAGAATCGTAGGTAATTCTGGATTTACAATAAAGATACAGTCCTGGCTTGCTGGGACAAAAAAACTAGCTATAGCTGAAACAGACTTGCTTCTCCCCCTTGACTGGGTCAAACGCTTGTACACTTTTCTACAGGAAGCAGCTCAAGTGTCAGTGTGAACATGCTCGTAGCAACATGCTGGTTAATTCCTTATCAGGAGCTATCAATCAGAAAATTCTCTCTAGAACAGAAAGCCAGCTTGTCCAACACTTAAAATGACTTCTAGTATCAGTTCAGGGAAATCCAGTAAAAAAAACATTAATAAATATTGTGAAATACTTTAAGCCTTTTGCAAGAACAGCCAGCCAGATACCTCTGCCAGCCAGCTAGCCCTCTTTTAATCCACACTGAACTGCTGTGTGGATCTGCATTTCCAGAAATGCACAAAAACTAGATTCCTGAAAAAACACTCTACCAGTACCCTGCCACATTCTCTAGACTAGTCAGTGTCTTTAATATTTTCCTATTCCCTTGCTTAAAATATTCATACTTTTGTTTTTATACACACTTCTAAACTCCTGCTTCTCAACTAGATTATTCTCCAGAGTGATATTCTTTAAACTATCCCCTATTACTCTCCTCTGCAGGTAAGAGCAGAAGGCCCATTCATTACTCTGATACATTTGCTCCACAAAATTGTGCAAATCCCTCCGTTTCTCATAACATAGCAGACTCCAAGATAAAAACAGACATTCATCATGTGTAAAATCGTATGTTATCTACCCAGGCCTGAGAAACAATTAAATAGGCTTTGTTCTGTATTGACTTTTCAAATAATCCAAGTCTGTGGTGCAGGGATCTCTTGAGAGATCTTTATCTGTGGAAGAAGGACCATTCTCACATCTGTAAAATACTCAGTATCTCATGGTCTCAATATCTAAAAATCTCAGTACTCTAATGGCAAATTGGAGGAATGCTGGTTTTATTATACAATCTAAATCAAGTAACTTCAGTTTTGAGTCCTACAAAAATACTGGAAGAGAAGGTAGACGCTATTTTGTACGTCAAAGAGATGTCCTTTTACTTCAGGTTGACATGCCACACAGACAATCGTCCTCTTGCATGGCTTGCTGTTGGCTCTTACCTGTTTTAGGAGCGCCAGCACATAAAGTGGAAAGAGTCGCAGTGAGCACGGGGCCACGAGCCCAGGCTGCTGAACGCTGAGGACCGAGGAACGGTAAGCAGATAAAGAATCTATCACTGCGTTGACCAAGGCATCCCGAGCGTCACTCAAGGTAGCAGAAACTGATCGGTCCACAGCTAGAAAGAGAGGACAAAGGTCAAACAAGAGGCTTTTCCTCCCTTGGCAGGGATGGAATCACATCTGTTAACTTTTCTCATTTTAACACATGCTTCCATGCATCTTAACAAGCTTTTACGACATTATAGCGGAAGGAACTCAAGGCAAGTGATTCAGGAAAAAAGCCAGGGTCCCATGATGATGCACCAGTCTAAGACTAAGTTCAAGTGACTACATACAACTATACTGATAGTTTACCTAAGCCAAACATTAAAAAAAAACCCTCTTAAGTTTGCAATTAAGAAAGCACTGTTAGAAAAAGAGAATCTTTTCCTACAATGTTACTTCCAAGAGGATTACTGCTCAGAGCTTTAGGGATATCATCCATACATATCCAAACTAGCTCTCATCATGCTTACCCATGTTGGCTAACAGCCCAGTGATGGCTTGTACGTCTGCTCCTAGGTAGACATCACTCAGTGTTGATACAACAGGTAAACACATAGTGTGGACACGAATTCGTCTTTCACCTGTAGGAAAAGAAAACTCTAGTCTCCAAACATAACTCTTGTTTTATGAAACAATAAAAGAAATGCCACTGTTTACTCAATAGCAAAAAAAATAAGCTTTAACCTAATTTGTCATACAAGTGGTGAATCATGTCATTTCCAGCAGCTTTTAAAAACAGTCAGTTCTCAGTTTCTGCATTAAGTTTACCTATTATCAGACCAGAACTAAATTTCCCAAGAAACTTCTTGGTCTGGAAGAAGCAGTAACATCAAGGACATGCAGTAACACATCACAGCTCTGATCTTGATACTAGATAAAACAGTTTATGTAAGCTACTGCAACTAAATTGCAGCTTAGAAATGGCCACAGGAAGACTCACCTGAATGCTGTACCCTTGCTGCAGCCACCACCACCACCTGCACAACTCACCTTTGCTGGACGTGTACAGGAGAGCTGACTGAAAGGAAACAACTTGCATGTCAGTAAGACTCTCTTCTACTGACATTTGCACAGCGTATCCTGCATCTGGGTTTACGTTGGGTAACGACAACAAGTCTGTGGATCGCACGAAGAAGTTCCCGTGGAAAGTATGGATGGAGAGACCTACAAGATAAGCATCGTATCGAATCAGTTTTATTTTTGTAGTCATGAAGCACAGACACCATTTACACATCTGCCATCACTGTTGGATGGCTCTGTATGAGAACGTTAAAATCCTTCTCAATGAAATAAACTATCTTCAGGAAAGGTAAATATCCCAAACAGACAACTAACCCATAGAACCCAAAAAGCCTAGCACAAAGCAGGAATTTGGAGGTCAAATCAATGCAGAATAGTAGTAAGTCTCTAGACTATAAAAACAGTCCCTTATTGAAATAGCAGTCAAACAAAATTTCCAGTTTTAACCATTGTAAAATGGAACTTGGATGCTAGTAAATAAATACACTGCAAATACAACCTTTAAAAAATGGTCTGATTCCTTGTACTGCATTTTACTTCTCTAATCTTTGTCTTTTAACCATTTAAGCTTACATAACAGCCAAAATGCCAATTAAAACATTCCCAAATGACAGCAAACGCTGACTTCACCTCCACAGCCCCAAAAACCCCAAAAACCGTGTTCAAACCTTTGGTGCATCTTATCCTCATGACAGCCTCAAATCCAATCTTTCTAGTTAAATATCGTTTCAGTTCCTTTTGCAATTTCTCCACCTGGACAGGATTGTGCTTATGATGGTAAGACTGGTAGTAATAGACACTACCTGCAGAATACCTTGATATACAGCCTGAAACAAAACCAACATACATTGGCAGAGTGCAGGCAGTTGCTGCCATGCTCTTTAAATATATGAGTTCAATGCAATATTCCCTTTAATTATTAAACTGTTCACACTTGCAAACAGCTTTGTTACACAGTTACAGATCTATGTACAGAGACACAGACGTAACACAACTGTCTGTTCAATATGTGTGTAGTTTCAGGTGTGAAATAATTTTTCATTGGCCTGAAATTACAGGTACTTTGTCACTTGAAAGTTTGGCTAAATGGAGAAAAAAATTCAAATGAAGCCTACTCTAAAGATGTCTATGCTGATGGTTAAAAGGCATAAAAGGAGGAAAGTATTTCAGCTGTTTATACTGGGATCACAAGAACCCTGACTCACTAAGGGAGGATATGAAAACAATTAGGTTCAATCAGGAAAGACTGAAAGATTACATTCCATTCACTGTCATTGCTCAAAGATCAACTTGCATCTTGACACACTAGATTCATTCTCATCAGGTTCATAGACTAAATATTCATGTAGATTCTATGTATTTGCCAAAAGTACAAGAGTTACACGCCCCACAACAGCTTAATATGACCTACCTAGAGAAGCCAAGTCAGAATATTGTCCACTAAGAAGAAATAAATCCACTGCAACCTGTTGCCCTGAGCAGTCCAAGGCTAACTTCTTGTAAAAATCAGTCGATGGTGTCAGATGTATGTCCTGTTAATACAATGGAGGATTACAAAACACAAAGGAAATTCACACAGATTAAACACATTTCTTGCCTGTTTTCAAGGACACTAATAATTGATTCTCCATCACTGGTCATAGTGACATCTTAAAAAAAATAATAAATAATTTGTCTGTGTTTATAGTGCTTTTTTTTGTTCTTTCTATTACTTTACCAAAGGAAGGTTGGCTCAACAAGAGAGCCACGAAATTAACCCAGACCAGGTAACTCCAGAAACACATACATGCACAGAACAAGACAGACAGTTCTCTCAACCTTTTTGCTTTTCTAACCTTTGCGGTTGCTCTTTGGTTTGGCTCTTCTCGTGACTTCAGCGCTCCCATTCCCACAGACGGAAGCTGTGTCTGGAAGACAGAGATTCTACCTCCAGTGGGGGACATCAGTTTAAAGGCAGCCTGTAATGCAGGTCCCAGAGCACTCTGAGTTTCCAGGGACTTGGTAAACATCTGTGGCAAGGTCTTCAACAGATCTTGAATTAGCTACAATTGAAAAAATAAAAATATTGAAGACTAGGAGTCTTAGGAGTTTTCTTCTTTATAGAGCTGATTGCTGAACATACATAAACATGTACTAACACTTCAAAAATCAATAAAATTTAATAAAAAGCCCTAGCAAAAAAGTCAAGTATTGTCTTGTTTCAGGTTGGCAAATGCTTAGTCACATTGATAAATTAAAAGATCTTTTTTCTACCTTGAACTTGGCATTTAAATTGCAAGTGTTAAAGAGCATTAAGTAATCCAGAAATTATCAAGTATATCTCAAACCATACGAATGCCACTAGTTATTTAAGGCAGTTCTTACCTCTTTATTTTCATTTAAATTTACAAGTAAGTTTTCTGGCATTGGTATAAATACATCTGGAAGAAAAAAAAGTATTTAAGTTATGGTTTTTATTAAACACATCAAGCTTTCGTCAACTGTATTTGCCAAGCATTATACCTATTGAAAAAATAATACAGCATCAGTGTGTAAATCCATTCAAGCATAATTATGCAGATTTCTTTTCTTCTCATAGGCATGTGAGAGTAGCAATCAACAGAGTTGAAGGACACTCAAGACTAGTAAGTAAAAGCACGCAGCAAAGACTTTCTCGTGTTCATTCTGCCTTACCCCATAACATACAGTGAAAGATGACTTCAAACCAAAGGCAGAAGAACAAGCACTAAGCATCAGTCACCACAGAATCTAGAGCAATTTACCAAGCATGAATATTTGGGATAATAAGAGAAAGCTACATAATTGTACAAATCAAACTACAAGTTAGGAAGGCTGTCTTTGTGTTTTAAGTCAAACATCCACAGTATCGCTCAGACATCCCAGGCTTTATAAATAAGCACAGACATATGCTACTTCCAAAGCCATTACTAGAGACTGATGATCTGATCTAGAAGCTCCCACCAGATTCTTTCAAAAGGCTGTCAAAACCAGCAGTCATGCACAGATACTCATCAGAGAGGCTGTGTCTGCATACCTTCGATATCTGAAACTATAAGCATCTGAGGCTGAGAGAGACCTTCCTGAAGACTGTAGAAATGGATTGTGCTGTCAAATGTTATGAAGCCTATTTTTGTTCTAGTGTTCCCAGGAAGCCTAAAAATGAGACATATGGTGTTCAGGAAGATGAAATTTCATTTCTGCAGGCTTTTTTTTTTTTTTTAAACATTCACTGCACCTGTCCAAGGTTGTTACCAAGTAGTTGGCTTAACAGCTACACTGCAACAGCTTGACTAAGTCATTTTGGAGGGGGAGGAGGGGAAAGAAAAAAAAAAAAAGGAGCTCATAGTAGAGTCACCTAACAGACACCCAAGAAATTTTTGAGTGTAATAAGAAATGGAAGCAAAGGAAGAAACAAGCTGCAAAATACGTAAGTTCAAATTTTATGAAAAGTTTATTAGATGTACGCATTCCTTTCACCAAATACTTATCTAAATTTCAGCTTTTAGAAAATACAGTTCAAAAGACATGATAAACATGATGTTTATTCTTTTTAGGGACTGGTGAAACAGGTAGGAAAGAGCCAGACTGAAAAATGAGCCTCAAAAAAAAGACTACAGCTTTACACTACATTTTAACACAACATTGGCCATTGCTAGCCAACGCTAGGAAACTTCTCTTCTAGACATTAAGTACTGGCACATTGATGTCTATCAAGTTTCATAAGAGGAATGAAAAGAGGAGATTCTAATGAAAAGGTACTTACGAGTCAAGATTGTCTAACAAGGTCTGGCAGACTGTATTCAAGTATCCTGTCTCTACTGCGTTATGAGAGACATCAAACACAAAGAGGTACACGGGGGGTTGAGGTGGACGTAGCTGAGCAAAGAAAAGATTACCTTTAATTTTCAAAATGTCATTTATTAGATTTGGTTTATTCATGCCACTGCAAGTTTAAACTCTACTAAAATGGCTAAAACTTCTGAATGCATTTGTCTCTTACTGGGTAATTCTGAAATTAACATTTTCTTCCCAAAGACCTACAAATACCTACATATTCTAAATACAGAAGAACTTTGACATCATAAATGTTTAGATATGAAGAACTATCTGAAGTTCTTCTCAAGAGTTCTTGGACACACTCCTGAGGCAGCAACTGCTCTACTGAGCTGGAAAACATCCTCTATAACAAGGCTTTTTCTGACTTTGCTCTGGAAATAAAACAAAGGGAGAAAATAACTGAAAGTAAATAAAGCCTTACCATGTATTCAGATGGAGCCATAAACTCAATAGTAGCATTCTGGACTTCAGGCCTTTTATGAGGTTCTCCATAAACTCTTGTCACAGGATTATACATGAATTCTTCAGGAACTATGCAGATAAGTTTATATATTATTACTTCACATTAGTATTAGCTGTGCTGCATTTTAAAACAAATACATCAACTCTTTTGTGCCTCCTGGGCAACACTTCTTGGAGAACTAAACTAGGTAGGGCAGCTACTTTGTCACCTGCTAGGGTACCTGGGGAGACCACGTCAGACTTCCTGTACTTCATTAGTGACAACACTGTCTTTGCCCACGGGAAACATTTCTCATGTCTCACAGCCCCAGCGTGACTGATGACGATCTCTAGTACTGATATGGCCAACAGCATCACAGTCTCAAAGGCCAAGGTGGGAAAGGTTAACCTTAACAGTATAAAACAGTAAGCACATTTAAAAACCTACCATCGTTCACCCTATAGCACAAATTGCATTTCCATCTCCTTTGGTCTAGAAAGCTGACGAAAGGGTTAATGTATGTCCGGCAGGAACGGCATCTCACAATAGTACTTGAGGTGACCACTGGCAATTGCTGGAAAAGAAAAGCTTCCCATTTTAGAGCATGACCACACTACAGCTACTAATCCACGACAACATTATCCACACTGTGCTTGCTGCTTAGCTAGTCACAGCATACATGTTGAGGGAAGAGGAATTTCTGCATCCTCACAGCACCCCTACAATTCCTTAATGTGACGACTGGTTGGAACGGAGCCCTAACCTATTTGACTGCAAACGTTCCCTTTTCAAGCCTCTAAAATCTTGAGTTTTACACTGATGGTTTAAGACCAAGTCCTACACCCAACACAGATCAAAAATCAGAAAAAAAAAAAAATCACATCTTTGTAAAATTACTTAAGTTGTGAAAAATAACAATGTTTAAAAGAGGCACTGCTAAATTCACAAAGTCTCTTGGCTATCGGAGGACATCCCAACCTCTTTAACTTTGTTAATACTTAATTAAGTTTAGAATTATTACTAGATTCGGTATAGGAAATCAGTAGCTACAACTGCTATGTGACAAGATAAAGCTACCTAAGCAATACTGGAATTTAGATGTGTTGCCTTCTGTCACAGCCTGAGTGCTGTGCTGCCTCTAAGCTCCTGGTTTTTTGAGGTCCGGGAGGTTTTTTTGATTAAGAAGTGAGGCTTGAAAGTTTAAAAACAGTAGGGAGAAAAAATTCAGAAAAATTACAGTGATCTGTATGGAACAAGGAAATGTCAGTTACCAAGGTAATTTTTCTGGGCCAAGATTAGCCAACATACTTCCCTTCTTTTACAATTCATTGTCCAGCTCTGGACTTTATAACGGCATAGTTGATATTTCAGCATTTAAAGTTTTGAATTTGTCATACCGATAAGTCTTTGAAAGGATGAAGCAGGAGCCCCAAAGGAAGTTTGGCTTTATTCAATAAGGCCTGAGTTTGAGGAATGTTAGTCAGGGTACAGCGGAACAACCTACATGGAGGACAAAGGGTTATTTTCAGAGGCTTTCAGATAATAAATTGATGATTTCAATAGTACAGAGCATCCTTCATATTTTTCTAGAGTTGGTGAAGGTGAATTTCTGTTTCCAGATAAAGGATCTTCTCCAATGCTGTCGAATCATTCGATTTGTCTGAGCCTGACCCACAGTACGTACTTTTTTTATTTTATTCTTATTTTATTTACTCTTTACACAGAGCTGAGTGTCATTTCAGTCACTCAAGTCAAAGTTGAGCCTAACAGTGTTCAAAGTTGCACCAAATCTTTATATACTGAGTGTTATTTTGGAATACCATTTTGAGGTGGTCTTATGTACAGATCTGAACCAGTCAAGTTTAAAAAGTTGTCTTTTTACACAACTACCCCACAATCATTTCTAGAGACTTCAGAACTCAGTGGTTTCCAAAGCACAGATGGGTGCAGTACTTCTGCAAATCCAGCCCAGCGTGTTTGTACGAACAACTTCACCACAATGCTGTTATCTCCTTTATCCATCTTAAAAAGACTTGCAAAGCAGGAGTCTCTTGCAGTAGCAGAGACTACTTGAATAACCAACTGCCAGTGTCTTGTCTGACATTCCATTTACTCCACTGTTTTAAATCATTGCTTCAATATAGAGGTCGCTTGTGTTTCTTCATTCTCAACCTTTTTGGTGAGTTAACCCCTATCTCATACGTTTTCTCAGTCATGCTCATTACCAGCTATGTTCTAAAGTTTTTGTATTGTATCGATCTATAGCTGCCTTGCAAGCAACATATTTTTCCTCACGCTTTCTACATAGACAGTTTTCCTCACTTTAAAGTTTAAACAACTTACCACCTTTATCTTAACATGGTGAAGCCTGTTTTCAATGTTTTCTACTCACAAAATTGAGGAAATATTTTGTGAAGCGTTATGTTTACAAGTAGGAATTTATACTTCTACTTATTTTGATGAATTATAGCAAATGGACAATCTTACTCAGGGTTACAATTGAGCTTCTGGATGTCCTCATGCAAGTTTGGGACAGGAGCCTTCAAGAGGGTCGTAGGAAGAATATTTCTTTCTTGAAGAAGATTCACAGGTCTTAATCCTTCTTGCTGTAGGCTTAGGCCACCCATAGATGCAGTTAAATGATTAGTGCCCAGGGCAGGCTAAAATTTGAGAAATTAACACCAATTATTTGGATGAAACCCTCAGTTCATTTAAAAAGCAAACATTTTTCCCTTTCAATTTTTTGATTTTTGTTTTGTTTATGTATTAACTGCCTTTGAATTACAATGACATATTTATAAATACTACTTGTTACATAGACTTAGACATGTAACATAAGAGATACAACAGCACAGATTTGCTACACAGCTCTTGAAATACAGAGGCTCAGCTGGCAAAAGTGTTGGTCAGTTTGCTCTGAAAGTTCAGGAAAAAAGCAAATACTTCAGCTAACAATAGCAACCCGAGGGAAGAAAAACATGCCAAAAGCAGCTGAAAGTTTTAAGAGAAACATTCTGAACAGATTGGAGGCTAGAACACTTCAGAAAGAGCTGGCACACAGCTTTTCTAAACTGGTACCAAGGTGACAGCAAAAGCATTAATTTCAGTCTACGTCTATCATCTTGAACAAATGGTGCACCAGATAGTGACCCCCAGAAGCAGCACCCCACAGATGCACACCACGGCTAATACTGAGATACAAACCAAACCATCTTTACCTGGTGGAAATGTTTTGATCCATCTGGATATTGCAAAGCAGAGGCTTGCATTCCTGGTGCTCCAGGTGGAGAAGCATTTTGGTAGCCTGGAGGTAAGGAAGGGTAAGAATACCCAACACTTCTATTCATCTTAAGATTCGAGGGTGCAGGAGAAGGATGTGAAGTTGCTAGAGGCAGAGCAGACAAATAGTTAAAATTAGCTGCTGAAGAACCACACTTGCTCAGTGCATGAGCACAGCAGGAGGGCTTTTTGCTGCTGTTCAATTTTTAAGTGTAAACGGCTGACAACTGCTGCCAATTTTGCAATATGTTCTTAACTGCTTTACCATACTTACCAGCAAAGACATGCTAATTGTCAGTGCTTCCAATTTCACCTTCAGTTTCAAGGCAGACATTGAATCAAGGATATATGTTTGTATGTAAATACCTAAACTTCTCTATTTCCCACTCTCTTTAAAAATGTTACATAATAGTAAATATTTTTAATTGCAAAGCCTTACCCATGAGCCCACCACCTTCTATTGCATCATAGCTGTTTTGGACCACAGATCCATCACTGACAGCAGATGTAGCATCACCTATTAAGAAAGACAGTCCCAGTAAAAATTTTCCAAAGTTACTAACAAGTTGTAGCGAGGTAACTGTGAAGAAATCCTACTTGCTGGATGAATATTAAGATTTGCATAGTTCAGATCTACTTTGTTTCTGTCCCAGGATGAAACTGCATTAGATATACATCTTAGCCTCTCACACACACACTTCTCCTGCTGACATGACCTCAACAAAGGACATTCATAAAATTCCACAATCTTTTTTCAAGGAAAACAAAAGTCCCTATACTTCTGGTTGGATTTTTAAGATTAGATTAGGTATTGGCCCTAACTTCCAAGCTGATACCCAGTCAAGTGTCAGGGGCCACCTCCTCCTCATCAGAGGAAGTGTCTGTGGGCTAGCTGCAGTTTTCAAAGCACATTGGAATTTAGGTACTGAGTTCCCTGAAGCACTTTTTTTTCACTGATAATTCACAGAAACACCCAATTCCCTTTGCTTACATAGTTCAGTACTGTTCACCAAACACCAACAGTTCTGATATGGTCACGTATCAGTCAAGATAAAAATTCCAGTTGAGATAAGAAAAACCTTGGAATTAAGGAAGTGATCCCAAAGGACCTTTGCAAGCTAACTACATCTAAATATATAAAACCAATTATCTACTGCTAAGGAGAAGGAGGTACGTACTCAATTTACTTTGTATTATTATTAAAATCTTCAAAGATGATCCACTGAAAGGAACTCACATTACACACTGAATCTTGCTAGTAAGAGATGTCACCCAGCTTCACAGACTAAACATTTCTGGCTCTCCAGGGCCATGGAAACATTTCACTTCATTATGAAGAAGAGACTTTCAAAGTGAAATCGGTTCCTAATGCATTTCATACGTTCAAAACTAAGCTACATCTGAATACGTCATTCTTGTACTCAAACAGCTACAACACACAAGGAACCAACAGTTTTGACAGAACAAACTACACATGTGAAAATAAAACTGCCAGCTACACATGAGCACTCAGGGCAATACAGCTGCAGGTCTGTGTGACACTGAGCCCTGATGAGTTCTTAAACAATGGCGTGTTTGTGCAGGGCCCAGAGGAGACAGAGAAGGTCAGGTATGTGTCTTCAACAGCTGACACTTAACAGCCTTGACTAACTACCTTCAGAAAATGAACAAATCCAAGATGTGTATTTAGCTTCAGTTTTACACAGAAGGGAAGAATAGGGTACAGCTATGTAAACAGGTAAGGAATTTTAGCACTCCCTGCAGAAAAAAATGATACAGAAAGTTGTTATATACAGATTATGTCCTCCACAGCAGACCAGGGACGCAGAGAAATCAGAATTTCAATATCACTTTAGAGCACTAAAAGTAAAAAAAAAAAGAGATGGCAACTATGGGAGACATGGACAAAATAGCCAAATCTGTTTTGAAGCGTTAATTATTTTTATTTTATTAACAACTGTCAACAAGAAATATTTTACTTCCTTCCAGGTCCTTACCTGCTGCTTTCAGATAAAAGTATGCAGTATTAGTATCAATTTTACTTTTTTAGTCTCTGCAAGTACAGTGTATTTGACTTTCAATGTTGCATATTAGAGCAAGTTGTAATGTTCACATTCAACAGAGAGCACATTATTTCTTACCTTCTCTATTTGCAGCTGAATTTAGCAGAGACTGTGTATTAGGTGGTCCTGCAATCATTGTTGATGGCCTAACTAAAAGTGGACCACCAACTGGTGGAGGTCCTAAAGGTGGCCTTGCAGGAGGGTGGAGTGAAGTTAAAGGCTGAGTTACTGGTGCAGGTGCAGATCCTGTAAAGAGATTCATTTTTAGAAGTTTAACCCGGCTGAAAAGTCACAAAAGTTTTGTTACAAAAACACACAGATTAAACTCGAAATACTCCTCTTATTCAAATTATAAACAGCATGTGTGTAAGGGATTTCACAACTTCAGATTGTTTCTGTCATGTTCTTCTCATACCGGGTTCCTGGAGCTATTACCCATGATTTCTTTCAGCTTTTTGTTGCTATTGTTGGTAAGAATTTTCCATCTCGACTTCAATTATTAAGTTGGGACTTTATAATTAGACAGAGTATAATGAACTAGTAAGAGCCCAACTTACAGGACGCTCATCTTCCACTTCAATAATCTCATGTAAAACAGCAATGTACAGATCCTTCAGCTACTAAAAATCACTTGGGAAAGCACTAGCAACGTGCAGTTTGAATAAACTTGCTGTGCAAGTGAGAGTTGTTTTGCTCTGAAATGTTTAACCCTCCATGTTAAAAGTCACAGGAGAGTTTTTAATCGCTTCCATTTTAAAATTCTAGGACTTTCTCAAGCCAAGACATTTAGAAACCCATTTCCTTTTCTTCCCTTCGAATAACACCGAATCTTAAGAGCACTTCATCTCTTTGTTCCTTATTATTCCAGAGGCCAGTATAACTGCCTTTTAACTCTAGGAGACACCCATGTGTTTTAATATAAAAGTTAGCCTTTCAAAAGTTAAGGTCAAATTGTCCCGTATCACCACATCCCAACATGGTACAGCAGCCTGTAAGTCATACACAAAAGGACACTGGTGAATTCCCCACCACACAAAATATGCAACTTCATGAGCCTGCACAGCATGGTCACACTTAAGGGAGCAGGGAAAGAGAATAAAAAAGGAAGAAAAATTTTAAAAATCACATCCAGTGAAGATATCTGTCTGTTCCCTTAGTGCTTGATACTACAAAGCTAATTAATACTTGCTATATGCAGGCAACACTATCACAGAACTGTATCTGAAAGGCTGTCCAAAGTTGGCCATGCAGGCTGGTAGACCTTTGTTCTAAGAATGAGTGTGATCAGCAAAATGAGCTAAATTCATTTTAAAAGTGATCATTGTTCTACAAAAAACTACCAGGGAAGTGGCTCAGGAGAATTCACTGTTGAATGGATATAAGAATTCTCCTATTCCAGACACTCACTTTTATTTCGTATGCCACTTCCCAAAATTTCTCATCATTTTCCTCATGAATTCCAAAGTCCTAGTTGTTTATTCCAATAAACTGCCAGAAATAGTTTCAGAAATTCTGTGAGCTTAAGACAGTGTGAATATCACAACAAAATCAGTCAGGCACGTAACAAACAACTAGCATCAAGAAAAAATTTCTAATGAGTCTAAAAGCATTTCACAAGAAAAATATAGTTGCTTCAACATTTAAAATGTCTGTATGTAACTATCAGCACGCTCAGAAAGATTGTTAGAAAAACCTCTAACAACAGACAGCACTTTTTTGATGTTTGTGTTAGAATAGCTTTTCGCTGTGCCGGAACAGAAGCGGTAATTCTTCGAATCTCGTGCTTTCAGAGAACTTCCTAAAGATTGACAATTATTATTAGATAGTGAAAATGACAAGTTTGAAGGAAGCTTTCCATCCAACTGGCCGCTATTTCAATGGCACAGAATGCTTTTTGGTTTTCAAGTTATTTGCACCAACCTGACTGAGACTGTTCAGACAACTACCCTGATCAAGGGACTAACGAAAAGGCTAACAAGTTTCAAACTGTCAAAGTCCACGCTCACTAAACAGGACTACAGTTTCCAACCGTGAATTCCCAAAGTCCTTGCTTGCCTGAAGCATGCCAGTGCTCCAACAGCCACCCCAAGGAACAGTGAAGGTCACAGAAATAACATCACCCACAAACAGCTTCCCAAAACAACGAGCCACCGCTCAGGAGATACCTGCTTCGGCCAACTGAAACACCTGACCTGTGCACAGAACTTCTATCTCTGATCCAAAGAAACCACCCCAGTATCTGTGATGTGTGGTTTCTCCACTATCTGTTTTGACAACCTCATTCCACAAGCAAAATGCTGCTGCAGAGTCAATCCTAGATTCTTTTTTTTAAAAAAAGACGCTGAGAAACAGGCATTGGCAAAATATTAGAGTTATCGTTACCTGGCTTCATATAGCTGTTGTGAAGCGGAGGACCTCCCGGAGAAGCAGCATATTGGTAACTTCCTGGAGGATTTGTATTTCCTGATAACGACAACGGTGGCTGAGCTGACCCCATCCCCATGCCATGAGCCAAATGGCTTGTTTGAGACCCAACTGGCTGGCTCACAGGAGTCTGGCTGTACTGCCAGTTTGAAAGCACTGGTGGGCTAGCTCCAGGAGGAAAGCTACCAGCAGATGATATAGCAGCTGAGTTTTGCAATGCAGGCAGCAGCGCTTGTGGAACAGGACCTGTCTGTTGTACCGGTGACCCGGAGAAAGGTGCCACTGGTGGTCTATTGAGAGTCTGCCCAGGTCCTTGGTAACTGTTTAATTGAGGAACATTCTGAGAGCCACTGTAGTTATGCTGTCCAGAAGACTGATGTGGAGGAACCTTTGCCGGCATCTGATGCGAATACAATCCTGGAACCAAAGGGCTGTATCCCTGGCCATCTGATGAATGCATCAGCTGATTTGGAACAGGACCTGGAAGAAAAAAAAAAACAATAAACCCTTTAGAAAGCCAGTGTCGTGTAGCGCTTCTGAAAATAAGAGATGTTCTTGGGAATCTCTCTCCTTAGGATTTCATTAGTCTCCAAGCCATTTGTTGTGTTGTTTTTGTTTGTTTGTTTTTTAAAAATGGGTGCAAATGACAGAGGTACTCCTGCAGGGGACATGGATTTGGTAGTATTTTGCTATCAACACTTTGTTTCGTTTTACGGTAGCCTTGCAAACACTAAGCATTCCAGTGTCTGAGCACAATCCATCCTCCTGGACTGATATTCACACACGATACTATTTCTATCCTCAGAAACACCCAAAAGTCAACCAGAGAGGAGCGCTCTCCTACACAGCTGGCAACAGTACAAGTGAGCAGACTGAAAGTGGAAGCATCCATTATGTAGTAACTCGGTTTCACTTGATGAGTGACACCAACTTCAATTTTAGCTTAGGGCAAAGACACGAACAGCCAGTTTGAGCACACGACACCGTGCTTCTCCTCAAGTGACAGAGTTTATCTATGAAAGTTTCTGCAGTTAATTTAAGAGAACTATTCATACACATACCGCTCATGTGAGCGACCAACTGGTCACGAAGATGGAACGAAGGGTAATTTTATCATAAAATGATTCACCAATCAGGAAAATAAAACTTGATAGGTTAATGGTGGTTTTTATGTATTTGTTGGTTGGTATAGCTGAACTAGGTTTCACTCATTTGAAGGAGAAAAAGTTGAAAAACAGTTAATAACTCTCCAAACAACGCTGGCAAGAGCATCATCAGATTTCTGCTTTACATGGGAACACAAAGAGACGGAATATCATGAGATTTCCAGAGCGATAAGAGCTCCACCAAGAAAGCAGCTACTACAGGTTGTTCATACTGTTGCCACAAAATGGACATTCTGAAGGGAGACTATAAATCTTCAAGTGAAATCCTTCTGAGCAGAATGCACTAGATAATGCACACCACAGCCAGCCACAACTCCTCAAACATCACTAAAACACTTTCCAATGGTGCATTGTTTATTTAAGCCAGTTGTATTGTGGTTCCCCCCTGCCCAAACACAGTTGGAATACTGGAGACATTCCGTATACACAGTTAAACATCTGAAAGCAGAAAAGATACTCTTCATGGTTTGGAGTTAAGATTCTTTACTTTGCAACCCTGTACTATTTTTCAGGTTTCCAGAATTAGCTAAGGTTTGGACAATATTTTTGAACCTAGATAAACAAAAGCACTTAATTTTCCAGACCAGAAGCCCCTGTGGGATTCAACACTTCAATTTGCAAAATCATGCCAGAGAGATGAGCTTGGAGAGTGGATGTAATATTTACCATACAAGTACTGGAAACAGCTGCCATCAGAATGAAATCCCAGAATTGCATTGAACAAAGACGGTGGGTTTCCTATTGAAACATTCTAGTTAAATTTCAGAAGGTGACGAAGTTCATGTTTCCAAGTTAAAATAACT
Organism: Tauraco erythrolophus; assembly: GCF_009769465.1. Lineage (NCBI taxonomy): Eukaryota > Metazoa > Chordata > Aves > Musophagiformes > Musophagidae > Tauraco > Tauraco erythrolophus. Next base: position 3,424,513 of record NC_141480.1, on the reverse strand, counting down.
TTGAACTGGGGTCTTTCTGACCATAAATTAAGCTAAACACAGAATACATTGAAATACTGAGTTAGGACAAATGCTGGTCATTCAGCTCCTCATTCCCTAGAAAGCCGTGAGCTATGGTTCCCAGACAGCTGTTGCTTCCCTGAGTGTTGCACAGATCCATACTAACCACATAGCCAAGGCAGTACTACAGTGCCAGGGACCTCGTCCTCACTGCCTCCGTTATTTGTGCATAAAACGTATGTCCTGTATTATTCTCCACTCATTAATCTCAATATGCTCCTTATCCTTCGGTTAGGAAATCCAGTTATTGCCCACTGTCCTTACAACGCTGCTCGTAAATCTGCCATAATTCTCTGAAATCAATGGTGTCTGAACAAAAAGCTTGCAAACACGAAAACGCTACCAATTATGACTCGCCGTTGAAAATTACCCTGCAGAGTATCACATGGGCTTTCAACAATCGATTTACAAAATCCACTGTAAATCAAACTTGGTAACTAAGAACGATGAAGGATTCTTATGTGATGCCAAGCCTCCGGAGTCCATCAGCACTGATATAACATTACTATGAGCCGTACAAAAAATACAGAACAAACACAAAATTCATTTCCTAATTTGATTGTTCACCTTCAAGCAAGACTTTCTAAACCAGGCAAGGATCAGAGTACTTGGACTGTGCTCTCATCCACTGCTTTCCCTGCTTGAGAGATAAGTTTGAGGATAAAGCAATGGAAGTGAGGTGAAAGCCAAAACCGATCAACTTGATATTTGCTATGGAACTTTGCTTTTTTTAAAAAAATGCATTCACCACAGTACAAGGTTCTAAATTTTTATTTTTAACGTCAGAAGCACAAGAACTTTTGATAGCCTACGTGCAGTTCATGTTTTCAAGACGAGCGTGCGTAAAGCTGCCAACAAAACTAACCAACAGCACTGAGGGGCACAAACCCTTTCCAAAGGGCTTCGTGGTCCACAAACACTGCTCAGAACGTGCTGGTCTGCTGCTGCCAGGCGCCCGTCTGGACCTGACCTCTTTACCAAAGCCTGTCAGAGGGCACACAGACTCTCCAGCTTTCCCTACACGCTGCTGCTGGTTTTCTGTGCTGTTCTGTGCAGCCAAGAACCAACGCGGGATTCAAAGTGGACTGAAGAGCTAGAAAATTTGCACAGCAGCAAAACAACCAACACTCCGAGACCACAGAGGCGAGTTAGTAAGACAAGAAAGGCCACCTAACTCAACAGTAGACACCTCTACAGAAACACAAGGTCATTTAACATTTCTACGAGATCAGGAATGTCACCTAAATATATATGAAGGCTGGCTGACAGTTTTATAAAATGAGAGGTCAAAATATTAGCACGGGAAGCTAGGATTCAAGTCGTATTTTCTGTCATACAGAATTTCACTGTCACCTACTCCAAGCCAGTTATTTAGCACATCACTTTTCACCAGCCACAACCTCTCCAACCTCCAGGGGATGCAAGGATGAACACCCTGAAAAGCTGCATCCCAACTGAACTGCTGTAGGATCAGCCACCACCCCACTGCCCACTTCAGCTAACTTTGACCCACTGGTTTCCAAACTCAAGAGCTTCTAAAGCATGCCTTGACCTCAAATTGTCACACTAAGATATCACATGAGGAGAGCAAAACAGTTCTAAAAGAATCATTTCTCCTTCTTGTTTGCACTTCGGATCTATTAACTGGAAACCAAACCAGTAACCTGCAGTTAAATGAATACAGAATATTGGTCCTATTAAAAGAAAAACACAAATGAAGTAGAGGAATTTTGTTGCTAAGCAACTCCATGCTCTGTGCTAAACAATTTCCTGGTCAGCACATGGTGTTGCTGTGACAATTTACTGCCTTTGTGGACATGCGAGCTCGGGGAGTTACCTGCAAACAGCAAAGCAAGCAACAAGTCGAGAGGAAGAGCTGACAGCTATGTAACAATTTCTCCTTCTGTTGACAGCTTGCTTTCCTCACAGACTACTATAAGTACCAGAATAGTATTCTCAGTACCCTCCAGACTGTTTTAAAGAGCTTTGTTTCCACTGTAAAGGTCAAGGATCACAGCACTTTCTCAAAATGTATTTTAAGCAATGCTAAGAACAGCCCATGCTTGAATAATCTAATTTATTCAAAAGGCCAGCAACCCAAACCTTATCTCTAACATACCATAACAACTGTTTCATTTTATTACCTTGTATTTGCATAACTCTACATTTCAGTTCTTTATTTTTTATACACCTGATAGCCGGATGAGCCTGCAATTCCTCCTCCAACTGCCTCCCCAGAACCTCCATTATGTGCTTAATCTGACTACAGGGAAATCAGCAAACAAAGCGATGCCAGTCTGTAAATCATCCCGCTCGATTACTCCATTAGCTAACGTTGTCTTTGCACATTCTCTGCTTAGACCGTAAGCTCTCTCTTCAGACTGTACTCACACACTTCCCACTTCCTTGACCCTATCAGCAACTAGACAGTTGTTCGTAAAATGTCATTTTGCAGATGACTTTGAGACAAAGTGATAGGCTCGCCGTGAAAGAGGAGGGGGAAGAGAAGTTAAACCGTTTAATTACTCATGCATAAAGCAGAAAAATCAAAAGATCTCATTCTAACTGAATTGCTCATGATGCAGTGCCACTACCGAAACACAGAAGCGTGTCATTAGGAAGCGAGCACAGAGGATGCTGTCTGTATATGCGAGATCAGGAAATACTTCCAACAGCACAAATTTCCATGCTTGCAAAGAAAACAGATAAGAAGACAAGGCTCGCCTTGTATTTCTGTCTTCCCAGCTTAAAAGGTTGGCGAGTAAGTCCCTCAGTTTCACAAAAAGATACATTTCGAAGGAAGCGAAGTTGTCAGGACTTTCTCAAATCGCGGCACACAGAACAAGATGATATCAGCGTTCCGTGAATGACAAGATACAATGATCCGGTCGCGCTCGGCCCGCCCCCCGCTCCCGGTGCCACATGTACAGCTCCGTTCAAAGGGCCGGCGGCTCCGGCCGCCGGGGGGGGGGTCACCGCCGGGCACACGGGCTGAACGAGCGCCCGGCGCCGCTCACGCCGCACGTTTCACCCGGTTATCCCAGACACGGGCTTTCTGAAAGGCGCTTTTGTCCATTTATGAGCCAAAACTCGCTCGGAGACACTTTTTTTCGTGGAAAAAAAGAATGGAACGCAGATTTATTTTGCCTGGTAAACAGCTCTGTGTTTTTCTCGGTAACGCTTTCGCAGGACACGCTCCCACCGCCGTTCCCACGCACGGCGAGCCCCGGCACCTTTTACTTCCCAAACGGGGAGCCGGCCGCCCCCCGGCCGCCCCCATGCGGGACCGGGACCGGCCGCAGCCACCGCTCCCGCCTGCCCCCGCGTCCTCGCACAGACCGGGTGACGCTCCCGCGGGGGGTGACAATAGGAATCGGTCACAGGCACCCACTTTACCCCCCCCGCCCCATAACTCCGGCGCCCTTCCCCGCAGGACGCCGAGCGCCCGGGATGCGGTGAGGGCGCCGCTGGAACCGGACGGACACCTGTCCCCGGGGCCGCCGCAGAGCGGACCCCACCCGCTCCTACGGGCCAGAACTCTGCGAGCCGAGCGGCTAAACGCACCGGGAGCGCTCACGGCCGCCCCGCTCCCGCCACCCGGAACACCTCCTCCCCGCCGGGCCCGCCGCTCTGCCCGCGGGCACCAGACCCCTCCACCGCGCTGCGGCCCAAGGCCCGCCCCGCTGCCCCCCGTGCTACCGGGGCGGCCGGAGCCGAAGGAAACACCGCAGGGCGGCAGCCGCCCCCGCTCCCCACCGGGTCCCCTCCCCGCGGCCAGGCCCCGCGGCCCTCTGCCGCCCCCGGGGCGGCGCAGCGCCGCGCTCACCGTTGCTGTAGGGCTGCTGGCCAGCGCCGTTCTGGCCGGGGTAGCCGGCGGGGGGCCTGGCGGGCTGGGCCATGGCGGCGGGCTCGGCTCGGCTCGGCGGTGCCGCCCGTCTGGCGGCGCCCGGCCCAGCTCGGGGGAGGAGAGGAGGGACGGCCTCGCGCCGGAACTACCGGCGGCGCGCGCAGGCGCACTGCGTACACGTGGCACTTCCGGGAGCGACGCTCTGCGGTAGTGGGCGGAGCCTGACGCCCCGCTGAGGGGCGTGGCTACGGGGGGGCGTGGCTACGGGCGTGCCCGGGCGGGGCGGGGCGGTACCGGGAGGCCCCGTGGCCGCGGGCCGGGCGGAGCCATCACCGCCCCGCCCCGGTGCGTGCGGTGCGGTGCGGCGCGGAGCGGCCGGCCGGGCCCGGAAGGAGCCGCGCGGGGGCGGAGCGGGGCGCAGCCGCCGGGGTGTGTGTGTGTCTCGGTGCCGGCGGAGCGGAGCGCAGCGCCCGCGGCTCGGCGGCGACGGCGGTGGGTGAGCGCTGGGGGGGACCGCCGGTGGAGGGGGTGGGGGGGGGGTGGGCGCGGCCCGCGGCCGCGCTGCCGGGCCTGCTCGGGGGGGCCTGCGAGGCCGCGGCCTGTTACGAGGTGGGCCGGGGCGGCGGGCGCTCCCTCCCGTGCCCTCCTCTCGCTCGTCCCGGGGGAGCCCTCGGGGCTCGGCGGGCCGCCGGTGCTGGGGGCAGCGGCCCGTGGGCTGTGCGGCAGTGCCGTTGTGGCTCGTACGGCGCTCGGGGTCTGTGATGCTGCCGGTGCCGTGGGTATCGCCCGGTAACCGCCGGGCGCTCGGCAGCCCTCCCCTGCCCCGGTGTACCGGTCTGTCCAGGCTTAGTCTGGGTGTTTCTTCAGACGTAACTCTGGAGATGAAGGATGATTTTATATTGGTGCCCCGATGTGCTATTTTCTTTGTTTCGTAGGTAGGGAGCTGCAGCAGCAGGCCCCAGTTTGGTAATATGATCTGAGAACTGGTTGCTGTGGGCAAACCTCTGCACCGGGCGCCCTTAGGAACCAGTTTGTGCCTTGCGGTGCCCCTGCACAGATCAGCTGTGGACTGTGTCGGACGTGCCCGAGGTCTGAGGTGGATTCAAATAGGATGTCTCGGAGTAAAAGATGTGATGTAACTAAATTTAAGTCGTCAGCCACACAATCTGTAATCTTGCTGTTTTTCAACCCAGTTAGTAATGAACCAGCGTGATGACTGCTCTTTCAGAAATCTCGAATATGACTTTCTATTAAAAAAATGGTTAAAATACTCAAAGAAAGCCTATACTGTTATCTTATTTTCAAACTCTGTCCCTTTCCTTGACTTTTAAAATACCACATCGAAGTGCAATTTTATACCATAGAATAAACTGGTCTGGAGAAGACAGGTATCCGTTTATTATTCCCTGAGTTTCTTAGGGATTTTGATTTTTGTTGTCCATGGTAATGTTTTATGATGATAGAATGATTATATGTGTAATAATAGTTTTGAGCTACCATATTTAGATCACACTTGGAAAAACTGCAAACACACCTGTGAAAAAAGGCTCTAAGTCCTTGCCTGCACGTTGTTTTCCCCGACTTAACTGTGGCTGAGGTGCAGGGTTGGTGCAGGTAGGTTGGACAGAGGTTTCTTTCCTGGCTCTTGCCCGTGGCACCCACCCAGGTGCAGCACAGTGCGTTTCCGCTTACTGCAAGAGCTGTTCTGTTTGGGTGTCACTGGTTTCTGTTTCCTAATTATTCCAGAAGGGATTTAAAGCTGTCTTTAAAAGCCTGATATCCTCCCTTACCTAAAGTTTCACAGACTTTGGAAGTAAGCACTGTTCTAACTGATTCAGAAGTGAAATGATGAATTTCTAGCTAGAAAAGTGCAGATCGAGCGTAGGGGGAAAAAATCAATTTTTTTCAGAATATAGAAGAAATAAGGATGCGTGCATTTGCTTGCTCATCCTTGCTGTCAGTGATGTTCCCTTTAGGAGGTTGGGTCAAGGTGTTACCGAAGCCATTGGGTGGGAATTCTGCATCCCCATGGTCAGAAGTGGTCTCCAGTAAGCAAACTCATCTCCAGTAGGAAGAACCCATCTCTTTGGTCTGTAGGGTGGCTTATAGGGCTCCACAGGAGTTACTAAATGAGACTTTGCTGATGAAATAATGTTAGCCAGGGTTGTTGGAGACGTTTTGAAGTGACAGCCATCTGATATTGATGTGATGCTAGAAAATTAACTTTCATATTTTTGTTAAGGAGCCATGAGTGAGTTGGTGATGTCTGTAAAAACAGTTGGCATCAAAAAGTTCTCTTGTGCCCAGTACAATTTTTCATTAAAAGCTTGTGTCTGCTTGCAACTGGCTACTTTCAAGGGAACTCTTAAAATAACCTTAAAATTGTATTTTTGTCTTCCTTGTGGCTTGTGAACAGTTTTTGTTGTTCTGCTTTAACAATATTTTTACTGTGGACCTCAGAGGTTCAGTCAGCCTCAGCTCTCCCCTTGCTCTGGTGCAGCTCCATGCCTTGGACGTGGTGGTGTGACAACTCTTGACACCAGTGCAGACCCACGGCAGCTTTTTAATGCTTTGATTTGACTCTCCTGTGAATTACGTAGTTACTTTTCCTGTGCGATAAGAGTAGATTTAATATCTCTATTCAAATATTACCAGTGTGCCTTTACAATTAACTGTTCATTTTTTCCCCATTTTAAAAGTATTTTCCTTTAACTGCTGCCAGCTGATGTGGAGAGTGTTCTGGATGTATTCGGATAGCTGTTTTTAAACCCTTTTTTTTTTTTTTTTTTGTGGTGATGGAAGTTTAACCTATATGAATGCCACTTCAGCTCAGTTTGCAGAGTAATCCTGTTCTCACTTTAGTCATTTCAATCTTGCCCCTTAAAGTAATTTCTGTAATGCATAAAGATTATTTCTTTTTGCTTTATCCTTAAGTTTAGTCGATAGAAAAGGTTAATACAACTAAACACCATGAAGTTATTCTCACCTCAGTAATCTGAGCACTTCTCTTACATCACACTGTTTGCCCTGGTTTGCAGGTTATTTGAGTCGATCGTTTTTCTAAGCCCCACAGAGGCTTTTCTCGCTCGGTATTTTGCTCAAGCAATAAATAAATCTGCTGACGTGTATGTTCTGCTGTGTTTGCTTATTCTTGACCTTTGCTTTTTAGCTGTGCAAGAGACAGTTTCAGTCGTGACGTTGTGTAACTGAGTGTTTACGCGTTGACGAGTGTGTTTGTATTCTTAAAAATTTGTGCCTGTTGCAGCTGATCAGTTGTTCAGAGTAACGTAGGGTGTGGGTAAGAGTTTCAGGGCTAGTTGTGGAGAAACCAAGGATTCCCAGCGCTTCGTTATCTTCAACTGGGGAGACAAACATGGGCTGGAAAGATTTTGTTCAAGTGCAAGCAAACATAATTAGAAAATTCTTTCCTTCTTGCTCCACATCACCTTCTGTGATAGACCTGTTGCACAGTGGGGAAACTGTTCGTTGTCGCACGTGTAACTGCTGGGACAGATGCTGGATTTTGATCTGGTTCTGACCTGGGTTTTGACTACTGTGTGCTGTGCTCCAGGGTCGGAGCTGCCTTGGAGTTGTCTTGTGACCTCCCCACGGTACCACTGCAGCATTGAAGCGAGCGCAGCAGGACAGCCTGCAGCAGCGTGGACGTCTCTGCCAGCTGCACTTCACAGTGCCGTCCAGTTTCTCCAGGATAGTTGGACTCCAACGTCCCCTGATGTTAGCAGGGGTTATGTGCTCCAGTAGGAATTAGCTGGCTAAATGCTTCTAAGGATGTCCTTTAGTTTTCCAAGAAGTTTTCACACTAGATACTCATTCACTGTGTCAAACCGGTGCTTTCAGTGTGATTATCCTCGCTTTAGATAATGAGGAAATTAAAATGAAAGCTAAGAAATTAATCACTCCTGGCTGATCAGTGAATGCAGTGATGGCTTTATTTTTGCTCCCCAAAGCATCACTTCAGCACTAGCAGCAGTTCCTCCTCTGTGCTACCTGCCCTCCCGGGCACTTGAGGTGTGCCAGAGCCCCCCTGACACCTCTGCCGTGGCTGCCTGTTCGGAAGCAACCCTGTCTTCCATGGCAGAGGGTTTTTTCTGGGGCAGGAACAACTGAATTCATCAGTCTGTGCAGTCCATCCTGGCTACTTGCTTCTTTCCCAGGGACAAGCATAGCAGCCTTCTGTTGTTTTTTTAACCATACCACAAAGGAGAGGTGTTTGTGGAGTAGCAGAGCTTCATCCTGGTCGCAAGGGGTGTCCTGCCTGTGATGGTTGGTTGAAGTTGGCTGACGGTTGTATGGCACAACTAGAGTGTTGGTTATAGTCATCCTGGCTGCTCTCAGCTCGGCCTTCTGTTCGTGAATTTAAGCTGAAGGAATTTGGTGGGAAAGATGGTGTTCTAGAGTCCTTTTTTAGGTGCAAGTTGTGCATTTAGGGTTTAAATTGTGGCAACCTGTGCAGGAGGTTGTGATCTTTGAATTGCAGTTCCAGTGCTTTGGACTAAGTAGTGGTTTCCCATTACAAGCCAAACAGACAGGTTCTGTGTAGACAATAGGGGTTTATTCGGTATCAGACTTCTCTGGATTCAGCTGCACAAAACTTCTTCACCTCTTACCACCTCTGCTTCAAACCCAGCAGCTCCCAAGGGCAGCTGGAGCACTGACTCTGCGCTGACATCCCTCTGTTGTCCTCTTAAAAGTGCCATTTTTTCCCAGTTGAAAAGTTGATGTGAGATTCCATTTGAAATCTTCAGTAGAATATCACACAGCTACACCAAATCATACCTGAGATAAAATTATTTTTACTTCTTGTCAAGACTTCTGTCCACGTAGCAGTTTCCAAGGCGAGGAAAAGGTCTTTGCTGTTGAATCACAAGGTCTAGATTCTGGTTTTCATTTCTACACTAATTTTTTCATGTGTTGTGGGGTCACTTAATTGGTCCATGATACAGTTTACCAAAACTAAATTGTTTTTTTATTTTTCACCCAGGACTTTGAATTACTCATCTTACCTATAAATATTTTAGAATGTTTAATGTGCTGTTCTGACAGACGTTAAATGCATTACATTTTCTGTTTATTTCAGACTGTAAGATTCAGATATGTCCTTCATATTTGACTGGATTTACAGTGGTTTCAGTAGCGTATTACAGTTTTTAGGTAAGTTTTTATTGTTTGGGGTTTTTCCTTTCTGCTATTCTTGTGTAAAATGTCTGTTCGACTCTATTGATAGCCGCTGCTGGATAAATAATAATATTTGTTTTGCTGTATATTCAGTAACACTCAAACAAAAGTTTCACTTACCAATACTGAGTATTTCCAGAGTGTGCTCTCCGTTCAGTCTGACTTTAATCCTTTAACCTCTTGAAAAAATTACATTTTCTTTCATTAACGTAGTAGGTTTGATTTTTCTAATCATATTACATTTAAGCTGATGTAATTCTGTCGACTTTCGTGGACTTTCTCCTGAACTCAGTAATTTTACCTCAGTTCTTTTGCACATGAGGATACCACTTGAGAATCCAAATATGAGGGACTGTCTACAACAAATTAATGCTGGATATTGAAGCCCTTGCTCATGTTCAGCAGTGTGTTGTTCTGTGACTGATGTCACTGAAATCAGTGTGAAACTTCACTGGCATCTGCTGAAGAGCCTCAGGAAAATATTCCCTGGCCAAAAGAATCTATGATCCATATCAATCCAAGGTGAAACATTAGCTTGTGCAAAACAGGATGGGGAAAAAAAGAAAAAGGAAACAAAAAAACCCAAACCAACAACCAGGAGGAAAAGGAGTGCTAGGATGCTAAAAAATGGAACAGAAGTTGCAGATCACATAGGTAAAAGGCATAATTTGCAAGTTTGAAGGATTTTATTGAAGTGGATAAAAAGCATTTGAGAATAAGGAATCATGACAAGCTGTGCCACCTGCCTTTTATCAGTTGAAAGTTTAAACTTTTTTGCTGCGTGTTAGACCCTTGGCCTACTATTGAAATATTAGCCAGTGAAATGTTAACTAAATTGACTAATCTTTCTTATCAACACTTACTTAGCTGAGCAGTGATTACTGCACACTAGCCCGCTTTCTCATTCCTGTGCATGGAAAGCCTGGTGAAAGATAGTGGAGCTTGAAGTAGGAAGGAGAATTACTCTCAATATGTCCCTTCTCTTCTGGAAGAAACGTGTTCCCTTTTCATTCTCGTTTACGTATGCAGTTGAAGAAGGCTGATTATAACATTTGGGAAACTCCCTGCAGTTCCCTGTGCTGTCCTGTCAGGAGGCTGCTAAGATTGCTTTGTAAAGTACATCTTTGCACACATACACTTTCAGAATGGACAAAGAATCTGTGCAGATATATGTGTGTGTGTATAAATATATATAAAGTCTGGTCTTGGTGTAGCTAATAGCTGAAGTGTTGCTGCTTGTTTGCCTTGCATTTCTATGAAAGACACTTGGGAAGTGTGAAATGTTTCAGAGACAGAAGCAGCACCTGATTTGGGAGCAAAGGCTCTTGGATGTTCAGGCTGAGAGTGGCAAAAATATTTTTGTTTTACTGTGGTTTAGTAGAATTTTGTTTAACTCATAAGGTAAGTGCGAACTGGAGTTTCTCCTGTGGCATAAGTTAATATATGAAAATGTTTGCCCACTCCTCCTTTTTGTGCAAACATTAATACTTTCTCCTCCACTCTGTGGTTTAATAGTTAATGTATGTATATATTTAGGCATGTGAGAAGGTGAGTTTGGGAAGTAAGAGTTGTTGTGTTTGAAGACACTCTACGGTACCTGTAGTAATAAAGATCACTAATGAAATCAGCTGAGGAATATGAGAGAATATTCATTCCTGCAAGCTACCAAACATGTCATGTGGGAATGCAATCCCAGAGATTAGCTTAAAGGCAGGGGGAGAGGTGAGCAAACACCAGCAGTGTGAAGGTCGGCCAAGCAGAGGCACGTATGCCCCTGTAATGCTGTGGCATCACAGGACTGTCCCAGTAGCCACCAGTGCAACAGCGTTGCTTCAAATCCCACTGAATAGAACATGTATGGGGACAACACATTAGATGAGAAATAAAAATGAGGGCTTCAGAAACTGGTGTTACTGGCTCACTCTGCTGCCCGCTAGCCTCATCATGTACCGAGACCCAGGGCAGCTGTCAGTGCACCCTTTGGGTGGCTACCAACTGCTTGCCCAAGGCACCGCGCACGATGCTGGTGGGTAGTCTGCAGATCAGGAGGGTTGGTTGTGCTTGTGGGAGAAGGGGCAGTTAAGTGTGGGGACTGCAGCAATGGGACAGTTGAGCTTTAACAGTAAAATCTGTGCATTTCACAAAATGTTTCTGTATCATCGCGGTGGTGGTAAAATAAACTGTTCTTCAGCATATTGCAAAGTGCTACAGGACTGTGACATGATGTAGTAAAAGATCCTGGTGACTGAAACTCCCACGTTACGGTATTTGGCTGTATTTTGCAGTTCTTTTGCGGGAAGAAGAGAGAATTCTGTTAGGAACGTAGCCCAGTTTTGCTTTTGAAGAAATGCAATTTCAGCACATACATGTATTTTTTTCCCCACCTCTGTTCTAAGTGTTCTGCCCCCTTCAGCACTCGTGAAGGCTGCGAGGTCAGTAGTGGTTCCTAAGGAGATGTGCAGTGTGTAGTGTCCAGCCACAGCTCTTTGAAGAGGGAGGATTTTCTCCTTAAAAAACGTTAAAGCTAAGAAACTCTTACTTCAGTAGTTCTTAAGTATAGAATGTAATTTTTTTTTTTTTTTTTTTAATGAAATTTGTCTTTAAAATGTTTTACTTTGAATGTCGATCAGATTGAAACAGTAAGAAATAATCCTGGCATAAGGATGTAGTGTTGACATGTTTGAGAATCACTCCTTGATAACATCAAACTTAAGAAAATACTGTGTTCATGTTTTACACATCCTTCCTCTCTTTCACAGCAACTGTTACATTTACTGGGGTTCCAAATAGAGGAAAAAAAGGGGAAAAGGCATTTTTATAAAGATAACTATTGGTGAAAATAAAATTTCTTATTCCTGTTATGAAAGCATTATCACATGGCAGCAAGTGTGTCAGAATTGCCCTGACAGTGCCATTCAGGATATACCAGTACCGTTAGCTGGGGGTATGGGTGAATGTTTCTTTTTGTCAAAATAATATATCATAGAATGGTTTGGGTTGGAAGGGACCTTAAAGATCATCTAGTTCCAACCCCCCTGCCATGGGCAGAGAAATCCTCCACTACACCAGGTTGCCCAAAGCTTCATCTAACCTGGCCTTGAACACCATATGAACCAACATAAGAGAATTCACACATATACTAATTATGACTATTGACATTGAAATTAATTTCATTGAGGTCTGGACTTTCTTTTTGCCTCAGACAAGTTTTTTGTCATAATTGGAGTTAACTGAACAAAACATCCTCTGTTCACATTCAGGGTGGTTCATGTTTGGAGCCCACTGTCAGCACTGTACCCACACAACCCCCTCTCCACTGCCTGTGAGCAAAACTGTCCTTTTACTGGGGCAGAGTGAGCTACACTGGCAAAATTTAGTCTTGTTTTGTGGTGGTTTTCCTAAGATAATGTAAATACATTTACATGAGTGACACGTTTACATCAATTGTGTGCCTCTCCCCCACTTAGCATCCCATAAGCTGCACATGGCGCACATAGTGCAGCAAGTATGAATGTAATTTGTACGAGTAGAACATGGTTAAAGAGCATTGATAAAGTATGCAGCAGAGCTCGGCTGGTCTGTAGAAATTAACTCCTGCCAATTAAACTGATTAATCAGTAGGTCCTTCTTTGTTCTAGGACTGTACAAGAAATCAGGCAAACTAGTGTTTCTTGGACTGGACAATGCTGGAAAAACTACACTGCTGCACATGCTTAAAGACGACAGACTGGGACAACACGTCCCCACGTTACACCCCAGTAAGTTAATATTGCTGGTTCCATAGCTAGAAAGTGTTTAAAGTGTTGCAGGAAAAGCAGATCTGATTATACATCATAAGATGAACAGCGTAACTGGGTAGAAACAAAAGAATTTCTGGGACTACAATCTCTAAATGGTTCAAGTACTATTCAGAAAAATTTGTATAGGATAGTTCAGTGTGGTGTATTTAAAATTAAGAGATGAGTAGCAAGCAGAACGACGGAGCTGAGAATGTAGATTAGAGAAGCTGTGGGAAATTGAGTCTTGCAGTGTTTGGGCGCAGCTTCTCTGTGCAGCTGGAAAATTAGCATTTCTGTATACTCTTTTGCTTTGATTTGTTTCTTGAATAACAAAACGCTGCGAAAAGACCCAAGACAGAAAGTAAAATCTACGTGCAAGAAGGTTAGACTGTTCTAAGGCACTGCATAATCTTCACAGAGAACGTAATTCTGTGTGTTTCTAGCTTCAGAAGAGCTGACAATTGCTGGCATGACGTTCACGACCTTCGATCTGGGTGGACATGCTCAAGGTATGAGAATACGTTGACTCACTTCGCTGAATTGAGTTAGAGTTGTCCCCAATCCGTTTGTTTTGGATAAAAAATATGACCATGCTGCACAGGTGGACTTCCCACACTCTTTGACAGTATGAAAAACATTCGCTGCTCTGTTGTCTGTTTCCACCATTTATCACAAATCCCAAATACAATTTGGCAAGAGCTGCAGTGGAGCATAAATTTTTGGCAGACAGCTGTATTTTGAAGAGGATTCTGTACTTGGAATCACATTTACTGTTAAGCTTTATGCTTCAAACTTACCTTTGTTATGAAATTGTTGGGGCAGCACAAAAAGTTTCAGTACATCAGAGTGTGGGATAGGTAGGTTGGTGATAACGGTGGAGAGAACGATGCTTTTGCTCTATCCCTTCAAGTTTTATAAAACATGAAAATGCATCCTGAAGACTGGCAACATATGCTAAGACTTAAAAAAAACCCTATTTCTTCTTAATTACTCATGTGCATTACTCTGAATTTTGGGGTAACGTCCTCTTGTTTTTAATTCACATCTTCCCTGTAGCTCGCAGAGTGTGGAAAAACTATCTGCCTGCGATTAATGGCATTGTGTTCTTGGTGGACTGCGCAGACCATGAAAGATTGCTTGAATCAAAAGAGGAACTTGATGTAAGTTTGAATAAGTTTTTGAAAGTTTTAACTTTAAATTTGAAGAAATAAACTCAAATTCCCAGTATCCAACAGAGCTCTGCTGCCACCTGGCCATGAGTAGTAGTGATTTGACCTTCTGTATTCTAAATTAACCTCTCCTCCTTTCTCCTTTCCTTTGTAGTCACTAATGACAGATGAAACTATTGCTAATGTGCCTATCCTAATTCTTGGGAACAAGATTGACAGACCTGAAGCCATTAGCGAAGAGCGGTTACGAGAGATGTTTGGTCTCTATGGCCAGACAACAGGAAAGGTAATGCACTTTTTTTTTTTTTTTGATGTCTTTGTTTTTTTTTGTTAGGGAGTTTGTTTGCCTTATTTGTGTGTTGACTGTATTTCACTCCAGCTACACAAAACAAATGGCTTTAATTTATGAAGTACTCAGTACTTAATAACTGTACATGGAACGAATGAACTGTGGAGTTTCTTTTTTGTGTGTTAGGTGCATCTCTACTACAACTTTTTTTGTGTCATCATATTTAATATCACATTTTTTCAGAGAAAACTTAATTGTACTTAGAATAATTTTCAGTACTTCAACTTTCCTATCTAGTACTTTAAAAGGATAAGCAAGTTTTCAGAGGCTATAGTTCTAGTGAGAACTGTCAGAGAAAACTGGATAAAGTCTTTCAGTAAGTGACTTTTCTCATTTAAAGTGCAGCCATAGTACAATTTGTTACTTAACATATTTACCTAAAGCTTTGAAATAGATGTGCACCGTTGTAGAAGTCTGAGTTTGTAGGTTGTGAGGGGGGAAAAAAGAAAGGTTCCTAGTGGCATCAGTAGCAACAAGGCAGATTTATAGTAGGGATCTTTGGATTACTTCAACTCTTCCTAATTTGAAGGAAATACGGTGTACTACTTGTAGGAGACATTTGGATACAGGGCACTAGAAACAAGTTGCTCCGTTGTCCTTTGCCCTTGGAATGACACCTCTCTGCAGCTGACAAAGCCGTTCCAGCGGCTGTCCCAGCTCCCGTTAGATGACGAGCAGCGTGGCTCTGCTGAGGAAGGCACCTGGTCTTGTAATTCCGCTTTTCCTCTTAAAAGAATTTACTCGTAGATGCTTCTCCTTAAGTTCAGTGCCAGTCAGTTTGCCTCGAGTGGGAACAAATCTTTACCACCTTGTTTTCCATGTGAAAGAGTTGCACAGGTTAGTTTTAGAACAGGTGTATTGGGCTGCAGACACTTACTACTGACTTCTGTTACTTTTTTTTGTGTTTTTGCAACACTGCACGTAGTCTGGGAAACATGAATACCATTGTGAATCTCCAGTTGAGCAATAGCTTTATCACACTGTGCTGATCTTGGCAAGCGAGCAACTAGCACGCTTGCTGTGGTCAGTCCTACAAATGCAAGCTTATGTTCTTTTTCATCTGGTTGGAAAGCTGTTGGAAACAGAGCAGGGAACTGTGACTGAAAGCTTGAGTATAAGCTCTCAAATTCTCTGTGCCTGTGCTTGCTGTTGCACTCTGGTTTCATGTACTTCACCCTCTCCAAATGTGGGTGCACGTGAAAACATGCTCAGTGTATTTCTCAAGTGGCCCTGATCTTAGTAACATGTACAAGTTTTAGGTGATTTTCTAAAATTCCAGTATCCAGCACAAGTTAATGGCATTCCCTAGCAGCAATGTCCACGTGAATTAGCCATCTTTTTGTAACAATCCTGTAACTTGGAGCACTTGTGTCTCTCTGCAGGGCAGCATACCATTGAAAGAGCTGAACGCAAGGCCGCTCGAAGTGTTCATGTGCAGCGTGCTAAAGAGACAGGGCTATGGAGAAGGCTTCCGCTGGATGGCACAGTACATTGATTGATGCCAAAATCACATCCATGCATTCTGTCCCATGTCTGGATATTAAGTCTTCTCCTTATTTGATCACTCAGTGTACGTAACTTGAATTCGTTTGACTGTTTAGTTATAAAAATAATACATTTTTAGCCAATTATATCACACATGCTAAATGGTGAGGATTGAAAAATTATTTCAAGCAAGTTTGTAAGTTTAAGCACCACAACCTGCGAGCTTTCTAATCCCATGCAACATTCTTTTGCAGCTTTTAATTTACCAAGTCTCCGGCACCGTTTTTGTTCAGAGCAACTTTCCAGTACAGTATGTTTGAATGCACTTTTTAACAGCTAAAAACTACAAACATGTGAAAAATATTTAATGCTTACGTTAAATTTTTTTATGTACTTTTTTGAAACTGGTTTTATAACTTTAGAGTATATAACCATCTGTCAAGGAATAATAAATAATTAGCTGATGGATAATTGCATGATGCCTTACAGTTTTCAATAATACACTTTCTTATGCAACGTCATGCAATAAATTTCAATCCAGTTTTTGGCAACTTTAATGGAAAATGTTTCATTTTAATGTGTCGTAATTAGTGAGGCTGCCTGATGATCTGAATATGTGGGATGTTTTCCTGAAACACAGAAGGCCGCAAAGTAGTTTCATTGTATGTTGGAGTAAGGTGTTTTCTCAGACTACCAAATTGCATTTATTTTAGGATTTTGCATTAGTAAAAGAAAAATCTAATCCAATGCCCTTATAACCACCACCTTAAAAAAGTACAAATAATGCAAATCAGCTGTGCCAGTGTAAATCTTGAACTAATGTCGAAAGTGGTCTTATTCTACTGGTCTCTTGAATTAAACCCCTGAAGCGACACAAGAAATACAGGATTTTTTTTGCCTGAAGAAATTCAGAATACTATTGCACTAAATATTCCGTTCCTCATTTAATTAGATTTGGGTTTTGCCAGAAAATTTGCCTGTGAAATTGCCGGGGGAAAAAAAAAATGTTGCCATTGCCGCTTGTGAAAATTTGTCAGCCCACACCCAATCAGCCAATTTTATTTTTGGTGTTTTGAGCTGGGACAAGATGGATTGTTTTCTGTGGTTTTGCCCGGAAACCTAGCCAGTGTGGCAGGTGCTGGCTGCCCAGATGGCTTATTTCTGGGGTAAAATTTGGTTATCTGCTGTCCCCGTTTCCAGACTTCTGACGGTTTTTCCCCCATCTCTGACTGCGTTGGTTCCCCGAGGAGACAGCAGGTTATTTTTGAAGAAGGGATGTTGAAGCACATATGTCTGGTGGATGCTGGCTGACACTGCCATGGAGCTGTGGTTGGTGTTTCTGTGTGCTGGATGTGTTTTACTCTAACCTGTCGAACGCCGAGGTAGGGTTTCAGCCCCGGAGTCACCATTTCACCGGGATGGGTTTGAGTTTCACTGTGTAGTGTTTCCCCCTTGTAAGAGCAGGAACTGCTGCAAGGGTTTTTACTGAATCCCTTTTACTCACTGTTGTAGGTCATCTCCAAAATGCTTTAGGTCTTACGTTTCCAGTATCTGTGGCAGTAAATGTATTTTTGATGGGTTCAGTTTCATTAATAACTTTCACTCTTGACCTGCTGGGCTTGAATCTCAGATTTAAAGCCTGTAGGCTCATAGCAGATAAATGAGACTTATTCCTTACCCAGATCTGAACTTGTGTGATTGAATATTGATGATCAGTTCCCTGCAGCCCTAGACTGTGCATCTGAATAAGATTAATAATTCAGAACCTAACTAATGTAAATTGTAACTGCAGTTTATTGCTGCACAATCATATGCAAAGTGTTAAGCCTAGGTTGTGCGTGGTGAAGTTGAGTGACAGTATGGAATAGCTTTTCCAGGTGACCAACATAAGAGAATTCTGCATTTAAACTAGTGCTCAGCTGTAGAGTAGTTGCATAAATCAAAACTGGAGGTAAGAAATGGCCTCTCACCAGCGTGTGGACAGGGTGAATCTTTACTACCTACAGCTGTTATGTAAGGGGCATGCCTTTTTTTTTTTTTCTCTCTGTATTTTTCTGGTGATGGTTATAATGCAGAGAACAACAGCAAAATCAGTAGGTGGTTTAAATATTAAAAATACTACTTGTGGTCACGCTGTGGTGTTGATGGGGGAGACTTAGGGCTGTGTTGCCTGTGCTTATGGAAATGAAGCTGGAGGTGTTCTGCTGCAGACCACTTCCACAGGCTGAGCCATGAGGTGGGCACTGGGAGGTCCTCTTCGCCTGCTCTTCCAACCAACTGTGAATAACATTAGCAGTAAGGAAAAGGTTGATAGTATTGAGATGTAAAGAAGAAGGGAGACGATACTGCTTTAAAAGTGTGTGTTAAGAGTAATTCTTAGTATTGTGGAAATACTCAGACTTCATGTTTCCTACTGTAGGATGCTAGTTTAAATGTGGTTATAATAAGGGCATGAAGAAATCTGGACCTTGTGTTTATCCACCTGGGTATTGTAATGGTTTCCATTGTGGGAATAGCTGATCAACACTCGGTTAAATGCACAAATAATCTTGCTCTGTTTCATTGCATTCAGTAGAGGAAGGATCTTTCTTCTGTAGTTTACGTTCCATTGTGCACATGAATGTGAATGAGCGTTGTGTGTCTTTGTGTGAAGACTTCATTAATAGACAGATACACTGATGAGGGTTTTTCTGGTGGTTATCCCCACGCTCTCCACATCTCCCTGGTCATTTATTTCTGGAGGTTGCTTATTCCATTTTGTGACCAGTCTTAACTTAAAAAAAGCAACATTCACATTTGGGTCTGACCTCTATGATTATATTTTTTTTGCACTCTTGACTATGCAGATTTCAATTAAACATCACTTTAAAGAATGTGAACAAAAAACCTCATTAATAAAGACATTATTTATGAAGCGTCTCTCTTTGTTTTTACATTGCAAGAGTTCTTTAAGAGAAATGAGTGCAGATTTCTAAGATACTAATAACTACTGACAAAGTGGCCTGTATTTCACTGCAGTGACCCCATATGCTAGCATCTATGCATTGAACAAGATTTATTTTGTTTGGATTTAATTAAAAACTTGGGGGTTAGTGTGTATTTTTTAACTGAGAGGCATTGCTGTGTTTCAGTTTTGATTTTAATACATTTTTCAGCAACAATTGTTGGCGCTGGAGATGGGAAAGATCTTTGAGCTTTCTCATTTATCCTCTTGCCAGGTCAAGATTATTGCATTAATATTTCTGTATTCAGTGTTCAGGCGCTGTCTGGTTTGTGCCAAAGACGACCTGTGGCATTCACTGGGATACAATACCTGCATGCGTGTGAGCTTTACTGTATTTTAATAATTGGAATTGAAAGTGAACTAGAACTTCTGGCATCTGCTTATTTACAACTAAAGTCAGCTCAGAAAAACGGTGATGGTGGTCTCCAGTCCCAGTGAATTCACAGGTCTGCTTGAAGTTGAATTGTTTTTTTCTTGTTTGTACTGTCAGAGTATTTGGTTGTTATCAGCCAAAGTCCAATATTTCTGTTGACTACAACGTGCTCTGATTTAGTGTAGATAACATAATTGTTAGTTATGGACTTATAATGAGTTAGTTATATTAAAAACAGCCTAATCCACTGGCTGTCAGTGGGGACATGTAACTTATTTGCACTTGGATAAACCACTTTTTGCACTAGTATCTCAGTGGGGAACTAAACATTTTCTGTTTTGCAATGTGAGTGCTCTAAATGTTGAAAAGCATCATTTATATAATAAACTGCAGAAGAAAAGCTAAAGATGAAAGTGTTCTTAAACATGTTCTTAATGTGGTGTTTGTTATTGTGTTATCCCATCCCATGCTTGAAATTTAAGTTTAGGAAATAGAAAATAAAATTCTGATTTGGAATTTGAAGAAAAGGAGTTTAAACAGGTAGTTCTTGTCAAATTATCAAAACCAGGAAAAAAGTATGCTGACTTTGTACATCGTCTAGTGGTGAGTTTGTTTCTTTTCTGCTGGGTATAATAATAATAATTCAGTCTCTTCTTTGCTAGAGTTTCTGTTCCTGTGTGCACAGAAGCAAATCCTCTCCTCTGAAAACTAGAGCATGAAAAAAATGACATTTCCTTTGTTGCAGTTTTAGAATGGAAGGATCTGGTCTTACAGGCAAATGATATGGTCTTAGAATCCAGCTGCCCTCTAGGATTTGCAGTGTTGGTGGGGCTGTACTGGGTGGGGATTGCCACTGAGTGTAGGTGCTTATCACACCGAGTGCACTCAGCCCTGTTTGACACAGCCCGTGGGGAAAGTGTATTAACCTGCTGTGAGAGAACTATTTTCCAATTCTAACTACATGCTGTTTACATTTTCCAAATTATTTCTTACTTGCTTTTGAACTAGAATTAGAAATTTGTTTGGTGGTGAGCAGTTATGATAAAACAATGATTAAAAAAAAAATCCCATGTTTTTCTTAGGACCTCATTTCTTATGGCACGTGTCCCATCACAGTAAGAAATTCATAATAATATTTTAGAGCCTTTGATGTCTTTTATTCCAGGATCTCAAAGCTCTCCACCTGCTAATGCTGCCTCAACATCCTTGTGAGGCAGAGGGGTTTTGTTATCTGTGTTTAACCTGTGAAGACAGTGGGGTCTGGAGGTATTAGGTGGTACGTGGTCACTGTCTGAGTCCGAAGAGCAACGCAGCAGCCACCAGCCATGTCGAACGAAGCAGTGCCTCAACCTGGGGCTGTTTGTCGGCGTCCTCGAGAGAAGACAGAAGCCTTCATCACATGCAGGCTGCTGAAGATACTGCACAGACCACGTGTAAATCACAGGTGGTTTGGGTCACCTCCTCTGGTATGCCTGTGTTCGTAGCAAAAAAAGCCACTCTAAGCGTGTACCGTTCACCCTCAACTGCCTTGCACCCAACTGTGATGATATTTAGTCGCTAAGTTACAAGAACAGCACAAAAACTTGCAACGTGTGCAGTGGGTGCAAAGCGTGGATCTACTTGTAATTTCTCTTTCCTAAATGTATACTGTAAGTAAATGCTGCCTTTATAAAAGAAGAACATTTAAAGGCATGTTTTCAGCTTTTGGGTCCAAATGCCTGCTTTTTGCACCGGCAAATAAGGATTTATATTGTTTGGTTTAGATTTTTCCCCTCGCAAAGGTGATACTTCACTGTCAGAGTGGTTTGATTAACGGCCAGGAGCAGCGCTACCCGGAGCAAACCCCTGGCAGTAGCTTGGGGCAGAGATGAGCTGTTGGAGACCTGATCTTAGCAATTTAATGATACTTGAGTACCCAAACCCAGGAGCAGATACAGCGGCTTTGTTGATGAGGGGTGTACTGTGACAAGCTGCTGCTCTGGGAAGGGATGGGACTGGCACTTGCAGTAGCATGTGCAGATGGGGAAGCTGAGCTAACGAGGGGAACCTGATCTTACCCTGTCGAGAGGATCTGAAGAGGTGCAGGGTTTTGTAGCACATGGGGTTTCTGAGCAAAGGAATCGTAGAATTATAAAATGGTTTGGGTTGGAAGGGACCTTAGAGATCATCTAGTTCCAACCCCCCTGAAAAGGAAGCTGCTTTTCAGTGAGAATGTGGCTCTTGAGAGGAGAGTGGGAATATATTTTCAGTTAGAGTTTGTTAAAATCTTTGTTAAATGTTTGTTGAAACCTAAAAGCTTTGCTAGGGGCAGGAAATGGGGCAGTGAGCAGGCTGGAGCAGGGGGTGAGCGCTGGGGACCGTGGTGCGGGGGCTGCGAGTGTCTCTAGGAAATACTTGACCAAGTTCCCAGGTGTTCAGTGCAAGAAGGGCAAAATTAATTGGGACATCGAAAAATGTCCTCTTGCCAGCGAGGTAAGAGGTAGAACAATTATAACCAGGGCTCCTAACACTGCTCTGCCACAGCTCGTTTGTGGGCTGACCCAGGGCTGGTATTTGGAAACACTGGTGCTTGTGAAAGCGGAGAGGAGAGAGAGAAAAATTAGCTAGTGATAGGAGCTGTGTTTCAGTCAGTCTGTGCATGCTATGGGAATGCCAGCGTTTGTCAGGTTATTTTGAAATCTGTCCGGTATCCTCCAGTTAAGCTGGGTTTTGCTAAGTCACTGGAAACTGCTGGTCCTTGGTCGACTGTTCCCCAAGGACACAGCTGGGGTCACTTGCTCAGTGCACTTGACTGCTGACCAGAGATAAGCACGAGCTGCAAAACTTAAATTCATATTTTAAGCTTGCTCATGCCTGATGGCCCTCAGAGCTGGGTTTTGAGTTCAGCCTAGACTATTGATTCCAGCCCCGGTGCCCAAATGCCATTTTCTCTCTGCTTTCTTAGAGCAGGATTTTGGTTTAGGTTCGAATAAATTGGAACTGTGAAGGGAAGACCTCCTGTATGTGCCCCTCAACTCGTTTATTCCTTACAGTGTGTACATATGTAATATATCTATAATATGTAAATATGTATGTATACATACATATGCACACACAAGAAGTTTAAAATCTGTTCAAAATACTGTTACTGAGATGCATTAGTGTGAAATTGCAGAGGACGCTCAGTGGAAGTCTGCTCAGAGTAGGTTTGAAAGGCTAAAAAAATCAGGAGGAGTTTGCAGTAGAGAAAATTAAAAGCTTTTGCCTTACTGGCAAATAAATAATTACAGGAGATACTGTGGGAGAAATTCAGATGTGCAGCTACAGTAGGGAAAGCAGCTGGAGTTCTGGGTGCTGCCTGGAGAAGCAGCACTTAGGCAGAACAGAAAAAGGCAGAGTTAATAATATAGTTTGCCTTTTTTTTTTAGAGCTTACGCTTTGTTACTGGCATCTGAGACACTTTTAGCATTGATGTAAAGAATTTTGGGTGTTCCTGCGAAATGAGATGTTTACTCAAGCGTTTTTTAGGAAACTTGTCCCATCCGCTTGCTCCTACTTGCTGCTTTCTGTGACAGCTGGCGCTGAAGAGTTCCGATGAACATCCTCAGAAGAGTTATGTTGATATTTTTTAATTTTTTTTTTCTTTAGTTCTCCTCTAGTCCTCCTGTCTGCTGTTACCCCTTCTGTAATATCCTTTTGTTTCCTAATCTGTAATTTGAATTGCCTCCTAACTTCAAAAAACAATATGGCTTTTTTCCCCAGGCTGTTTTGGGGAGAGCTTTTCTTCAACAGTTCAGTGTTTAAAATCCTGGGGAAGAAATTTGTAAAGAGGGCCCTCTATGAAAGAAGAAACTCTACTTGTGTTTTCAGAGCCGTTGTCGGGCAGAATGCAGGAGAAACTCGGTAAAGATTTATGCGTGTTGTTTGCCATTATTATTTTGGGAGAAACGAGGAAAACCAAAGAAGCTGCGGTCACTGTGGTTAGTTAAAGTTCACTGAACTGCTGCGAGTCTGACTGCAGCAAAGAACGTGGAACAGATCCTCACGCATGTGACTGTGGGATGGAGTCTATTTATGTCTCTGTAAGCATGAAATTATGAAATACATGCCATGGAGATGGTGCTGGTGAAGTCCTCGTCTGACCTGGTCAGCTATCGTTGGACTCTGTCTGGGAGTACAAAGTGAATTTGAACTTACTGCGGAACGTCGTGCTGCGGGGAGATGTGTATTGAAGGGGAAGTAGGTCACGCAATAAAGCAAAGAAACCACCCAGTATGTTACCAGGTAAGAGGGAAGGTGCTGTGAGCTTCTGTAATAATAGCTTACACACCTGGTAGGCGTAAGAGCACTTCACAAAGCATCTAGAAAAAAAATCACAAAAAAACCCACCCTGTTTTCTTTTGTACAGTCCAGATTTGAAATAAATTCTTATTAAGACTTTGATCCTTTCTGCAAAATTAAAAAAAAGTGTGTTTTGAGATTGTGAAAGAAGGGGAAAAAAAGATGCAGGAGAAATGGGCCATGTATAGTTTGCTTTTGCACTCATTAGGTGGTACCGACAGTGACCCGCATGGTACGAGGCTGCGGTGGGGAAGCAGCTGGTGCTGCCCTGAGTCTTCTGCTGGATCCTGCCTCGGCCGTGCCCTGCCCTGCTGCTGCTCCTTCCCAGGAGATGTGTCCCACCCGCCCTCGCTGGGACCATCCCTGGCACCAACTCTGCATCAGCTCCAGCGCCAAGCCTCCATCCCAGCCGCAAAGGTCCGTGATGTTCCCCACTCCAGCTGCTTAATTCCTCCTCCAGTACTCAAGGGTGGCTGTAGGTCTGTCCTAGGGCAGTGTCTCCATGTCCAGCACCTGTGTTTGGTGTAGCTGGCTGCTGTAGGGAGGCTCAGGCAGCTTCCTTGGCATCCAGAGCCAGTTGCCGGAGGGGAATGGGTGGGCTGTGCCCTGGGTTGCACTGGGTGGGTGCTGGTTGGGACACGCAGCAGCCTGTCTGCCTGCCTGTGCAGGCAGGTGGGAGGGGAACCAGAGCCTGTCCTGGGGACTGGGTGAAAAAGTCATTCAAGGAAGGAAGGCAAAAACATGGAGAGGAAAAAAAAGACCAGTGGAATCCTGAGTTTACTTCATAAACCATTTCGCGGAAGGGGCAATCAAACTCCCACCTTATTGCAGCGAGTGCCTGAGCAGACAGTCCTTCCAAAGGCAGGTGGTGGCCCTCTGTTTGTATGTAACGTCCCCAAAACTCCTGGAGCAGCCTGTGCCTTCGTCTCCTTCTATGTTCCTGTGTAATGTAACCTATAGAACATGGGTCACAACCCCGTGCCTGCTCCCTTTAGCCTATGTTTCTGTATCTCCCTAAGGATTAATCTGCTCCCAATCCTGATCTTTGGCAAGTTTGTGGGTTTTTTGTGCTAAGACTAAAAAAAATCAGGTGAAGTGGAAGGTGCAGCATCCCGCCGCAAGCCTTCTCTGGTACAGGAAGGGTTCGCGGTGGTAAGCTATGCCTGACGAGGTTTCAATCAGGAGCCCAGGCTGGCATGTTCCTGCTGCTCAAGAGCCAAAGAAATCCCCCAAGCCCCAAATTCAGCTCATTCCCCGGTGAAAATACGGTTGTGCCCTGTGCTGCACGGCTGGGCAGCTCTGTCAGCAGTGAAGTGTTGGTGACTGCTGTGGAAATTTTGGCTAGAGATGACTTTCACGTGGTTTTCCTATCAGCCTTGTGACGGTAAACAAAGAAAGGACTGGCACAGGAGAGTAGGAAGGCAAGAAAAACTAAACTATGTAAAGTTTCATTGATAGGATATTTGCTGTTGGAGAAAACCAGGAATTTATGCCCCACGTTAAGCTCATCGTGGTGTGCAACCCATTTTTGGGGTACTTAACAGAAATCAACATAGTCATAGGTCTGGACGTTCATTTTATTCTTCCCACTGGTTTTCAAGTGATGTTCTTACACTTTTCTCTGCCTCAGACAGGACTGAGAGGTTAAGGCTGCTCAGTGCCTTGTGCAACCCTCCTGCCCTTGAGACAAATCTCAACCCAGCTGAACCAGGGCGAGAGTTTGCCCGAGCTCGCAGCGAGCTCTCCGCAGGCACCGCTCCGTCTGCCTCCAGTCGGCGTTACGGCTGTGGGAGACTCGAGCCATGATTTATGTCCCACAAGGAAGTGCTGCATCATATATTCAGGGTAAGGTGCTGAGTATCGTTCAGTCTTGACAGCTGTGGGATTTAGAAGAAGTAATGCATCCAAGCTCCTTGGTTTCTTTTGGTTTATTGGTACTTACTCAGTAGCAGAAGTACACAAGGAAAATTACTGAGGCTTAGGTACGTATCTCTGGGTGGCCAACAGAAGTCCAGCTCCAAAAGAGCTCCTGTTGACTTGGATTTCAAAAAGATACAGTTAGGATCTATGTAAGAGCTTCAATGAGAAAAAAAAAAAAAAAAAACCACAAAAACCCACAAAAAAACCACTATAAACACCATGTAGATGTAGCACTTCAGGACATGGTTTAGTGGACATGGTGGTATTGGGTTGACGGTTGGACTTCATGATCTCAGAAGTCCTTTCCAACCTTACTGATTCTGTGATCCTAGGGAATGGATAATTTGGATGGTGACCTTTATCCCTTGAATTCTAGCACATGAGGTCTGTCTCAGTTGTGTTTTCTGCCTCATGGCAGGCTGGTTTCTGGAAACGTGATATTTCCAGGTATTTCAGCACTAACATTTAGATACTTGTCTCTCCTTACAAGTTTTCCTATTTGTGTTTGAACAGCAAACAGACTGTCAGTAAGACGTGGTTCGGGTGAACGCTCTCCATAAAAGACGATTACAAAAGCAAACAGAACACTCACTCCGGGTTCACAGTTGGGAAGTAGGAACAAAATGAGGCTTAAAGAGCGATGAGTCAATGCAGCGATGAAGTGCCTATTTATTGATAAATAAAGGCTGGCTGCCATCGCCTGCTTCGAAGCCCGCGTGCCCCCGAGGGGTTTGGAAAGTGATGATGCAAAGTGATGAGTCACAGTTTAGAACAATAGTTTCTTCATGCGAAATGACTCAGGATAAAAGAAAAACAGGTTTTTCGAGAAGTCGAAGCTTATGAAATTGCAAAAAGGAATAAAATAATAGGATGTCTTTAACTCTGCGTTGGAAGTACTCGGTCTTTTTCTGAAGAGTAAGGCAGTGGTGGTGGTGGATGTCTGAGACCAGTGGATTAGACCATGCCTGCTTTCGGTTAGCTTTCCACTTTCAGAGCATGCATGTAGGTAACTAGAGCAAAAAAAAAAAAGATGAATACTCTGTGCATGAGCATTAAATATGATGTATATGCCAGCGTGTCATATGACATTGAATTGTGGTCATATGTCTGCCTCATCCGCCCTATCCTCTCCTCTTTGTCCAATTTAAGGTAAAGGTTGGTCCTGTTGAGTGAAGAGCTCCCCATGAGGGCTGGCCCATGGGAGGGATGCTCGGGGTGGGACATGTCATGCTGCCATGGACCAAAGAGCCTCTCCCACCCACGACTAGAAGCTCTGCTAGGCACGGTGCTACACACATAACGTCTTCTCTGTTAAAGGTAGCCCCGTTTTCTCCAGCCAGGGTGGAATACGCTGCTCTGTAGTTTCTGTGGCCCCACAAATAGCCTTTTTAGGTATTCTGTCAAGTATTATTGCAGAAATTACCACCTTAGCAATCTGAATGCAAATATGTACAGGGTTTTTTTAAGGATTTAATTGCATCAGAACAGTTAGGTAAAGGCAAGGACGAGCTACGGTCTGTCAATAAAACTCCTGAAATCAGATTAATCCAGCAAGCCAAAAAACAAAGATTTATTTCCTTTCTTGTCCTACATGTATTCACACGATGGGTAGCGAATTTCTCCATACCTTCCCTCAACTCTTGAGGTGTCCTGCACCTCGTTGAGTTTATCTGAAGAAGGAGAAAGCTCCAGTCCTGCCCAGGGCTGCTGGCATCTCCCCACTACCAGTGGTTTTTATTCAGAGTTCAAATCCTCATTTCAGCCGGCTGTGCCCCCCCGGGAGGTTTCCTGCTCTCGCTGCTTTCCATCCATAGGTGGCAGCAGCCTTTAAAATCTTTAACCTCTCAGCATTGATGTTTTTTAGGTGCTCAGGGAGTTGTGCAACCATGGCCAGAACTTCGGTGCATGGAGCTGGTGTAAGAGGAGCGACTTATTTTCAAGGAAGAAAAGATCCTTTACAGCTGTTCGCTGAGTCACTCTATGGAAACAAATAGAAAGTCAAACTTGGGTGAGAAAGGGCACCTATTTTGGGCCAACACACCCTTGCAAAGAGCGGGGAATTTGCCTCATGAATTACCCAGGGAAAATAAGGTGGTTAACAGCTTTCCCTTGCAAAAGCACGGGGATGCAAGAAGTCGTGTTTGCGATGCAGATTTAAGTCACTTTGCTCAAATTTGCTTTTGTGTGTCTCTGCCTGCATCCAGGATCTATCCTCTCGGGACAGGGCTGGCTGCTCGTGCTCCAGCAGCACGTGGAGCAGGATCTGCTCCATGGTGATGATAACTCAGGGTCTCCATCTTGCTGCCCCCACCTCTGGTGGCATCGCAGCCACCACGGCTGCCGCGGGCTTGGCAGGGCCGTGAGCCAGTTCCCCCCCATCCCATCCCAAAGCCCCTTCTGAGGATGGAGCAGGTAAAGGATGGAGGTCAGAGTTTTCGGGTTTTGGTTGTGGGTACCCCCTGGCACCACTCGGCACATCCTGGGGACGCGGTGCCATGCACTGAGCGTGCTGCAGTGACGCTCTCTCTCCGGTTTGCCTTTTATTTTCCTGTGCACTGTGCCAGGCTCACCCAAACAAACGGGATCATGTTGACTAGGAACGGCCAAAAGCCGTGTCGGCTGCAGGCAGGAATGGGAAGTCAGCGGGCTCCGTGCGAGGTGGGGGGAGGATGGCACTTGTTTGGAGGAGGCAACGAGTCGCAGCTGCCTCCCGGGCTGATTTATCAGGAGTTCATTAAAGCGTGGCTGGGCCATGGGTGAGAACGCAAAGCTCGGTTACGGGTGCACGCCGCTGTGCGGGAGCAGCATCAGCCAAGGGTGGGGGAAACCCTCCATATAAATCATTATACTTCTGCAAAAATTAATAATTGCTTTAATTGAACGAGATATTCTCTGCCTGCTTGTTGGCTCACGGAGTGTTGCTGGAGGTACTCGCTCCGAAACCAGAAATGTGGCAGGATTTTTGACAGGCAGCAGAACAATCCTCAAGGAAACCTTGCAAGCTGTACGCAGCGCTTGTGAAAATTAAATCATAATAATAAAGTGGTCTTGAGAGCAGCATGTCTGTGCACGGAGAGCTCGGTGACTTGGCTGGAGGGGAGGCAGCGGTGATTTCACTCCACGGGGGTGCCACGCCAGTGCCACTGCTGGGACGTGGGGACCCGACGTCGGGACTCGAGGCTGCCCCGGGGTGTTATCCCGTGCTGCTGGGGAGCGGGATCTCTCCATCCCCACGGCCCCTGCTCCGTGGCAGAGCTCTGCGGTGAAGCACAGTCACTTGTTTACAGCCATCAGCTGGCATGGCAGGCAAAATTACCCCTATTTTGACACCTCTCAGAAGCTGGCAGAGATGAGTGACGGCTCTTCCAGGGGAGCAGCAGCTCAGGCTGCCGTTGACAGTTGCAGATGACAGGGATACGAGGGCTTAATTATTATATAATTAAGTGGAAGCGATCGTCTTATGTCTGTTTAGTGTCTGACATGAAATGAGCCGGTGATCTCGGTCTAGTTTGCAGTGGCCTTTGGTTGGAAAGCGCTGGCATGCGGGATGTGGATGGATGCTGGCATCCCGGGGTGGGGGAAAGGGGATCAGGGAGAGGGGTCCTGCCTGGGCAAGGGACTGTGCAGACACTGGGCTTCTGCAGTGTTCTGCACGGATTTGGGTGGCTTTTTCCCTTCCTCACTCCAGAAAATTCCCAAGGGATAATTTTTCATGTCAGATGGCTGCGAGAATAGCAGTTCTTCATCCATTGTAGCAGAAAAATGTGGATTTGTGCAGGACGCAGGGGTGTTGCTCTGCAGGCAGTGGCTGTCCTCAGAGCCAGGATCACTGCCGTCCTGCCTGGTCTGAGGTGGGAAGGTGGGGAAACCCTCATCCTCCATCCCATTCACTGGTCCCAAGAACCCAGCAGAAGGGCTCCCAGTACTCAGGAATAGCAGGAAAAAGCAAAAATATTTGGAAAAATCCACTATTCATACCACCGGTGTATACCCCAGCTTCTTGGTAGCCCTCCGAAATCATATTGCCTTGGAAGCAGAGTTCAGAGGATGGTCCCTGTCCAGGATGAGCAGCTGCCACGGGGGTGGACCCAACTGAGCCTTGGAGATGGCTCATGCCAGTTCATGACTGTAAAGGACATGAGTCAAGTCCTCTTTCTCTTCCCATGTGGAATAGGATTTTTAAATGTTAAATTCTAGTAATACAGTTTTTTCTATAAGATATTCAATAGATAGAAGGATATAGATGTAAGGAAGGATATAGATCTAAGGAAAAAATTCTTCCCTCTGAGGGTGGTGAGGCACTGGAACAGGTTGCCCAGAGAAGCTGTGGCTGCCCCATCCCTGGCAGTGTTCAAGGCCAGGTTGGGTGGGGCTTTGGGCAACCTGGTGTAGTGGAGGGTGTCCCTGCTTATGACAGGGGGGTTGGAACTGGATGATCTTTAAGGTCCCTTCCAACCCAAACCGTTCTGTGATATTCAGTGTAGTTGTGCCTGTAAGATACTCTTACAAGGCTAAAAATCCCTCTCAGGTAAATGCAGACGTTGGCACTCGTGGGACGCTCAGCTGTAATGTCCGAAAAGCTTCTGTGCCCGCAGGTGGGAGCTGGGTAAGGAAATGCTCTTTAATCTGGAGCTTCACCGCAGCTTTACTTTTTGGTGGTGGTTGATGCCATCCGGCCTCGTTCTGCTGTTTTTCTCTCAGCAAGAGCGGCGTAGGAAACGTTAGAACAGGTGTTGGGCCGTGTTTGTGTTCTGAAGGCATTTCACACTGCGGTTCACATCTGCGCTGGGAAAGCCAGAGAGAGGGATTGCGGGTTATTGGGGGAAATTTACAGTTTAAGCATCACATTTAACAGAAACCCCTTCTGCTCAGGCTTGGGCTATTACTGTGTTATTCCCAGCCTCCATCTGCGCCTGCTGCTCCGACGCGCCGAGTGCTGCGATTACTTCCAGAAGAAGTTCAGCCTCTTTTCGGAAGCACCCGTTTCCCTCTGGCTCCAGCCATCCGTCACTTTCATCCCAAAAAGATCTCCAAGTGCTTTTCGAGCTGTGTGACTCTGAGCTGGGGGATGTGGCAGCTCCCGGGGGGGCACCAGCTGCCGGGCAGCCAAAATGGGACGGATGCTCTTTCTCCCGTCAGGTGGGTTACGCTCAGTCTCTACAGCAGGTGCTGCTTTATGTTTATTTGCACAATTTCTCCGCATAAACCACCCGGGAGAGTGAGTGCCACGCAGCTGAGCAGCGTTTGTCTGTAAGGAGAGTTACTGCAAATATCAGTGCCTCCCCACCCTTCCCCTGCGGTTTGCTGCACCGTTTGCTGAAATAATGGTTAACGTGATGCTCGGGAAAGGTGCCGAAGGTGGGAGCTGCGGCCAAGCCCCTCGACGTGCCCAGCGGGCACCGCAGCGGGTGGTGTGACGGATTCTTCAGCTGCTCCTAGGCTATCCCAGGGGAGTGAAGCCGCTCCGCAGATGCTCAGCGGGATCCCCACGGCAGCTTCAAAGCAGCCCAGTGGCACTGCGCTTCCCAAAAATGCTTTTCCCAGTGCTGGGATGTCTGCCCGGAGGTGGCAGTGCCCGGGCTGGAGCAAGCACCGATTGGGTGTATGTACACCAGGAGCTTTGCCAGTGACCTTGCTGGGACCTCGTATTCCTGCAGAAAAGAGCAATTCCCAAAGGTCGCTCCTCCATGCACAGCCCTGTGTCCCTCTGGGTTGTTCCTGCTCCCGTTCATCCCAAAGGTGGCTGGGCTGGGCAAGCTGGACTGAGCTGGGCAAGTGCTACCTGCAGCAGGCTCAGTGTTTCTTTTTCTGAGGGTTTTATTTATTTATGGATTTATTTTGCCAGGTCCAACCCAGGTCCAGGTCCAACCCAGGTCCCACCCACCAGCTTGCTGGGTGATGATCCACCAGGACGGACTCATGGAGGAGCAGCGACGGCTCCGGTGTGCTCTGCAGTGTGATCGCCTGGCTGGAGTGCCACTTCGCCATCAGATGAGACTTGAGAAGTCATAAAATCATCGTGGTGACATCTTCACACTGTTTTTATCATAAAGCACAGAGCACTGTGTGCACAGAGCACGGGGAAGTTGGTGGTCCTCAGGCTGTGGCGATGCTGAGCATCCTGGTGTGCCTTAGGGATCCCTGTCCTCATCCCTGCCCCCATCCCTGCTGCTGGGGTGAGAAGGTGCCCAGCAGGACTGTGCTGCCAGCACAGAGCATGCGTGCAGCAGCGAGGGGAGACTTTTGAAGCAAAGCCCCTCTCCACCACATCAGACCCAACACAAACTGCCTGGGGAGCTGCACAGAGCTCGGGCAGGGGGGGAGATAAGCCCTGGTTTTTCTTTCTGAAGCCAGTTGGCCCAAATTGACTGCAGGGGGAAAAAAAAAGATTAAAAAAAGAAAAGCAGCCTTCTGAAGAGCAGCATCCTTTTGAGCAGAGCTGGTGGCTGTCGAAAGTGGCGGCGGGAGGAAGGAAGGAGGGGGCCGGATGCTGCTGGGAAGCCAAACAGGCTCATTTTGGCTGGTTCTCGAGCAGCATGTGGGCAGAGCACTGGGATCCCGGGGCTGGGGCTGACACCGGCTGTGCCATCCGGATGTGACTCACGCGTTTTGCGAGGAAGATGATGTTCTGGGCTCCACCGAGCGATGCCTTCCCCTCCCTCCCCTTCCCCAGGTGAAGGTGCCAAAACTGTTCCCAGGGGAGACGACAGCCCCAGGGAATGAAAAGGCAGAGGCTGAGCCCTCGCTGGGACAGGCAGCACCGCCGGCTCCTTGTCTCGGTTAGGAAGGAGATATTGTTTTCCCTGCCTTGATAATTTGGGGTCGTAATTGCACATGCTGGAGTGGGAGCCGGGCATCGCCCCGTGCTGCTGAGCTGCACTGAGCTGTGTCGGGACTCAGCCATGTGGTGCAGGCTGAGGAATTTGGGACAGTCGTTAGAGGAGCAGAGCTGGGGCTGGGTTGGCCACAGTGTTGTTTCAGTCCAGGGCTTTTCCTTTAGGTTTACATTTGATGGTGTCACAGGATGAAAAAGCAAATTCCTCTGTGGAGGAGCTGAGCCGGTCAGTCCTCTTGCTCCGATGGGGTCCAAGAGCATCCTAAAAGGAGCTGCAGCAGCCGCGGGAGGCCAGGCTGGGGAGCAGAGGGGTCTGATGGTCAGAGGTCTCGGATGGTGGGACAATGTCAGCCCACTGCAGCCCCCCTCCAACCTTCTGCTCCTGGGCACGGGTGCGAGCCTCCCCCGGGTTTCAGGGTTTCAGGTCCCCCCCTACCCTCCCACCATGAGTTTCGTTCTGACTTTCAGGTTGGGATGAGTCAAAATCTCAGAGCGATATATAGACAAAACTGCTGCCTGCAGATGGGTACCAACTTGAGGGAGCATCCTTGGGAGGAACAGCCCTGCACCGAGCACCACATCCCATGGTGGGGACACAGCCCCGGCCCCATGTGCCTTCCCAGGAAAGGCGAAGAGGCACAAAGTGAAGTGAAGGAGGTGGAGATGTTTTACCAAAAGATGTCTGCTCCTGCCACTATCTTCAGGGAGCTGCAAAAGCTCATTCAAGATGGGTTTAGTCAATGGCTGAGTCCGGGAGATGTTTCAGTCGCTGCTGGGAACTGGCTCCCAGGTCTTTCCTGCCATTCAGGCACGAGCTAATTCCTTGCTTATTTACCCCAGGGGTACAGCCCTTCATTTCCACGCAAGCCCCAGCCAGCAAACCTTTCCCCGAGCCTCAATTCCCTTTTTTCCAATTAATTCCTTTCACTGGTAAATACAGAAACAAAACACAAAGTGAGTTTGTAAACGCCCGGTGAGTTCAATGCTGCCATCCCCCAGCATCATGGCTCTTCTGCAGCAGCCAGCACACGCTGCCTTCAGACTGGGAAATCGGCCACAATGGGATTTTTGCGAAGGTCCAAGGATGTTTCCTTCTGGCTACCTGGCGGTGCTGCCCGTGGGCTCGCTCGGCCACGCGTTCGTTAGTGCAAGGTAGTTCTGTTTGCTGAAGCGGGCAGTGTTGTCCGCTTAATTGTAAGGAGATGGGAATCCTCAGCTGTGATGAAGATTTTAAGAAAGTTTCTCAAAAAAGCCAGTGAGCAGGGTCATAAGCTGATAAATGGCATCTTATGTGCTCCTGTTACAAAGCAGAGAGTTACACAGAGGTTAATAATTCACTCAGGATGTAAATTTACTCCTACTCTATGCAATCCACAAAAGCAGCCATGCCCAGGTACTCCCCGTGGATTAGCCATCCCAGGTGCTGGGAGTTTGGGAAAAGCCAGAATCCCCACTACAATGAGTGCACCAGGCACTGGCGCTGCACCCCTGCACCTTCCCTGTGCACGGTCCCGGAGGAGCCGGGCTTGGCTGACGGTGCGGACGGGGCTGTTCGTTGGTGATGAACTACCCCGAGGGTGACACGTTCTCCCGTCGGGAGCGTCGGCCTCTTCCTGCTGCACCCAGGAGGGAAAGCAGAGCCGCTGGCGGAAACCGGCATCGTTGGTGCTCAACAAAAAACAGAGAGGAAAGGGGAAAAAAAATACAGATCTACAGATTTATCCAGGTCATTTCCTCTGAAATGAAGGAACAAATGTTTTTCAGCATCTTGCCCAGGCTCTGTTTCAGTGTTGCCGACCACTGGGGCACCGGGCATTTCTGCCAGGAGCTGTGAACACTCCCATCCCACCCTTGAGCTTCCCAGCCGCTGCATACCCACTTCCAGGCCAAAAAAAAGCATCTTGGTGAAGTTTGCAGCCTCAAAAGTACATTCGATTTTGTTCTTAAGGCCCCTTAGCCAAAATTTGCCTTCTCTTTGAAGAAGTTCCAAGAAAACCACCATGAAAGTGGAGCAGTTTCCCATTCCCCTCCTGTTATGTACCACCAAACCCAAATGCAACCTTGCAAGCAGAGCTCCAAAGGGACATCTTGGCTCAGATCTTTTTGTATTTCCTGCTGGTTTGGTGTATTGTGCCCTGCATTTTGCAGGCTCTTTTCCAGCTTTCCTGCAGAGACACTGCCGAGACCCAGAGGGGAGGCAGGCAGGCAGGACCAGGGTGATAAAAACACCCAGAGTCAACCCTTTTTTTCCTTTGCAACTGCTGTACTTGTCATAGGGGAAACAATCCGTTATCTTTTCTCTGTGTGGAACAGCCCCGAATACTCGGTGCATATTTGCCTTCTGTTATTACAGATGCTGCAAAGGCAATAACTCTGAAATGTCACAGCTGCAGATTTGTATCGCGCAGATAAGATGGTGTGGTTAAATAAGGAGTCACTCAACATCTAAATATTAGGTCAAAGACAACAAAATCTGCAAGAACAAGATCAACACAGCATACAGTACCTGCGGGGTTCACATCCCTGCTCAACCTGGGAAACTTTGAATGGCCTGAGATAGATAAACTAATTTAACTGTCTTTTAAAGTGCTGGAAAGTCCGTAGAGCTCGACCAGGCTTGGAGAGGAGCTCGTTCTTCTGAGGTTTAGTGCTGATCTCGGTTCCTTGCTTTGCTCCCAGCAGCGTTGGGCAAGCTGCTGCCCCTGGTAGGGCCAGGAGGACCAGATTTGCCAAGTTTCAAAGCTCAGGTCATGTTTTCCAACCACAGAAGACAGCTGTGAGCCGGAGGCGACAGTGACATCTCCCTTGGTGTCAGGTGGGGCAGTTACTTCATCCTCACCCACTGTTTTCTAATGCTTGGGATGGAAAATACTGTACACGCCTGGCAGGTGGGCTGGTGGGATGTCGAGAGGTGGCTGTGGTTGCTGTTGGTGTGGAGGAGGCATGGCACAGCCACTCTCAGCTCCGCTGTGCCGTGCCATGCCATGCCGTGCCCACGCCGCTCCCAGCCCACGCTCCCAGAGCTTGACTATTTATAGTGCTGCTTCCTCCTGGGGTGTTTATGCCAGCTCTATAGCTGTTGTCTAGCACACACAGAAGACTATGGAGATGCTTGCAGGCTTCAGATCAGAAGAGTGACCAAAGTCCTCACAGCTCGGCACACATCTGCTTCTTGCCGTGCCGATAAATGGCAACGCTGCTGTCCGCACCCAACTGTGTGCCTCAGCATTCCCAAGCCTCAAAAATCCTGAAAAATCAGCCACGGGTGCCTTGTGTTGCTAGGGAAAAGCTGGTGCTGAGCAGGCGATGCTCAGGGCACAGGGCCGCGTGTCCCCGTTGTGCCGTGCAGCCATCCCGCTCGGCTCTGTGCCGCTCCGCAGCATCCTGGCTGCGTGGTGGATTTAAAAAGCGGATGGGGACCGGCTCGTTCCCCACTCTGCAGGGGGACAGGCCCACCCCCGGACTGGGTGCTGGTCTCTCTGGGTGTCGGGGACCCCTGTGTCTCCCAGGAGGATACCTGCCTCGGGCTGTCTTTGGGAACGCATGGCACAGGGACCGGCATCCTCGCTGCTAGGCTTTATCCCCCAAAGTTTAGTCATTTTAAAGCTGGAGCTGCAAAAATTGCCTATTTGCCTCTTTTAGAAACGCTTTATTGATCCTGCTTGCTTATTAAGGGCAGGAATTTATCCCCCGCCTGCCAGTCCCTCCGCGCAGCTCGAGTGTTACTTGTGGTATCCCGTACGACAAACACCTATTTTTAGCAGAGTGTTCTTGGAAGGGATGTCGGTACCTTGTTTTCCGCAGGGAATTCTCTCGTTTGCAGGGTGCCCAGCACTGCTCGGCACACTCCAGCCCACACAGGGGGATGCTCGGATGGGGGCAGAGCACGTGGAGGTCCAGACTGGCATGGGTGGCCCCCGTCCCTCGCTGGTGGCACCAGCATCCTAAACAAACCCCTCATCTCCCTCCTGAGGATCACTTTCCCCGGAGTTATGGCTGCAGATGTGTTGTTTTGCTTTTCGACCTGACTGCCTCCCAGGAAAAACTCCTTTTTATTGATCAGACCATTTCCAGCTCATTTCAGGGCTGCTAATGACCGTGCAGTAACAGCAATATTTTAATCTCTGTGTTTTCTCTCGGTGTTCAGTGTCAGCATTATAAAGTACCACTTAAAATATAAGCACAGGCAGTCAATTATTTTAATCTTTATTACATCTGAACGTACAGCAGCTACTCCTGAGCAAAACCACTGTGTCTGGTACTCAGCAGAGTGGTTTGGCTGGGAAATGCTGTCCCACCGCTTTGGGAGACTCCATCCCACCCCTGCTCATGTCAGCAGAGCCCGTGGACACCCCTAGGGCCCATTTCTGAGGGCAGCCACAGCACAGATGACACCCCTGGCATCCAACTCCTGATTTTGGAGGGGATCTATCCTACCTCCTTCTATAGTTCCTCTATAAATTGATTACTGTTTGCATGATTTATAGCCCTGTGCAGGCGATGTCCAGGATCAGCGCCTGTGGTACCTTCTCATGGGTGAGGGATGGATGCAGGCAAAGTTGTGGGCTCACCCTGTGCCCCCAAAACCGTGTGACTGGGGGCCGACCACCCCCCCACCGTGACGTTGTGGATGATCTCCAGCATATGGGGCCATCCAGGTGCAGGAAGGGCTGCCCACAAGCAAACCCAGCCCCATCTCATCCCTCCTACTTCCCCACGCTAATCCTCCACGGAAAAAAGGTGCCTGGTTAAACCCTGCACGTCGCACGAGCCTGTTTTTAGCTTGTGCATTAAATGACCAGGGAATGAGTTTGTCAAGTGGAGTTTGGGATGGGCGAGACGTCAAGGCAGAGCTTGTGAAACCCAGCTGGTTCAGCCAAGGTCGGCGTTGGGTTGGCTGGAGCGGGATTTTTCCCTTGTTTTGTGGCTTAGTCATAGGTTTGTTTATTTTTTTTTGAGTATTTTTTTCTTATTCATCTGTTGTAATCACAGCAGACACATCATTTCAGAGCCCTACATGGAAATTGAAGACCAAGGAACTATTTTGAGCACACAAAATGTCTCCCCTAAACGTATTAACTTTGGAAGAGTAAATATTAAATACACTCTCGTCGCATTAGAGGCGTTTATGCAGAAGTACAGCACCAGCGTTTTTAATGGTTAGGGGAAATTATGTTGTACCACCAGCACTTAATCAGCCACAATAAAACAAGATCTTACTGCAGTTCTTTCCGGATAAGTTGAAGGGAAATGAATTCATTTTTGCATCCGTTGCCAAGGATTTACTGACACTGGGGCATATTTGCCCCGTTAGTATTTATGGTGGCACTTGCAATCCTTAGGCAAAACATACAGGGAATAGCATAACATTTATTTTGCAATTAAACTGAAATGATTCTTCACCTGCTCACTCCAGATCGAGGCATTCAGCACCATCTGTGACGAGGCTACTATACGCAAACCCCAGGCAAGCAACACAACGAATGTGCTCTAAGTGCCTATAAATATAATTTTTTAATAAGAATGGCTTTTTGTAACTTTATTCCAGTGCTTGGAAAAAGAGCGGTGACCCTTGTGGCTGGTGGCTCGGAGACTGGTGGCTCTGGCCTGGTGATGATGATGGACAGTGGGGGTGCTGCCCGGGTTTGGGTACCCAGGGTTTGGGTCCTGTCCTTGTGGAGTTCCTCACTGCACCTCACTCCTGCAAAAGCCAACTGGTTGGGTTAGAAGGTGCTTTTCTAAAGAGGAGACGACTAGAAATATGGAGCCAAGCTATTGATGGTGAGTTGGTTTCGTCATCGTCTCGGTTATTGTCTCTAGTATGGGCTCTTTGGGAAAGGAGGGATGAACAGAGGCAATATAGTTTATATATATATATATATATATATATATATATAGATGCCCCATGTTTTCTTCTCTCTTTCTTTCTTTCCAGGCATTTGGGTTCCATTTCTGATGCTCATTCCCATGATACATCTAACCATCCCAAATATCTCTGGTCTAATACAGCTGCTAGGGGTTGGGATGCATCTTCCCAGGAGTTTCGCCAGCTCTCTCTTCCATGAGGCTCAGATATTTTGGAGACAACCTCCTTGCCGTTTTGTAAGGATGTTGCCCCATGTTTTCCTGCATCAGACCTCCCAGGCCTGGCCGTGCTGTGTCATCCCCCCTCAGATGTTTCAGGAGTACCCCAGGGCCAGGGGCATCGCCAGGACTTGAGAGGTAAATCAGGAGAACCAAAGGGATTTTCTCAAACCAGGAGCACGGCGGGCTGGTCTTGCTCCCTGCTCTATGAAATCAAACTCTTTAATATCTCCCTGCCTAGAACAGGTGAAAAACTTATTACAGAAGACAACTCTTGAACAGACTCTGGACAGACAGGCTCATGGATGATGCTGCGGGCATCACACCTGCGCTGTGAGGCTCCACAGACTGGCCAGGAGCTGGAGTTCATCACTGGGCGCCTCGAGAGCTGCAAGCAATAACACAGCCTGGTAATGAAAGCCTTAGTTTGCAATAAACTGATCCTTTGCTTTTTCATTTAAGAACAAAATAATGGCCATGGCAGTTTAAAGGTGGATTTCCTTCTCTTCTTCCCCCACCCCTCAGACTGACGGGTTTAATGCTGTCTCCACTGCACAGTGATTCCCTGATTCATCACTTTGGCAATAAATTGAACAGAGTATGTCCATTAAATACCTCATTTTCCTTCAGCAGCTTGGGCACTCGGTCAATTTTACAGAAAAAAAAAAAAAAAAGAGCCAGGAAATGCCAAAAGGTAAGACAAAAAAGCCAATGGCCAACGACTCCGTGATGACTAATTGCCCGTCCTGATGAAGCCATCGCACACTAATGGGTCTCACACCTCGTGGGGGGATGTTCCTGACACTCAGCCCCAGAAGGTGAAGTATTTGCTGAAACGAAGTGACACTCTTGCCTGTAGCCTCTGCTCCAGCCACACAAGCCCAGGGGCCATGAGTCCTATCAAGCGACAGTTTTTCAAGCTGACTGGCTGAGCCCACCACGCTTGCAAAACAAGATTTAAATCTCCATGAGCAAGGTGGTTACCCTGAATTACAGACCTTTCAGGCATGGGAAACTTTGTGAGCACCCTCTTGCATGGGCCCTCCCCTCCTGCTGCGACAAACGTCTCCGGCCGCGCTCCCCACGGGCTCGCTGTGGTCTGGCACTGGCAACGTCAATGGAAACGCAGCAGAAATTCTGAAATTTGCTGTTTACGGGCAAATTGGCTGCATCAGCAGGGCGGGACCAGCTCCACATCCCCCGCCTCCCCCAGATCTGCACCCCCTGGGATGCTCCAACGGGTCCTCTGGTCCCCGAGTACATCTGCTCTGTGTGACCTCGCTCACTACACCGACACGGAGGGACACAGAAAACACTGCTTTATTGACTGCATTTGCCAACACATTGAGGAATGCAAAGGGTTTTTCTTTCATAAGCAATGGGCCATGGTCCCAATGTGTATTAAAGCATACACTGTATCTAAACAGGATGAAAATAATGGCAGACAGAGCTATTCCAAGGCAACACAAATAGCATGCATAATACAGTCTCACACAGAACGAGTTTGGTAACATTATATTGCTTTAAGGATTAACTAACATGGAAAATGTACAAAAAGGAGAAATAGGTTTTTGCATTAATGAAAAATACATTTTTTCTCTACAAAGGAATTTCTAATACAAGAAAATAAATATTGCAACATAAGCCAAAAATAATTTAAAATTGCTCTTTTCAATATATTTTCAATAGTTCTCTTCTATATTAACAAATGGCACATCACGTTCTTTGAAACAAAGAAAACAGAAGGGTTTCTCCTCCTGCGACATTCATATCGTTTCCTGTAACTGATGTGAAGTGGGTCGGTTTTGAATGTGGAATGGCGCAAACTGCGGAGGGATTTCCTTAAAGAACAACCAAACCTCACGCCTGCCCTGCACCAGCACCCATCCTGCTCTCGTCTCCCAGATGTGTTTTGCACCCGGCTCCATGGGACGGCAGGCAGCCAACACCCCCCCCCCCCCCCAAAAAATTGGTGCAAGCAGGAAAAAAAGAAAAATTAAAAAATTTTAAAAAAGGGCGTGGGGAAAATGGGTGTGTGGAATCGGAGCAGCCTCGGGGCTGCGGTCGGCGTTGGGGCTGTGCGCCGTGATCAGGGCACGGGGCTATTTCCATCCTCTACTACATCGGCTGCTGCTTCTCCAAGGACACAGGTGCTCTTCCAGTGCAAATGTCGATTCCTGCAGTTTATACATCTTAAAAGACAACATTTCTCTACTAAAATAAACCCTTTTTTAAAAATCTTTTTTTTTCCTTTCTCTTCATTTCAAAATACATCTACAGTAACATCAAAAATATTTCCCTTGTGCATTTTTCTCTCCCCAACGCTGCGAGCCGACAGCGAGGATGCTTTTCTCCTCTCTATTCCCCCCACCCCATTCCTCTCCTGGGGTGTGACGTGCCCCACAACCCCCTTTTAGCTTCCTCCACCCAACCGCCGCCTCCCGATGGCAAAACGCGATGCCTGATGTTTCGGGAGTGTTTCCAACTGGTTTCTCGCCTGGTGCTGGTGGTGCTGGGTTGGTTGTTCTTTAAAGTCTCCCCCTCTTTGCTTTCCTGTACTGAGAAGACAAGTAGTGCAGAAGCTGATGAATGGAGCTGTGTACAGTGAAATTTGTGGATTGCTTTTTTTCTTTTTTAACCATAACTGAGTGAAGCACACGGAAGCAAGATTCATTAAAAGGCAGCATATTGATTATTGTTATGACTCTCATACTAGGATACTGTAGCTAAAGCTAGCAAGCCTGATAAGATAAACTAAGTCCTATTTACTGTATTTAACATTATCTGAACATACTGAGCCTTAATTAATGAGCAGATTTTCATTTCCAACCTCAATGGATTATGCTAATTTATAACAAAGGTGGTTCCCGTTTTGCTGATTTTCTAGTTTTTGGTTGGTTTTTTCTTTTTTTTTTTTTTTGTTTTTCCTTTTTTTTTTTTCCT
Source organism: Tauraco erythrolophus (assembly GCF_009769465.1). Lineage (NCBI taxonomy): Eukaryota > Metazoa > Chordata > Aves > Musophagiformes > Musophagidae > Tauraco > Tauraco erythrolophus. Next base: position 3,383,149 of record NC_141480.1, on the reverse strand, counting down.
GCTAATAACTTGTGTCACATTTTTCCCATCTGAGGAAGATTCCTCCCCAGGCACGGTCAGTGTCAGGCTCAGCCAGGGCTGGGTGCAGGCGCTCAGCATCCCACCCAACACCCCTGTATGCCTGGGATGAGCTCGGCTGTCCTCGCTTAGCTTTGCTGCATTTTTATCAATAATAAGGACTTTGGAAGGCTGATAAAAGATGATCTACTCTAAAACATCAATTGAAGGAGTCTCAGAGTTTCAAAAGAAAGCTCACAGTGAAATGAGCAAAAAGCATCGGAAATCAAAACGGCAGGATGCGGTCTCGGAGCAGCAGCATCCCTCGGAGCAAGCTTGGAACCTAACGCCACAGCAGTGTGTTATGAGTGTGTCTTTAGTCCTTTGTTGCTAAATAACTTCCAATTTTTTCATAATGACAAGTTTCCGGTTTCTGGCTGTGCTGCTTGACTGTCAAAATATTCTTTGGCATCCACAAAATTACTTGACTGATTGGTTTGACAATTGCAAGTTGGTTTTTTTTGTTTTGTGATGGGTTTAACCGGTTGCAGAAGTGTCCCAGGTTTGGTTGTGGTTTTTTTTTTTTTTAGTTTTTTTTTTAAAACCTTTTTTTTATTTTTAAAAAACAACAACAACAAAAGTTTCAGTGAATTCCTTTTTTTTTTTTTTTTTTTGTTCCCTGAGCTCACACTGGGGTCACTCCAATAAAACACGTAGCACGACTTAACTGTGACCTTTGAAGCCAAAACCGAAGTAATGGTGCAATTAAGTGCAAACATGGAAATTCGCCTGACTTGTAGGTAACATGGGCTTTTAAACAACATTTAAGGCTTATTGGGGACATTTTATGCATTAAATTATTGTAATATTTATAATGTCAGCTTCTGTGAATCACCCTCCCACAACAAGTCAACAGCTTGTAACCAGGATTTAAGGAATAAAAATTTAAAAAAAAAAAAAAAAAGGATGGGGAGGAATAAATTCACCATTTCTATTGTAGCGTTTAGTAGGAAAACAGAACGGTGAAGGCAAGCGTTTCCATTTCCCCTCGATGACAGCGTTTCGCTGTGCAAAGGGGATGTCAAAGGTGCCACCCCGGCACGGCGGGACCACGGCAGCCCTCGGAGAGCAGCACGGGCAGAAAAACTTTGCTCAGCCTCCCGGGTTAAACCAAGCCCGACTCCCCACGGTGTTTTCAAAGGATGCTTTTCTCCTCTATCCTGCCCCACGTCTCCGTTTTCCAGCTTGTCAACAGCCGACTGATTCACCTGAGTCAATCAGTTTTTCTAACGACCTCAACGGGCTCGACCCACGGAGCAGCGACGGGGAGAAATTTTGCATCCTTGGCCCCTGGACGGATCCCGACCAGATGGAAAGGTGAGGGGAAAAAACAATGGCCGAGGATATTTGTCTAAAAATAGAAACGTTAATGTTGCTCTTGTCCACCCCAAGCGCTTTCCTCCAACAAGCTTTTTGTGCTTTAGTCATTATTTATTTTAGTATCGCTTAGCTCGCTTCCTCGCATACGCCTGCCCGCACGCAGCCGGCCGCTACCGTACCCTCCGCTCGCTCCCTGGTCCGAGGGCAACCGTCCCGGGCAGAAACCTGCCCCTCGTTAAATAATGCCCATTAATTAAACTGTCATCCCTGCAGAAAGCGCGGGTACCGGCACCCTCCACCCTCTCGGCACCCTCGGCGTCGGTCCCTCCGGGCGCCGGCTCGCGTTCCCGGGAAGCGGGGTCTGGCAGGGAGCCGGGGAGGGACCACTACTGTCACGGTCATCGATGTTCGGTGAAGCTGAAGCTGTATCTCAGGTGTCTAGAGAAGAGAAGAGAAAAGACAACAGTGCCGAATTTCCAACTATATACACATATTAAAAATCCCCCTCGCTGTGATACCAGGCAGAAATTGGACATGGCAGTTGTAACTGGGTTGAGGCCTCGTCGAGCCGGCACGGTGGGGAGGAGTTAGGATGCCAGGATGCTCATCCTGACGATGTCCTCGCTGGCCGCATCCAGCTGGCCCCGCTGCGCCCGGCCGCCGCGGGACTCCCCGTCCGAGTCGCTCATCTCTGCGTCGGAGAAGTAGCCGTCCGTCTCGGCGTCGAAACGACGCAAGGGAGCTCCGCCGGCGCCGTCGGGCTTGGGGGGCTGCGACCTCCGAGTCCCTCGGCTCTCCTTTGGTAATTTGAACCGCACGACGGTTTTGGGGCTACCTACGGAGTCAGGCACTTTGGCCGCGGGGCTGGGCTCCGGCTGAGCACGGCACGGCGTCTCCTCCTCCTCCTCCTCCTCACCGACGCAGCCTCTCGCCCCGGCCGGGGGGTGAGGCTCGCCAGCTTTCGGGACAGAGCCCTTCTTGGCCGCCTTTTTCGCCTCGCCCATCCCTCTGCGGTCGGTGGGAAGCTTTGCCAGCCCTTTCTCCACCTTGCTCGGTCGGGAATCGGGAGCGAAGGGCTTGGCGGTGGCATCATCCGACAAGTCGCTGGCGTTGTTAGTCCAGGGCTCCGAGCTCTCCAGGTGGCTCCCGCCCACGGTGGGGGGGCTGCTCCTGGGCAGCTTTTTCTTAGAGTTCGTTCTCGTTTTGCTTTTCACTTTCTTGGTGGCCTCGCTCTGCTTGAACGGGGACCGGAGGGAATGGTCCATCATGAAGCTCAGCAAGGTCTCCTCATCCTGGAGGAGCTCCTCGGAGAGGCCGGGGGTGCTGTCCTCGTGGTGGGCGTTGTTGAGGGACCACTCGCTCATGGCCATGTTCTCGGCCGTGATCTGGACCGACTGCGCCAACCAGCTGTTGAAGAAGGTCCCATCGATGGGGAAGGAGGTTGACAAGCCTGGAAGAAACAAAAGTAAAAGACTGCCTGAGGAGCCAGGAACAGCCACGCTACCCTTTGACACCAGCACCGACTTCACCGAAACTCCCTGGGCACCACAGAAACGTTCAAAAGGTCAACCAAGACTCACCACATCAGGGCACAGAAGAGGGTTTACCCCAGCACCGGTGCTGAACTGGGGGTCCATCGAGGTCACAGCAGAACAACCCGAGTGATCCCCCACATCTGGCACTCCATGAACCTCCCTGTCTCTCTGCAGGGAAGAGGCCAATCCCCAACCCACCCCAGCACGGGCGGAAAACACGTTCCTGTGCACAGGCAGCAGGACCACCAACTCAAGCAACTGCCTCCAGAGCAGGACTTGTGCCCAGGCGAGGGGTGACAGATTCCCCCGGGAGCAGCTGCCGCCGTGCCACCACGTGCTGCCGAAACCCCAGACACCACCCAAGCCAGGATGGGCAGTGGGGTGGTGGGACCGGTACCAGATCTGTGTGCAAAGGCGGGGAGGGAGGGAAGTGGGTCTGAGAACATCTCCAAAGACTCGAGAGGTGTGAAAAGGAAGAAGAGGAGCAGAGATGACAGGCTGGAATGGAAAAAGCTGAAAAACTTCCTAATAATGATGTCTGAGAGCAAGGGTGAGCACTGTGGGCTGGGTCGGGTCTAATTCCCAACTGCAAAGGCACGTCGGTGCACGAGGACACGCGGTTTTAATCCCCCGAACAGACACCCATGGGTTCAACATCAGAGCTGGTTTTATGGATGGAGGAAAAATTAGGTTTGCTTTTTGATTTCAGGTGAGAGCTTTCCTCCCAAAGCAGTCACTCCAGCAGCGGAAGAGGGAACAAGCAGTGGCACAGGCATGGTGACTCATGTCCACAATGTTTGCTGGTCTCATTTTACAGCTTTGCAACACTCTCCCTTCTCCCTTCTCCCTTCTGGAGAAGACACCCCTCCCGCCCCGGCAGCAGCCCAATGCAGGGGAGGAGAACCAGGAGCAGGGATGAGTTTAGGGCACCGCGTGGTACCCAGGCACCGAGCAGCCCAAGCTCTTGCCCTCTTAGCAAGGGCACTGCCTTCCCCCAGCCCTTCTCTGGTGACTGCAGCCCCAAGTGATGCTTCAAGCTCTTTATGAAATCCAGGAGGTCACAAGACGCTGGTGAAGCTCTGGGTGAGCTGCCTCGTTTCCCTGGCTTGTGGAATTGCAGCTTTCTCAGAGATGCCTCAACCCTCCATCACTTGACAGAATTTGCCTAAGAAAATCCAAAATCTCTTTTGCAGAGAGCAGCACAGATAGGATGAGTGCAAAAGCCCCACTTCTAAAGGGGCTCCTGCCTAAAACCCAACAGCTTTGAGGGGAACAGAAAGCAGCAGTTGGGGCGAGCGATGGGCAAAGCAGAGCAAGGCAGGGTGGCCCAGATGCCCGGACCTCCCGCAGAAACTCTCTGTACCCCCCAAGTGGGTTTTATAGCACCCCTGGACTGTCCAAGAGCCCCACAGACTGGTGCACCCCTGCACCCGCAGAGCAGCTGAGCACATGCAAACTCATCACCTCCTGCCCCACATGCTGGCGGAGGTGACAGCGTCGGAGAAGCTGAACAAAACCCCGATTCTGCGTAAAAACCATACGCAGTTGTCAAGGATCTTGTCAAAAAAGACCTTTTCTGTTCTGTTTTTTTTTTCACTTTTCCTGCAGCCTCACCTGCTGCCGAGCAGCAGGTTGCAGCTGATGGGGAAGAGCCAGAGGTGGGTGAAGCCTCCACAGAGCCAGCCAGCATCTCCTCACCCCTGGACCAAATTCAAGAGATCAGCCATGCTTTGTGCCTGCCTCCTGGGTGCTCCCGGACTGCTGGCACAACCACTGTGACCGCAGGGTCCTGGACAGCAGATGCCATGAAAACGCACAGCACGTGTGCCGTATCCACCATCGGTGCTCAGCACAGAAGATACGGGGAGATCAGCCCTACTCCGGGGTGGGTAAGTCTGATTTTATCACCAGAAAGTGAAATCACTCTTCATCAGCAAATCACAGGTTTTGTAACACGTTCTCCCAATCCGGGTGCAAGCCCTGGGGCCGGGGGGGTTGGATTTTACACCCCTGCACTGCCGGGGACCACGTCTCCGATGTGATCTCTCCCGCAGGACCTCGGTGATTTGGGCCGCTGCCCACAAGGCAGAGATGGAAGAGGCTCTCATGGCTGTGGGTGTATCTCCACCACGGCCATGCAGGAGGGATCAGGGCTGGGACCCTTCACCCCGCTCCCCGAACCAGGGAGCCTCCAGTGGCACGGGTCAACTCTGCACCCATAAAACCAGACTTACCCAGTTGTCCCAAAACAGATTCGTTGACCGATTTCCTTTTCTCTTTCTTCTCGGGACTACTTTTTCTACCATCTCTTCCTTTCCTTCTCGGGTCACTTTTCTTACCCTTTGTCTTCTTCCCAGTTTGTTCTGGCATTTTTTAGAAAAAAAGGAAAACGCCATGTGAGACGAGGCATCAGGGATGCAAGTTCCCCTGGGGCACAACCCTGTGGTGGAGACCTGGACCAGACTCGCAAACAACTCCAAGCCAAAGGGAGAAGAGCAGGCTACTTTTTGGCCAACAGTAGGCTAAAGTCTCTAGAGCTTAAGAAAATCTGAATCCTGTAAGTTATATAAAAAAGAGGTTTGAGTCTTGGCCGTGAACTTAGCACGCCTGCAGGAGCAGTCCCACTGAAGGCAGGGGACTCACTGGAGACCCTACAGCCACCAATACGCCTTCGTGGATCGGAGCTTTGGGGTGAGCAGCAGCAGGAGCAACCCCAAACCCTGCTCAGCCACCTCCCAGGAGACCCGGGGACCTCCATACCCGGTGGTGCATCACCCGTCACCGACAAGAGCATCTGCTGGAGGGATTCAGCTACAAAGCCAGTTTGACAGCAACGGCACCAGCAGCGCTTTAAAGCAGACCTTGATTTGATTTGACCTTTCGACAACAGTAACTGCTCACACTCATGCTGTGCGGGGGTGAAAAAAAAGCTCTAAACCTCCAGCAGTGTATTGAATATCAATAAATGGAGTAGGAAAGATGACCACCATTGCCCACGGAAAGCCAGGGATATAACTCTTAGCTATGCAGAACATTCAGCTAAAAATCAATATTTCCTACATGGCTTTGAACTTCTGCTGGATTTATTCCTCCTGGGTAAATGGGACAAACACCCTATAAAAGTCTGACTTGTATCGCCAAGTAACGTACTCCAATGGTTTTTACTTACTCCGTTAGGTCATTCCCCTAAAGAAGTCCATGCTAGAACTTCTATTAATTTTCAGAGGGGCAGGGTATCGCCCTCAAATCAACATGCAAGTGGCTGATGGACTTCAGAGTCCAGCCCATAGGTTGAACCGAGAAGTTCAACCTTGCGCAGCTACCGGAGAAATGATTTTAAAAAACTTATCAGCTAATTATGTCAGCCAGCAGCAAACCTGCAAACGGCCTCAGCAGGGAAACTATGGACTGGATGGGTCAGAGAGAAAAACCTCTGAGCAGGGAGGCCATGGACTGGATGGATCAGGGGGAACAACCTCTGCTCTCCCCTTGTTGCAGCAGTGGAAATGTACTGGGCAAGCGAGGGAAGGGATTTCACGTTGCACCTGCCCGAGTCTGGATTAACAGAGGATTTACAGCCCTGGGGTTGCCAAGCCAGGAACCCCTCCTGGCCAACGGACCCGCTGGAAGAAAGAAAAGCAAAAAGCAAAATCGGTGTTCGCTACGTTCCTGCCAACTAACTGGAGAAACGCAGACACATATTTTACTTCGCTTACAAAATAAAAATCTCACTTTGTTTAGACAGCACAATGGGGCCAAAGAGAAACCCGAGCCCTACTTTTTGAAGAGGAACCTGTCAAAATAGTAGCTGTGTTGCAAAGCCAGACAGTGTTTGCTTTCCACGCCATGCAAGAAAAATAGAGGGGAGAGGTGGGTTCATTTTACACGGGCGGTTCTCACTGATTTTATTAAAAAAAAATCTCCTGCTTAAATGATCATTTGTCAGCGGGAAAAATAAACCCCTCCGGTTTTGAGTTTTACGCGGGAGCCATTCCAAAAAAAAAACTTGGTGCCAAAACCATCTTTGGAATAAGCCCAACAGATTTTCGACCGATGACTACCGAAACAGCAGTTAAAAACTGGCCTCATCCAGGCAAAATAACGCAGACTTTTTCCTTTCTCCAAGAAACACCAGGCAGGAGGAGCAGCCTGGTTGGGAGCTGTGCAGAGGGGATGCCACAAGAACCATCCCCCCCACTTTCAAACCAATGACCACTTCGTAATGATGCAAAATACAGCGATGAGTTACCCACAGCCTTGACCCACTGGGTGCTGAGCATCTTTGGCTCTAAGTATCGTCAACTGGCACGGAGCGGGCTTAGTGAACACGTGGGCGTCAGGAGCACTTGGTAGGATCAGGATCTATAACGTAACCCATGTTCAGGACGGGACAACTTGGAGCCAAAGCAGAAAATAAGCACCAAACCAGTTCCTGCAGCTCGGCTCCGTGCTCCTCCTTCACGCCACCCACCCCTCCGTGCCACGCTGCGGATGGCCCCGGTGCCCGCGCCCGCCGGTGGGCAGCACCTGGAGATCAGCGCGGGTTGTGTCCTGCATCAGGGAGGAGGCACGTACTGGTGCCGTGCTCTTACCTGCACCGTGACCGTCACGGCTAGCCGGGCCACCCTCTCCTCCCCCATTTGGAACCACAACTTATGGGCTGATGCTGCCTCCTGGCGAGGGAGCCCCTCCCAAGCTCAGGACACCCTATGCACCCATGCTGGGTCCCTCATGCTCCCCTGGCATGGGAAGGACCCAGGTGCCCAAACCACTTGGAGATCCCAGAACCAAGTTCCCAAAGCCGGGCCCTTTCCCTGGCAGCAGCAACTGGTGGGAGCCGGGTGCCAGGGGCAGAAACATGTTGCTCCAGCTCAACCAAACAGCCTGTCCCAGGAAGAGATGAGCAGCTCAGCTCAGACAGTTCAGAGCAGAAAACAAACTGGTCAACACCAACCGTTTGGGGCAGGAGAGAAGAACGTCTGCATCAAAACATATGAAGCAATTCCCTGGCACGGGTCCCCAGGGGCATTTCCAGCCGTCCAACAGCCCATTTGCGAGGGAGCTGAGCTCCAGAAGCCTTCCTGGCGAACTACCCTGCGCCCGCCCCCCGAGAGCTGCAAATCCTAAACCGTGTTCCACCAGCTGAACCGAAGAACATCACAAGGTCCCCAGCGATCCCCTCAAAACCCAGAGAGCCTGGTGTGTGGCATCTGCCTTCAGGATCTCAGTTTGCTGCTCTTGTATTTTAGCCACCCTGGCTCTCCTGGCCAGCAGCATCACTGCTGGGAGCATCACCCAGCACAAAGGTCCTGGGTGCCAGGGAATGGCTCTTGGGATGTGCAAGGAGTTGGTGGGAACTGCTGGGAACACCCTTTTGTGTGTGCCCAGGTTGGTGACCCTTATTGCTGGTTCAGTGAGGATGGACGGAGCAACACACAGCATCACTGATCAGTGTCACAAGGACTGAGATTTGCAGGACCCACATCTCCCTGGAGCACGCCCTGGGCTCCCTGCCCCATGTTGCCACCTGCCTCTGGCCATCGAGAAGAATTTTGCACAGGCTCCGAGTCACGAACATCTCAACGTACACATTTCTCAGCCTCCAAAACTTTCAGTCAAAGGGAACTTTTGTCAAGGAAAGCTCAGCCCAGCCGGTTCCTGAAGAAGCCCCGACCATGTGATGACTTCAAACACAACTCCAAAGCCACAAACACAACGACCGTGGGAAGAGCCTGCCAAAGCGCCAGATGCTGCTGCTGGAAAAACTGTTCTGCAGCCACGGGGTTTGGTCCATGCTGCCACCAGAGGGGAAGGAGGAGGGAGCAGGAGCTGTGTGCTCCGGCACCGCTTGTGCAAAAGGGAAAAAATATAGGACAGAAGGAAAGCAACTTTACTTCAGTTCCTCAACAAAAGGTGCCAGAGGCATTGTAGGCGGTAGGAGAGAGGTTTCCCACTAATAGGTGTGTGGAGCAAGGACCTGCAGCCGACCAGAGCTAAAGCAGCTGTAAGCAGTAACAGACATCCCACCAGCAGCTTCACCTTCCATTCCTGATAGAGCCAGAGGCATCTGCAAAGAGCCCAAAGCCAGGGCTGCCGACCCGGGCCAGGGAGCCGGCTGCCATGGATCAGCCCCATGCCTTGGATTTGCCGTCTCCCTCCAAACAGCTCCACCTCCTCGAAAGTCACCGAAACACTGCCTCGGCATCACCACCTAACCACACGCTCGGTCCTTCCGACCGATTCCCGTGGGGAGGAGGATCGAGAGGGATCTGTGAAAACAAGGAGCTCCGACACTCCGGTCACCCAGGGTATGGCTTTATTGCGTGTTTCCGAACAAAACCGGAGATGTGCAGAGTCAAATAGGAACCGTGCTTAAATAACACCGCAGGGGAGGGGGCAGCTCTGGGTTTGCTGGGATGGGGGGAGAGGCTTGGGCACGAGTCTTTGGCTTCAGAGGACGGCAGGGACAGCGCCGGCCAGAACAAGCTCCGGTAAGTGGTACTGACCTGGGTAAAGGTCCTTCTCAATAAGCTTCATCTGGAGATGGAAGATCTGCTCCTGGAGTTTACAAATGGTGTGTTTCATCTTCTCCCGTCTCGTCACCATATAACAGAGGTTTCTCACCTACAGAAACACAGGAAGCAGTGTCTGTTTTAGGCAGGGTCGACACGGGTCCCCGCAAGCTGTGCTGCTGCTTCTGCCGCCCAGGAAAACCGTCGCTTCCCGGGATTCAGTCCTCTTCATCTCACCATCACCCCTGCTGCACCAAACCTCCCACCAGGGCTCTTTGGCTGTGTCAGGACTAGAGGTGAGGACTCCTGACCCAAACTGCCTCATACACATGGGAATAACCATGCAGTGAATGATTCAAAGCCTAAATGCCTCTGTTCTGGCTCCAACAGCCTTTGTGGGGTGAGGAGGGCCAGTTGGCTTCTCCAGCATGTGCACTGGGCATACAAAAGCCGTAAGGAAGCGTGGTATCTCCAGGGATTGGGCTTTGCTTATTCCAACAGCACCTCTCTCTTGCAGCAGCAAAGCCCTGTAGACACCAGGGGCACCCCCCTTGGAAATCCCAAACATGGCTCCACCAGCCTCTGCCCCGGTACCAGCCCTCCCCACGCAGGGTGCTGCGTGTCGGGGAGTCGCTCTCCCTCCTGTCTTCTTCTGAACATAAAAAAACAGCGAGTTAATCTTTAACTGGAACCGCAGGCAGGGTTTGCACTTTGGCATCAATGCTTCTGAGGGCACGGATTCAGCCCCAATAACACGCAGGGAGTCAAACGAGGCCAAGTGTGCTGCTAATCTGCTCCGAAGAAGTCAGGATTAAGTTCCAGTACGTGTTGCAGCACATCCTTTAGCTCTGCTGTTGAGACACAGCAGCACACAAAGTGACCCAGACCCATGAAATGGGAACAGAGCCAGGAGAAACAGGGAAATTATTTTGGGATCTTACCCAGGTGCGGGCACGCAGGCTGTTTTAATCTCCTGTTAACTTTCACAGAACTAATGAAGAAGTTAACGTCTCTAAAGGATTCAGGAAGTCTCAGAAGGGAAAATGCCGTAAAAGGAGCATTATAATATAGTTATCCAAAGGCCCAGCAGACACATGGAGCCCACCGCATCCGTGTGAGCCCTTGGTCCAGCAGCTGCATTGCCCACGTGCCCTGTTGGCACCTGATATAGAAACCTGCACAAAGAAATGCCCAGTGCTAAGAGGCACTGCGGGCCCCTGGGCCAATATGCAGCGCTCAGCCACAAATCGCCCCTTTTGCAGGGAGGGAGAGACCCTCTTCCCGCAGCTGGCACAGGGAAGGGGCACAGCCGGGATGGAGGTGCCCATATGAGGCTGCCGATGAGCTGGATGCCAGAGCTGTACAAAACTCCCCGCTGCCCTAAAGCAAACGCCAGGAAGCACAGAAAATACAGCCAAATACCCAGGTGATGCTGGCCCAGGTCTGCAGCTCCCCTACCCCAAAATCCGACCCCTCTATATGGTTACTCACGCTTGCTCCACATCTCCCTGCAAATCCCTGATGCGTTTTGTCCCAGTACAAGAAATTTTATTATCCCAGTGGGGAGCATTAAATGCAAACAGCAAAGCACAAGGCATAAACGGCTCAGCAGTGGTTAAACCCTGCTCGTCACTCGAGGGGGTGCTGATAAGCCCCCCCAGCAGCCCCAGACGACGTGATACCCGCTGGCACCTGCCTTGCGCCGAATTCCGGCGCCACGCTCTCGGCCAGCCCCGCGGAGCGGTGTCACCACGGCTGCGGCCGGCAGCGAGGCTGTCGGAGGAAACGGAGGGGTTTGGCTGCCAAGACAGAAAACGCTAATGGCAGCTAACAGGATTTGACAGCGTTTACTCAGCTTCCTGCTGCTGTGGAAGGGGAAAACCGCCTGCAATATGGCAGGGAGGAGGCGGCCCGAGTGGAGGCAGTGGCAGTAACATCCACAGGTATGACCATGCTCATGCCTGACACTGATGTCTCTGATTCCTCCCCCTCCTCATCCTCAAACCCCTTTCTGCAGAGGAAGGCTGGGGTATTTCCAGGCTTGGGAGACTGTCTCTACGTGGTCAGGAGCCTTCGTGCCTCAGCATCACAGCAAGCCGAGACCTCGTCCCACACTTAAATGTCTGTCACCAAAGGCTGTGATGGCAGCAGGACAAGCATGACCATCCCCTAATAGCATCAGTCTTACAATTTAGAAACAGGTATACAGGAGAAAAAGCTGCTCTTTTATTTGCTGAATCGCCTAGCCATAAACATAAAGCAGCAAGCTATGCGCTGTCTGTTTTACTACGTTCTCTTTTTTTTTGTTCTGGATTGGAGAAAACATCAAACTAAAAATTTCTTTATGAGGAAAACAACCGCCTCTGGCAACCGGCACCTCAAAGTGTTTGGCAGTATCTCTTCTCTAGGATTTGATATTCCTGGAAGAAAACATTACTTGGGCTCTGCTTAGACACTGCTGGTATTTACACACACTTACACAGCTAAACACCACCCAGTGCTGCTTCCCCAAGCCAAGCTTAGATGCTGGTATGAAAGCCTGGAAACTATATTTTTTTCTTAAAGCTAATTTAAGCAATCAGTTTGGAAAAAGTTTTTAAAAAAAAAAAAAGGACAAAGAGAGTTTAAAAAGGCCAAAAATAAAACGGGGAAATCATATTAGGATTCTCAGGCAAAAGCTTTAATTTGCTGACACTGCGAAGTGCAGAAATGAGAGTGGGGAAGAGATGGCAGAGGGCAACGCCATCGTCCCGGGTCCCCCCTGCTTGTCCCTCCCCAACTCTTGCATCCAGATACCATTATCAGCCCCCAAATCGCAGCCACTTCTGCCAGATTAATTGCTGAAAACACTAAAATTGAATGCGATACCCTGCAGACACCCTCTGAAAGTCAACCCCCAAGGCTGCTTTTCTCTGACCCCTATTTGACGTGATCCCTCGCTGTCCCCAAGTGAATCGGGGCGGCTGTGAGCGGCGCCGACGGACCGGATCAGATACCCGGGATGCGCTGGCACCAACGGGATTTAAACCCGCATCACACGTCCCAGCGCCGGACTTTGATCCAGCCAGTGTTTATTGTTCCCCTTCTTGGAAGAAGAGCAAACAAACAGCTCTTCCAGGGCCAGGCAGGGAAACCTGGCAGGGAGTTGCTACGCAGAGGCTGAACGCTGATGGGGAACAACCCACGAAGCCCAGAGGCAACTCTGGAAAATGAGAAATCTGGTAAAACGCGTCGTTTTTGACACGAAGAAATCCAAGAGAAGCTGCTGTGCCATGTGTTTCAATTAGGCAGCTCCTGGAGCAAAGTGCTGTACCCAGAGATGCACAGTGGTTCAAGGCAGCCGGAAAGTCAAGCTGGGAGCAAGCGGAAGTGGAGGGAGGTGGAGCAGCCTGGTTTGGATTTACAATACAGAGACACAGATGAGGGGAAAAAAGTTGAGTTAAACTTGTCGCCCTCGGGTCCGGCAGCTGCAGCCCGTTGCCTACAGCTTGTGCTGGAGACCCATCAACGGTGGCACCAGCCCAAAGCAGAGACAGAAACGTGATGCAGCAAAGGCAGGAGGAGCAAAGGAGGGACAGACTGGCAGAGCAATGGCACTGATGTATGCAGGGATGAAGGCTGATACGCCACAGAGGACACCACTAGCTTGAAATCCAATTGCTTTTATAGAGGAGAAGGCTCTCAGGCTCCGAGACCCACACTGGGTACGGCAGCGTGGGACCAGGAGGGGCTGGTCCTGAGCTGAGACCCCACCGGGACATGAACACCCTGATTACCCACATGGGTTAAACGATGCTGCAGACCCACAGCAGCTTGGAGAGAGGGTTCAGGGACATGCAGGAGCAGCACCACTGCAGAGGCAGCGTCACCACCACTTCCACCTCCCGGTGAGCACCATGTCCCCTGCAGCACCCTCTGCCCCCTGCTCAGGACACTGTGGCACCACTGCCACCAGGTCAAAGCAATGCTCTTTTCCTGCTTTCCTCCTTCCTTGCCTGCTTCCAGTGACCCCTGAGCCCTTCCGTGGCTTTTGCACCCTGGATGGGCAGGCAGGCAGGGTCTGGGCAGGGGCTATGGATTCATCCCTCTGGCAGGAGCACAGGAGGCGGGGACCAGGCAGGGTTCAGGTTTTAAGCAGAGGAGGTAAGGGAGCTTGGCCCCTGCACGCTGGGCTTGGCAGCCCTTGCACAGCCCAGCTGTGCCCATGTGCCCCCCCCAGCAGTGGCACTACCGCACCTGTCCCCTCCCCTGGCCCATCTCCAGGTGCTGTGCTTCTTCCCCTCACTGCTTCTCACCTTCATCGCCCCTCCTCCTCCTCCAGCCTGCCCCTGCCCCATCCCCACTCCCTCCTGCTCCTTCCCTCCGCGTAGCCATGACAGCCAGATCTGCAGGCAGGCAGCTCGGTGCGGCAGCGAGCACAGCCCAGGGGGTCTCCAGCACCACTTTGGCACCGCTGCTCCACCGACGCTTGCTCTCCCCAAAAAAGCTGCCATGGATGTGGCTGCTCCCTCCCCCGTGCAAGGATGCTCCGTGCCGTGGGGAGCTGCGGGCACCTGCATCCTCCGGCTCCATCCTCCGGCATGACTCTGCCTCCACCGGTGGCTCCCCGAGGAGTCGACCCACTTTCGGCTGCGGCAGGGCAGGGAGCACCCGGCCCCACCGGCTTTGCAGCTCACTGCTGTCATTCCCCCGTCTGGGATCTTTAATGTAAGTAAATCAAGGAAGAGTTCCTGCGCCACGCTGCTGGAGAGCATCCGAGGGGCAGCACGGGATAATGCTGCGGTTTGGGAATACGAAGACAGGGTGGATACAAGCCATGGTACCACCCGCCTCCCCCCAACCCAGCCCTGCCCATGCGCCTCTCCCCGCACACATTTGCTCTTTTGAACCCCTGGCTGAGACCACAGCCAACTCATTTCATCAGTGTGTTTTGGCAGTGATGCCACACGCACGCCGAGCACCGTTATTCTTCTGAGCATCACTCTGGATGAAGGGACACAACTGACAGGGCAGTGGAACACGAGGGAACAGGGCTCGCTCTGTCTATAGGCACCAGCACACATTAAAGCAGCCCTGATGGAGCCTATGGGTACACCACTGAAGGAGAAGCTGTACTCACCCTCTCCAGGTCTTGCCTGAGGTGCATGAAGAGCTTCAAGCGTCGGTAGAGAACATCCTGTTCTTGCTGGGCCAGGTTGTCCACTTCATCCGTTTTTGGTGTCAGCAGCGGTTTGTTGGAATTTGCTTTCCTCTTCAGTTTCCAGTACTGGTAGACAAAATCCACCAGTGATTCGCTTAAGTCAAGGTTCTCTGCCACCTCTGAAGGCTTCACGAGTTCATAGAAGTCCTCCTCCAGCTGCTGGAGCTTCTGCTTCCGCAGCGTGACCTTCTCCAAGTCCAGCTGGGCTTGGTGGGGCTCTGTCCGTGCCTCCTCGGGCAACTTGGTGGCACCGGTGCTGTGCTCAAGGCAGAAGGACTTGAACTTCACTTCGTCGTTGTCTGCTAGAATAGTCCGCATGTCGAGGTTGTGGTCGAAGGCGCAGGTGACGTGGAACGCGGTGACACAGGCTGGCATGGAGCACTGTGGGGAGAAGGACAGGGCTTACGGCCAGGGCAAAGCACCAGCGGTGGTGGGGACGCTTACCAGCACAACGTGATCAGGAGGCTCGAGCTTGGCTTACGACAAAAACTGTGACACCCATCTGAGGGACACCACCTACCACGAAGTGATGGATGCTCCGCTACAGGTACTCCTTATGGAGGAACACCTGTGTTGTCCAAGTCTTATACAGCCATGAGCCGGACGCTCAAGCAGAAGAAACCCAGGGTTCACCAGGTGTCAGTGGGCACCTTCCCACCTTACCTGCTTTAATCCTTCTCTGTGACAGGCCCTGCTGATCTTTCACCTGCCATAAGCAGGAGCTTCCAATGGTTCTTCCAACAAGACATGTCAACAGCCATAGACAACGGCATGGGCCAACGGGACGCTCAGAGACTGTCAATGGATTTCTCCTGATGGAGAAATTTTCATCTGTATTTCACCCTTAAACTCCTCTTCTCTGTGACCACATCTAAAGCTAATGTGCCACTTTTATTGAAAGCATGCAGAGCATGCCAAGGTTTACGAGTGAACGCGGTATCTCAGAAGCAGCCAATGCTCCCGGAGCACGATGACTTTCTCCTCTAGAAATTACATAGCCTCTTCTGATTAGCTCCATTAAAAAAGGAAAAAAAAGGCAACTCAGCATATATCGAGCAACACATCATGAAATGAACTTTTTAGAACTGGTACAGTGGCTACACTGTTGTCAGACTTATATCAGATTAAATTTTTAACCATTTCCCTCACTTACCTCACATTTAAATCATTTTGGATCCCACAGGCAACCAACCTCAGCCTGGTTTCCTACAGAGGAACCCTCCTAACCGGCGCTGTGCCCATGTCCACGTCAGCACCTTCTCCTCCTCTACTCATTAACTAGTTTTTAATGGCTCAAAGTGTCAGGTAATTATTTCAACCATAACCCATAAGAAATCAGTCTACTCCAGCTACTAATGACCAGTTAAACTGCAATAATGAGACATTTTAAGAGGGCTATTACTGTAGGCACCATATTTCAGCGTTTGTAGAAGAATCGTTCTTCTGGGGGATGAAGACGCAGTTGTGGCCTGAAGGACCAGGCAGAGGCACGTGAAATTTCCTGGCTGTTGCTGACAAACCATCCGGGATGCCGCAGGGTTTTACTGGGGTTTTGCTGCACTTGAATTCTCCAAAAGGTAAAAAGGATAAAAAATATTCTGCTAGCAGTTGAGGAACAGAAGTTTCATGGCTTTTTATCTTCCTCCTGTCAGCCCTGAATTCCTGCTCAGTCACCCGGCGTGTGAACTTTCGACATCGCTGCTTTTAGAGATTTTTTCCTTGACTTTGTTTATGAATCTGCTGGTGCTTATGAAAGCGAGAGACTCGCGCGGCTGCCAGGGCCAAGAATAACGTAGGCAAGTGGTGTCCAAGTCCTCCACTTCCAGGACTCTCCAGGCCCTGCTCCAAAGCCTCCAAAACCAGTGGCAAGAGCTGGACGCAGCCCTGTTGCGGCCGAGCCCTGAGCTGCACCAGCATGGCTCTGCGCAGCGATGCCGGGCACTAACTCCTGCGGGCACCAAATGCAAGGAGATTATGAACTCCTGACATACTCCTAACATACTCCTGATTTACTCCTGACTTATTCCACTTTGGCTGTTCTGGTTTCACAGCTGGGAGTGCTTCCAACTACAGCATCCCTTTGTGCTGTTATGCACATAATATCTACGGTAGAGAAATCGGACACCGAGGACCCGCTGCCATCGGTGAACGACGCGAGCTGAGGAAAGCCCCGCAGCCGTGTCCCCTCCCTCCCGTGTCCCCTCCCTCCCGTTCGTGTCACCGGTGCCAGGAACGGCGTCAGCGAAACGGCCGTGGCTTCTGCCAGGACAACGTCCTGCCCATGGGAACGACCGTCGCTCCACCTTAGGAATAAAGCAAACGGAACGACACCCGCCCTGGATCTCTTCTCCGACAGATGGCAAGAAGGACTCGTCAGAAAATGTAAATAGAAAATAATTCGGGAGCTCGGCTTACAGGGCGACAAAGAAAGGTACCCGGTCGGCTGCAGCTACCCGGGGACCTTGCATAAACTGGCAATAAAAACGTATCGATCCATCCCGGATGAAGCCGCTCTTCGCAGGAGGGAGGGATCTGCCACGCAGAAAAAAACAGGCTCAGAAGACCGGCGCAGTCCCTAGGTCTGCTTCGTTATCAATCATGCTTCGTTATCCTACAGCACCTTTCATCCAAGGATTTCAGCACACTTTGCTTGTCCAGGCAAATCCGTTCCCAAACACGACTCCAAGAGAGAGGGTGAAAACTCCACCAGAGCTGAACGTGGGCTGTTAATTAGTCCTCAAACCGCTCCTACTGGGAAGAAACCGAGGGATGAGTTTACTTGCCAAGGAAATTCAAGCAGAAGTTCACCAGCTTCCAGCGGTGCTCCACCACAGTTTGGGGCCAGAGGGGAAGGAAGCAGCTCCTCCAACAGACCTGCGAGGGGAACTCGGGAAGGAAAAATTAATTACCGGTGCTGAACTCCGGCCAAGCCATCAGCCACGATGCTTCTGCATCCGTACAAAAACTACCATGTGATTCCCAGTGACCACAGATGGTCTGGATCCTGGAAGCACTTCTCAGCCGAAACAGGCAATTCCAGCATTGCGGACGTCTTGGAGGGTGCGGGGCCGAGGCAGAGGATGACTAAGGTCTTTTCCAACCTAGAAATCTATGAAATCTATGAAATCTATGACGGAGGAACTGCGCAGTGCACACGTGCTGCCCTTCCCCTGATGTCATCCCATGATGATGCCCCATCCCTGGAAGTGTTCAAGGCCAGGTTGGATGAGGCCTTGAGCAACCTGGTGTAGTGGAAGGTGTCCCTGCCCATGGCAGGGCAGTTGGAACTACACGTTCTTTGAGGTCCCTTCCAACCCAAACTGTTCTATGGTTCTATGTCATTCTGTACGTTTTCAGGGCTATAGACACAATGAGACGACAGCTCCAGAACCACCACACCAGTTATCCCAGTGGATGGAGATCAGTGGCACAAGCAGCTCCAGGGGAGCGGGCAGCAGCAGAGGAGCGATGATGAATGGGTGAGTGGTGGAGGACACTTCTGAGGGCTTTTTTTAAAAAAAAAAACAACAAAAAGAAAGCTGGAAGATGATGACAGCAAAAGACGGTGCCCTTTGGAGAAGCCTGCCAGCAACTAACAGAGAGCTGGCATTTTGCGCTGTGCTGGAAGGCCTTGGCGAGCTCTTCCAGTTGCTCTGACAAGCGAGGAGGGAGCTGGTGAGGAGGAAGCTGGGTCCCAAGCGAGCGTGGTCAGGACTTGGGCTGCACCAGAGCCCGGCTCCTGGCACTCTCTTTTCCATCTCTTGCAATGCAAACGAGAAAATTCCAGCTGGACGCTGAGCTCTCTTTGGCATCTCCTGATGTCTGACCACAGAAACCACCATGAAGTCATCATTTCCCCCAGACAGGAGCAGGAGGAAGGTGCCTCCAGGGCTGCATCCCTGCCCAGTGCCTGGGAGCTCTGGCTCGACTATGGCCATATCGTTACACCAGAGCACAGCTCTGCACCAGAAAGGGAAATAGTTACACAAAAGCAGCAAGGTCAGAGGCACGAAGAGCAGTGGAGAGCCCTTCCTCAGGCATCCCTGGGTGTGCTTCCCTTTTGATGGTCTAATTTGGCTGGGGAAAAACACCCCGATGCACTGAAGTGCCTACGCAAAAATATCTCACATCGGTCTGCATAACTGTGGTCGAGGTGGGTGTTTTCTTGAGCTGTGGTGCTGCCTCCGAGCATCCCTGTCCCCATCTGGGATGTCAGTCTTCCACTCCTCCGGTTTGCCTTCCGGATTTTGCCCACTGTTTTGGCAAAGCCTGGTTCTAACCCACCATTTGGGGAAAAAAAACCTCCTGGAAGCAACACCCCTCCTTCCCCAGCCCTGCTCCACCTGGAGCACCTGATTCCCGCTGCCAAGAATAAAAGCTTTAAGAGAAAACCCACCTCCTCCTTTCAGAGCTGGGTCATAAACCCGAAACGCTGACAAAGGTGGTTCAATTACACCTGTACAAACAGGCACTAATCAAAAATATGCTCCATAAACACAAGCTTTCAAAACAGGGCTCTGTACTGCTGATGAGTACGGAGCGTGTTTATTTATCCATGGGTGAACTCGCTGATTTACCCCATAAATCCTTAAATAAAGGCACTGCCTGCTTTTTTTTTTTTTCTCCCCTCCTTCTCCCCCTTCTCCTTGAAGCAAACCCATCCTGAGTGTGCGAGGGTGGCCTCGGTATCTCCTGAAGACTTATAAACCTTGAGCTGCTGGCACAGGAGACAATAAAGCTCCTGTTCCATCTCAGGTGACCTTTAATGCAAATCCGCCCAGTCCCAGGGATCTCGCAGCTCCCGTGCCGTGCCGGCGCTAAGAGGATGAAGCCTCAGAGAAGCTGAATTCTTTTTGATGCTGCCAAGCCTGCTTGCCTCCTTCCCTGCCCTTCCGTTCTTTGAAAGCAGTTGCCGTTATGACACAGTATCTCCATCTGGCAGGGTGAATAAGCAGATCCACCCAGAGCCATCAAAAAAGCGGTGAGTCAACGCTAGTGATTTAAAGAAGCATTGTGAGATTTCATTTCGAGCTAAGGGGATTGCTTTTAAATAGCTCCCTTCAAAGCACTAAACCCAAGGCAGTCGTACAAACGCAGCGGAACCTGCAGACCTCCTATTCCTCTCGCCCTCCCATTACCAGCTACTTCTGGTTCCCAGCAGTCACTGCTGCGTACGCCGACCTCCGAGGTGCAGCTCCTGTTGCTGTACAGGAGCTGATCAGTCAGGATTGGTACACCTTCAAAACTTCCTCCTGATTTTTCAAGTTTAATGGCTATTCCAACCCCCCCTGCATGCCAAAACTGCCTGGATGCCTGGTTTGCCAAGGAAAGCAACAGGCACTGGCACCAGCGAGCAGCAGATCCCCCAGCCCGTCCCCAGGGACCACTGGGACATTACACTGGCAGAGCAGGGGGAACCATCGGATGCAGACGAAGCTCTCCAGATGCTCTCACACCGAGTACGCTGCATTTTGGATGGAAGCTTCTGCTCTTTGCTCCTTGGGAAGGGAGATCATGGCCTGGGAAGCTCTGTCCCACTTTGGTAAGAGGAAAGCCCAGAGTGTCCTGCTTTCAGTCTGAAATGGGAGCATCTCTCCTCCCTCTTCAAAACACTGCTGCTGCAGGAGTGCAGGGCATCAGTTATCTGCAGCGGTTTGCTTAGAAACCAGGAGAAAATGTGGGAATGTAATATATCATAGTAAATACTCTATTTTCCAAGCCAGTAGGCTAGTGAGGACTACCTAATCCCGGGCTTTCCTCATATCCCCCCAACAGAAAGGCTTCCCAGCCAACCCCCACCAGTTTGGGAAATACTTGGGCTATGCATCTCAGGAGTATCTCACTCTTCTGGCAGCTACACCAAACCTTTCTGCTGGAGGTTCCTGATTTCAAACCAAGGTCATTTGCAGTCCCAGCAATTAGTGTCACTACAGCAACATCACCGTGCTATGCAAAGAAAGTTAATCTAGATTCCTAGCACTCGATACGTTAAATGATTGCAAACAACACCTGATGATGTCTGACGGGCGCTCGTGCTCCCTGTCATTACATTTACTCAGAGCAGGAATAAGCCTCAGCCAAATCGTGTCTGCCGACATCTCGAGACTCTCCGGTGGCTGTTACAGCACAACCCTGGAGGTCTGAGTCTCTTCGGTGCCGAGTTACGTACCTGAATGCATGTCCCAGTGCACTCCTTGCAGAGGCTGCAGGACAAAGCCCATCTGCTTGCTGGGATATGGGAGATCTTCGTAATGGGTTCCATTTTTTCAGGACATCCAATGCTAACCTGGTCACGACATAGAAGACAAGTTGTAAATTCTGGTTACCATCCCCAGTCTCCTAAAAGGGGGATGTCTGTGGCAGTCTGAACGAGGCATGGAATTTTCATTTGTTATTTTTCAAGGTCACTTGTAATTTGGAAAAAAAAAAAAAAAACAACACCCAAAACCCAGAAACAAATCTGGATTAAATGGAAGTAAAAAATTTATGTCAGCGTTTCCTCTGAACTAATTCCTCATCTCGATGTTGTTGTGTAACTCAAATGGGCACACGAGCTTAGCTTTACCCTGCCCAGGCAGGTTCTGTGAATGCCCCCCACCTCTGCGCCCCTGCACCCCACCTCTGTGTCCTCCCTTAACAGGGTGCCATGTGGCTGCTAATTAAACACACAGCCCGATGACCGACCAACAAGCCAAACCAGACCTGCTATTTAAACCATTAACGAACATCCCGGGCTGAGACCTGGAAACCAGGTCCGTGCCCACTCGTGTGGCGAGAGGTTGGAAAATGTCTTACTTCAGGTATCCATAAGGCACAGCTAACGTGGACCCATTTCGTCCCGCTCCGGGTGGGCTTCAGCGCTCCCCCTCTCTTGGGGCACAGCAGACACTTGGGCTGAACGCCGAGGGCGCAGGTCCGGCACAGCCAGCTCCCGATGGGGACCTTCAGGATGCCGTAACACGCCTGTGCAGACACCAGGGAGGCAGGTTAGTCCCAGCAGCCCGGGAAGAGCATCCTCCAGGACCTGCTCCTTCACTGCCGCCTTTATCATTCCTGCTGCCCTATCGCCACCGCAGCCGGGCATCGCCGCAACAAACAGCAGATGTAAAGCAGCTCCGCAATCACACACAGGCAGGTTAAGCTCTTCTTTCCTTGCTGCCTTCCTATTTTCACGTGGATACTTATGTCCTGGGCTTTAATTAAAAGCTAAGTATACTAATGTGCTGCGTGTGTATCATGCCGAGCATCCGCCTGGCTCTGGGTTGGGGTTAGGGGCAACCAGGATGCTCCATCAGAGTTCCCACCACCAGCAGCTCCACGGAACAGACACCTGCTCGCTCATCTCCTGCCCGTTTCTGAACAGCTACCAGAGCCACGACAGCTCGGAGAAGTAAGAAATGCCGTGCAGAGAAACCTCTGAGGTACCTGAGGGCTGGAAAGCCACAAGCCCACGATTTGAGAAAGGTGGCCAGGCTGGTTACACACCCAACGCAGCCTGAAGGGGAAGTGAGAATAACTACGGGAAGGTAAAAAGGGGAAACTGATAGTCATGAATCTAAATCAGAAGGGAGGAATCATAAAAGGACGGTAAATCTAAAGGATGATAAATCTAAAGGAGGGAAGGAGGCGTCTATGGCCAAGACAGCCAGAGCTAAAGGACTCAGGTCACCCACGGAGCTCCCCGACCGGCTGAGATAGCGCAGGACGCAGAGAATCCAAAGCGCTTCATAAATATTTCTCTTCTGTTCTTGGGGGCGAGCCAAATGATAAGCCATATCACCCCACGATGATGATAAAATACTTCCTACTTCGGCCGTAACTTATGGCTGTATTAAACCAGACGGTTTTTAAGCGGCAGGTCCCGATAACTCGCACTTGGAGGGTTTTCGGCGAGCGGCAGACGAGTGCCTCGGGCACCGACGCGGGGCTGCGTCACTGTTCTAATTGAGGCAATGTAATTAATTCTAGATCTGGCTGCTCTGATGTCCCCCCAGGAGGCAAGTGGGCAGCGCCAACAAGGACCCCCAGTGCTGCTGGTTGCAAATCGAGCCCAGGCATTTGTCAACTCCACTTCTTGAAGTTCACCCCCAAAAAAGAACAGTTTTTCATCCTGGTGCCGCAAGTCACTGTCACAAGTGACAGGGCTGGGGGGGTCACACAGGGGTAGAGGGGGCACGTGGAGATGCACCCGTGTGGGAAAAGCCTATCCTCAGTCTTTACTGGTCAGGAATGGACTTTATACCGTGACTCTAGGTTGCCTCAAAGCACAAATTGACTCTGATAGTGATTTCCGAGGGGAAAAAGCCACTTCATGGACAGATTATTGGGATAATAAGGAATTAAGGGAGGTAATATTATTGCTGCCAGTCTACATGGTTCAGAGAGACTTAACTGTGTGCTTCACAGCGCCTCCAAATCTGACAGATAAATCACTTCTGTAACAGTTTTATAAAACATGCGATTTAGTACCAGACAAAAATCAGCCTGGTACGTAGTACCAGGAGAATAAACTGGCAGACTGATCTCAAAATCCAGGGGAAAACAGGAATTATGACCAGATATGCATCTCCAGCAGAGAGAATGGGAATTTGGTAATGACAGGACCATGTTGTGGTGGCTGGAAGCTGGACGTGGATCATCCCTGTGTGAAAAGTGCGACGTTGGCACCATGAGAGTGATGAACCACAACGATGGGGCAGCGGGCAGGGGGCAGATTCCTCCTCGTTGAAAATTTTAGAATGAAGATTGTATGTGTTTTCCAAAAGCTACACTTCACAGGAATTAATTAATAGCAAGCCTCATGGCTTGTGTTACGCAGATGAGATGATTACGATACCTCCTGGCATCATAACCCACCAACGCGTGTCTGAGCACAACCCTGCCTCTGCCCCTTCCCGCTGGGATGCAGGAGGATGAGGCACCGCTCTGGCCGTGTCCCATGGGACCCCAAATACATGGAGCGGGTGGCAGCGGCACCTGGTTGCCCACAGGGAAGCACCATCCCCGGCAGGATGCAGACGCAGGGCTGGCAAAGGCACGGGGCAGGTTAGATTAAAAACACAATGCCATGCAACACCCCGTGCTGTGGCTCTGGACTTTGTGGCTTAGGGCATAAATCAGGGCAGAGATTAAACCAAGGGCAGCTTCCAGGCTGGCATCGGGCTTAGGGCTGGACTCTGCTCCCTGAAAACAATGGAAAACCTCCCCTTTCTTTCAACAGCCTGGCAATCCAGCCCGCTGCATCCCCTCTTGCAGCACCACTCTGCTCCCAGCACGGGGTCCACTGCTGAAAGCGGAGCCCACTGGGCTGCCACGGCCCGTGGTGGGCACAGCCGGGGTCCCTACGTCCCCACGGGAGCCCTGGGCACGCTGACCGCCTTCCCCCAAGCCCCTGCCTGCTGGCACTCATCAGCTCACAGCCCAACACTGCCACTTGGGCTTGTTAAAAAAAAAAAATCAAACCCAAGATGAAAAAAAAACCAATCCCAACCCTGAATCGTCCTGGTATTTTGTGGAATCTGATTCACTGATGGAAACCATTCAAAACGCCCACCTCCCGCAACTATAGATATCTCCAACGCTCTCCCACCTCCGGGAAGCGCTGATGGAAAAGCTGCCCAAAAGATGAGCAAATGGCTCTCTTCAGAGGAAAGAAAAAAAAACAACCCAAAACCCTTCACACAGAGGGTAAAGCCCAGGAGCTGCCACCGTCATCCCAGCACTGCCTGGTGCTTCCCCTCCAAGCACCACCAGCCAAAGCTCCCGCGTGGGACCCAGGAGACCCTGGCACGGCTGCCTTCTCCTTGTCAAACTTTCCCCAAGTGCAGGAGCCCTGAGACCATTCCCCAGCAAGGGCCTGAAGCACTTGCATTCAATTCTAAAAATAAAATTATTTTCCTCCAGGCAGCAAAATAAAGTGAAACCTTACACTCGTACAGGAGGGACAGAAACCCTGCGATGGGAGACAGCGCTAGTGGAGCTGGAAGGTCCTACTACCCCAGTACAACACTGTGGAGTGGGCTGGAGGTCATTGCAAACTCACCCCTCCAGCAAGTGCAGGGTGAGTGCAGACCCACAGACTCCCCAACCCACCAGCCAGTCCTGCACATGGTGCTGGTCACCCCTGGGTGCTAAAGGTCTCGTGGCTGCAGTTTAATAAAGAAAGATGGGGTAAAAAAAGGAGAATAAGCACATAAATGGAAGAGGAAGCATAAAATAAAATATCAGAGACCAGAGGATAAGGACAAGGGGGCAAAGCAAGCTCACCGGAAGCGGGTTTCAATCTCTGCTTGTGTATTTCTGCGGGCGTTTATGAAGGGTTAGGGCTGAGAAAGTAAGAAAAGCAAATTTGCTGTCTGCCAGCTGTCCAGGACCCCATCTGGCACCCTCGCTCCGCTGGAGACGTGCCAAGAATCTGCCAGGCATCCATCAGAAAAGCTGAAGAGGGGTCTATAGCCGCTCGGGGAAAGGGGATGGGAGGAAGGCAGAGGAGGGGACAGGAGCCACTCTCCCCCCGCGGCGGGGGCTCACCTGGTGCACGCAGACGTTGCACTTGTCGCAGAACACCATCTCGTTGCCGTCCTCCCCCTCCGGCGAGCGGCAGACGTCGCACACCACGTCCTCGTCGTACTCGATGCCCAAGCCCTCCTCCGTTTCGATGGCGATGTTCATGTTCTCGTAGCACATGGTCTCCAGCTCCTCCAGCACTCGCTCCAGGGTGATCTCATCCAGCTCGGGCTTTTCTGCAAGGCAGAAGGCAGAGGAGGACATTGATGCAGCTCCGGCACGGGAGCCCATCCGCCTTCAGGGAGCGCTTCTGCAAAGGGCTGAGCATTTTAAACTGCGACTCAAGAGGCGAATCCACGGCGACGGCAGGAGCGGCGATTCGGAAAACTCGGGATGCAGTTTGTGTTTCACAGACAGTAACAAAATATTGCTGCTGGCTGAGAGGAGAGGAACCCATTCAGCTGAAGCAACGCGGATAATTAGGTCTGACAGTTTAAATGTTCAAGGAGACAAGCTTTGCAGAGATGCTTTCTGCAGCGAGGGCTCAGACAAGCTTTGGAACACAAAGTCAATGCTTTAATTGTTAAGACTGGAAATTGACCCTTTTAAGGCCAATTAAATGGAACTGTAAAACGGAAGCCAAAGGCTGAAATTGAGGACAAATAAGGGGTTTTTCTTCCTGGTTGGGTTTAGTGGAACCAGACGGTCAGACCCGAGGCGGGCTCAGATCGGCTGGGTTGTGTTTTATCCTCCCCATATCCCAAGATCTTTAGTGGGAAGAAGTGGCAGAGGTTTCTCCAAAGTGAAAACCAGGAACACGAGGCCAATAACCAGAAAAGGCTTTTTCAGAGCAGCAACCTCCAGCAGTGGGATACCCGGCCACCGTTATGGAGCACGGATGCTGCTGCCAGGAGCTGGGCAGCACCGAAACGGTGCCACGCTGGATGGTGGAAAGAAAATATCCTAGTTATGAGCAGAGAGGGGGAAAAAAAGGCTTGAGGAAGTACTAATATGAAGCAGCTATTAATTAAATGTTCAGTGAGACATTTGCCATACTCGGCATCTCAAACCACAGCGTGACGTCCCTGTACCAGGCTGAGCTCTGGGGTCCTGACAGACCCCCGGGCCTGGGGAGGGACGGGGTGTGGGGTCCTGGGCAGCGCTCCCAGCCCCTCCGGCTGCACGATGCTGGCAGAGGCTGCACCTTCCCCTGACGGCCACGGACCGGCTGAAAAAACTCAGTCAAGGGGGAAAGCAACTCGTAGGCGAGCTCGGCAAGCGAACGCACCATTGTCTGCCTTTTTAAGCTCTTCCCCAACGTTTCGCGTTGGCACCGATCCCCTTGGCTTGACAAGTCTCTGCAAACATCTCGCCTGGCATTTCACATGTCTGTGTCGAGTCTGAGATACCATCTAAGACAGACAACACCGTTCCCCAGCGCGGCCCTTTCAAGCGCTGGGGCTGCTGTGCCGCAACATGCCACGGAACCTGACGGTACCTGTTTTATGACTGAGCCGCCCCGGCGATGGGCACGGGATCTCCGCAGAGCCCCGGGCTGGCACAGGCTGCCCAGGGGCTGCTGGGGCTCAGCACCCTGCACTGGCATGACCAGCCCCGCATCCCGGCACCAGGACGGAGCCACCAGCTTGCACTTGGCATCGCGCTGGTCGGATGCAACAGGGCAGGGAGCGGGTTAGACAAAGGCAGAGCGTTATTTTTGCCTTCCCAGTGTCCCAGTGTAAACACACCACCTGTGCTGCACTTGCTCGACGGAGAGCTGCAAGCCAGGACTTCACGGGAGCATTAAATCAGCTCTTGGTCAGCGTTTCAAATCATCTGTGACCATGATCCCAGGCACCAAAGTGACTCACTTTCTCCCAACATTCCAGGCTCTGCTCTCTCTGCTCTTCTGGAAAGTAAAATGACCATTAACGTGTTCCCAGTGCTTTTCCCCACGGACTTTTCAGAGCCACTCTGGGGAGGGGGCAGGCAGAGAGCTGGCAGCTGCAGGAAGTGCAAGGAAGGAAAGGGAGGGGGGTTTCCATAGGAATCATGACCTTGACCCACCCACAGGGTCGGCATCACGCTGGCATCGCCAGGATCACGTCGGCATCGCCACCATTCCCGTTTCACCCTGAGTGGAAAGAGCCGGCTCCCATCCCACCTCCCGCATTTTCCATCCTCAGCAATGCCCTGGTCTCACCAGCGTAACCCTGGGGAGAAAGACCCCGCTGATCCCAAAACTCTCGCACCGGAGAAGCCCAGCAAGCCGGCAGGGTTTCCTTATCAGCCAACGTGTGACGTAGTTATACTGTTACACCGAAAAATATAGATCTCCCCCTCCCTGCCTCCCTCCCTCCCGCGCAGACGTGTGCGCTCTCACACTCCATTTAGATGTAATTACATTAGAAATTCGTTTGCCAAGCACCATTCGGAATACCTCGGAGCTTATTGAATTGACAATTGCACTTGATGGGGATGAAGCGATTAATCGCTTATGAAACACTAAACAATGGGGCCTGGGGGTGAAGTGCTTTTTTTTTTTTTCCATTTGTGCTCTGTTTATCTCCTCCTGCATCATGTAAAGTTTGTGCTACTCAACTCCATTCATAAAATTGTCATGTTTTTGGCTGCAAAAACGCTATCTGTATTGATTGTGGCCAGCTAGATAGCAAAAACAAAAAACCACTCCACCAAAACGCTCTGTACACACACAAGTGACACCATTATTGTCCCTGGGGAAGGAAGAGCAAAGACCCAGATACTGATTTTGGCTACAATGGATGAATCCAGTGATCTCCAGAGAGTAAGTCACACCTGAGACCATCACAGGGACCGTGGACTCTACCTGCTGACCGAGAGAAAGGTATTTTCACCTGGTTAAGGTATGCCAAGGTCTTGCAGGAAAGATGGGGAGAAATCCAAGCTTTTCTGAGCTTCTGCAGAGAAGGGCAGTGTAGCTGCAAACTTCTCGACACTTTCTATCCGGAGGGACGTAGCCAGAAGTGAGAATTTAATCTCACACCAATATAATCACCAGTGATTTGGAACCATGGTCAAAACACTAATGCAGGAGTAAAAGGCTCCACTTTCCCTCACCCCTCCCAGGAGTCCACCCGTATCCTCTCCCCATTAACACTGAGCGCATTAACGATGACGGCTTTTGATGTGGCCACTCAGCATCCCTGGGACACTCCGACATCGCTCCGTGGTGGGACGGACCATCACCCGTCCCAGAGCAGGATGTGGGTGGGCAGCCCTGCCCAGCCAAAGGACACATTTCCTGGAGGAAAAGAGGGACTTTGCCTCGGGAATGGAGGAGGAGAAGAGGTGCCAGATGATGATGCACTGCAGGAGGTCTCCAGATCTGATTTGGGAAGAGGAAATGTGTAGGAATCCGGCCTTTGCTTGGAACTTTGCGCCCAGCAGAAAACTCTTCCCCGTCCATATCCCTGCTGTCGGAGTCTGCCACGATCCCTGCGGCTCCGCAGCCGCCCAGCATCCCTGTTATCCCTGGGGGGACCCTGAGGTGCCCACTCCGGCCCCATGCAACCCACCTCCCCCAAACTTCCGAGCAACCGCCCGTACGGCAGCTCAAACACAGAAGTTAAATATTTTTATCCCAAAGGAGCTGGGCTGGCACCGAAGCCACGGCACCAGGTCTGGGAGAACCACCAGGCACATTCCTTTCCACAACGCCGCTCTCCGTTATAATTATTTCTGTAATATCGTAATTTATGTGGCATGAAGGAGCAATATTCTTCTGCTAAATGAATTCTCAGCTACTCCTTATCGTGGTGTGAGCTGACTCACTGCGCGGGGAGGAAAGAAAAAAAAATAGCTGGAGAGCCACCTTTCACAAAACGGAGACCTATTTCTGACTAAACTGTGCTCCAGTAAAATCAATTTACTGAAACAATAAATCCTTTTACCCTGTGGAGGATACGTGGAGATAAAACAGCTCATGAACAAAGAGCCATCAGGAGTGCAGGCTGCGCCACTAGTTGATTCACAAGCTATAAACCTCGGAGTCTGTTTTTCTGGAAAAATATATAAACAAGCAAAATTACTGTTTTTTTTCTAAAAAAAAGGAAAAGCACTTGGGAGATGATGTAGGCTTGTCTCTTAGTATCTTTGAAAAACTGAGAGCAAAAGGACACCAGGTCCCTGATGGGACAAGGGGTGGTGGCACACAGCACGGGGACCATGGGCTCCTGAGATCCCCTTCCAACTCGGAGACCATCTCTCCAGCTCATCCACCTCAGCAGGCTTCAGACCTGCCTGCCTGGGTCTCTGCCTCTGCAAAGCCGTGCTGAGGATCCTTCCCACCTCGGAAGCTGGGAGAACGAAAGCAATCCAAAGGCAAAAAGCACCGGCTAAGTGCTAAAACTGAGTGTAGGCACCGCCGCGCAGAGGGACACTTCAGGAGAAACACAATTTGGCTCTGAATATGATCAGGAGCTGAGCACCCACACACTCAAGACACCCATGGGGACACCAGCCACCCCTGCCCAAGGCCGGGTGCTCACCCGGGCACGCCAGGTCCCGTCCGAAACACCCTTGCGAAGTCAGAGGATGACAGAGAACCCCCCAAACGCCGCACCGGGCTACCTGGGACTGCTCCAGCCACCTCCCACCCACCTGCCACAGGCACACAGTGCTGGGAGAGGCACCAGTTGTCCATCAATCTGCGATCAACGGGATTTAGAAAAAAACCCTGAACGCAAAGCGAGACCAGTGAAACAAAGAGCGACGCGCGAGCTGAGCATCCGCGGCGAAACTTCGGGATATTTCGGTACAACCACAGCCTGCTGTGTACTTAAAAGATTTACAGGAACCAATTATCAGCCTTTCTGCCACCCATCGGCATCAATTATTGCTCAAATTTTAAGATAATGACAAAATGTTTTAGAAGCCACTTTGTGAGCTGCTCGGCACTGACGGAGCCGTCCCGGAGCACTGCTGATGAAAGCTCCATCCAGTAGCTCCCATCCAGTTTCCAGTGACCATTGCTGGAAACTACCGTGATAACTGCGAGGAATTCATGGAAAGAGCAAAAGATGACATGACATAAAAACTGATTGTGCTGAAAAATGTGGAGGCAAAACGTCTAGTGTCTCACGCTGATCTCCAACCCTGCTAATCTACACCTTAAAACATAATCTACACACGATTAATATATTAATCTATACATTACTCCACACACGCCTTTCCTGCAATATCTGTTTCTAAAAGGAGTTAAATAAGCTCAGCTTTCCCTTCCAGAGGCTCACGGTGTTTTCAGCCCTGCCAACAACTTAAGGAACTGCCACCTGAAAATATTTCTGGATTTCCTTGCTTAAAGATAAGCTTAAAGGCCTGGATTATTTAAGCCTGAATTATTCTTCTTCTTCATCCTTCCCTTCCCTCCAGCCTCCCCGTGCTGCGGCACCCCAGCAAACTGCTGCATCCCACCCGGGCAGGGGCACCACGGCTCCCGCTGCTCCAGGAGCACCCCGGTCAGCGTTGGTGGAGCTGGTCACAGGGGGATGATGCTGTTTACCCAGGAGAAGGGCAGCAGCCCTGCAGACCCACCAAGACCCCCACTGTCCTACAGCCCTGTGGACCTTCCAAGACTCCCACCACGAGCATGGCACCTGTCCACGGGCTGCTCCGGTGCATCTTCCTCCCATTGCCACCCACGGCGTTAATCCCCATCAACGGCGAGGTCATCGA
The DNA here is from genome assembly GCF_009769465.1 of Tauraco erythrolophus. NCBI lineage: Eukaryota > Metazoa > Chordata > Aves > Musophagiformes > Musophagidae > Tauraco > Tauraco erythrolophus. Next base: position 3,352,304 of record NC_141480.1, on the reverse strand, counting down.
GAACAGCTTCCAGCCCCACATCTATTCCCAGGAGACTTCTACGCTGTTCATCGGTACCTCTAGTAAATACATCTCTTGCTTGTGATATACCACCCAGTAGTGGAGGATTTGCCAGTTCATCTGTCCCGGCACTGAATCCGTCTGCTGCTGAAACAAGCTTATGATCACGAGCTACGTGTGGATGTTTGTTGTGGGCTGCAGTGCAGACGCGATATGAAACAGCTCCAAACTGGCAGGATTTCTTCAAAACAAGAAAAAAAAATGAAATCCAAACAAACAGACCCTGAATTATTAATGAGCTAAGCTTTCCCAAGCAGGGCGAGCCGGGGTGCGGGGGCATGGCAGGGAAGAGGGTGCAGGGGTCCCCTTATGGCTGCAGGCTGGGGGGGAGACACTTGAAAGTGGGAAGCTGGGCTGGTGGTTAAAGGAAATGGATCCCACTACAAAAAGGCCAGACCTCCACACATCCTCCCACCCGCCGGGGCTGAGGAGCATCCCCATGAGGGCATTGCAGCCCCGGGATCCCCCGCACCGGGGGGCAGCGGTCCCCGTCGCAGGGTCGATGCACCAGCACGGAATGGGGCTGCACCTCTGCTGCCATCACAGCACAGGGGGAAATCGCACCTAAAAGTCCTTAAAATTAATGGAAGAGCTTCAAACAACAGCTACTGGGGTGGCTCTGCGCAGCAGATGGAGCCTGGCTGCGTTCAACGGCAGCCTCTGCTCCACTGAGCACACCTTCCCCGGGTTACTCCACCGACTTCGGTTTACTCCACATCTACTTGACCACTCTCACCTCCGCCGAGGGAGGTATCATCTCATTAGTACACAGACATATCTCAAGTATGCAGTGATGAATTCCCCCCGGAGCTTCAAAAGCAATAAATGTGACCTTTGCATGTTCCTGCCATAAAATACCAGGAACACCTCCAGCTCCCAAGATAGAAGCTGTGGTGGGCATATGTGAGCAGCATACACCATATGGATTAAGTCAAGGGAATACTTAGAAACTTCGACTCAGCCTTCAGCAAAATTGATTGCGGCAACGTTTTTAGCAATTTCTTCGAGGATTTTCCGTGTGTTTATGAAGTGCCCATCACCGCAAACGGATCTTTCAGCCTAAGTCTTTGAAGTCTCTCTAGCCCTGCTCCTACAATAGCTTCGGATTTAGTGGAGATCACAAAATGCTGCATAAAATGTTAATATAAAAATGAAGACTTACGGCGTGGCTCCTCTCTAAAAGGAAAGCCCTGTGCTGCCTGGAGCGGCACGTACATAAATCTGGTTCGAGGTTTCATTCAGGCTCCTCCAGACTCACTTTTTTTTTACTATCTCATATTGCAGCAGCACCAAATAAAACATTTAGGAATGCTTAAATATTGACTTCATCCCTAGCGCACAGAAGTTCTTTAAACAGTCCATTTCTACTGAGTACAGCAACAGCTACTGAGGCATCTTGCTGGGGGGTTTAAAACTATTTAAAGCTGTTTTACGTGAAAAACTTTTGCTTTTAGCAACTCTGCCTAACTGAGAGAGGAGCCGGTGGAGCACAGAGCGCTGGAGCTATCTGCAGGTTTATCTGATCTCGGTGATAAAATTCCATCCCTGGGGTGACCTAAAAAGGACTGGAAAAGGCATGTGCTACGTGGATCAACGCCGCCGCGCTAAGCGAGATGGATGATCTCATAGGTGTTTTCCAGCCCTCCTCCCCGCGGCTCCTCAAGCGCCAGTCAGAGATCAGGCTCCTTCTTTGTCATTAAATATTTCGGGAATGACATATTGTGGCCCCAGACTGCCCAGTGACAACAGCTCAGCTAAACACCCAGGAGGAATTTAAACTTCTGCATATCTCTTGATGCTGGGAGATAACTCCTGAACGGGAGGAGAGGCTGCAATTCTCCAGTTAAGTCACGTTAATGATCTCAGAGATTAGCAAAGTTGGTTTGGAAATGTCTGTAGGTCGAGGGCTTCCGTGAGAAAGCACTTTTTATATGGACTGCCTTCCGACCCACCCCCCAGGCAGGCGGCGACCTGGGCACCCAAATCCCACCCCACCTGCACGGCTTCTCCCATATGGGAAGCAGACAGAGCGGAGCTCAGGATGTGACCAGCGACAGATACACTGCGACGGTTTTCCTCTATGTGCACCCAAACCCCATCACTTCCAGGGGCAGGAAAATGCATCCCCCCCACGGAAGCCCATTGCCGGCGCAGCCCTGATGCCCCCCAGCCTCTGGGTCCGGTCCTCCAGGAGCGCCAGGCACCACCGGCACGGGTGATGCGACCGCGGTCCCGCAGCCAGGAGTGCCAGCACCCATCCTGCTCCCTACCTGCCGGACCCCTGGCTCACTGCGGCACCGGGGACGGGTTATTAATCAATGCCACGTGTTTTCCCTTTCAAGTCACTGGAAAAAATGCACTAGCCCTCGCCCTGCGAGGGAAGTCGGCAGGGCTGGGGGATGGAGTGAGATACCAGAATCCTTGGAGCTGAAGCCATACCCGCAGAGGATTTCACATGCCAGAGGCTGGTTTTCAAAGCTGCTCTCTCCCCAGCATATTTAAGGCTCAGGCAGTAATTACAGCGCTCTTCCAGCAACAGAAATGGGCTGGAGACTCAGCTGATGGACAGAGATGCTCTCTGTGTAACCACTGCTGAAATCCCCTGCGCTCGTTATGAGCATCCAGAGCCGGTTGCGGCAGGACGGCTCAGAGGCTTCGCCAGAAACCGTGGTCCCATCCAGCCTGGTGCTGTACAAACACTGCCTAAGGACCGTCCTCGAAAAAAGTGATAAATGACAAAGAGCTGGAGGAAGAAAAACGCAGCTTGTTCGAAACTGCACCGAGGGTGAGCGGCAAAGCACCGCCTGTACCCCACCGCCTGTATCCCAGCGTCGGGTGCGGCTGTGCTCGCGGGGATGCTGCGATGCTGCCCACCCAAGGTGCCTGCAAGGAGCGGGGCGACCGGTGGTACGTGGCCCTGGTGATGCCCAAGCTCCTCTCCCAAACTCAACACACTCCCAAGGCAGCGCCCATTGCCTTATGAAATACGTACAAAGGGGAAGTGGAAACGGAGACAACCCTTCTCTGGAGGCCAGAGACACTTCTGAGGGCCACCCAGCTCTGGAGACGGTGAGGGAAATGCAGCAGGAGATACAGGGTAAGCACGGTGGAGTCGGAAGGACGTCCAGTGTGGTACAAACTGGTTTCTTGGTGCAGAAACAGCAGCTGTGCAATGTTAGGAAGGGTGGATCCTCTGAAAGGTACTTGAGGAGGATTGAGCCACTCAACTTTGCCCAGGAGCACCCTCTGCTCTGCCCAAGGTCTTGACTGTAGCTGACAGTATCTCAAAACCTGGGTGTGCTAACAACAGAGCTGAGGCTGCTAATATAGGACCAGTTAATGAGGGCAAAGTTTCTGCAATTTGCTAGTGATCATAGAATCACAGAATGGTTTGGGTTGGAAGGGACCTTAAAGATCATCCAGTTCCAACCCCCCTGCCATGGGCAGGGACACCTTCCACTACACCAGGTTGCTCAAAGCCCCATCCAACCTGGCCTTGAACACTTCCAGGGATGGGGCAGCCACTTCTCTGGGCAACCTGTGCCAGTGCCTCATCATCCTCAGAGGGAAGAATTTCTTCCTTAGATCTAATCCAAATCTCCCCTCTTTCAGTTTAAAGCCATTGCCCCTTGTCCTGTCACTACACGTCCTTGTCCAAAGCCCCCCTCCAGCTTTCTTGTAGCCCCTTTAGGTACTGGAAGGCTGCTGGAAGGTCTCCCCAGAGCCTTCTCTTCTCCAGGCTGAACAGCCCCAACTCTATCAGTCTGTCTTCATAGCAGGGCTCCAGCCCTCAGATCATCTTCGTGGCCTCCTCTGGACCCGTTCCAGCAGCTCCATGTCCTTCTTGTGTTGGGGTCCCCAGAGCACTGAAGGAGGGGTCTCACAAGAGTGGAGCAGAGGAGGAGGGTCCCCTCCCCTGACCTGCTGGCCACGCTAGTGGTATTATGGGCTCCACAACATTTAGATTACAGGAAATCCAGTATACAGGATACATATAATAGATAATTAGCCAAAATCTAAAAGCAGCCTCTACAACTTTCTCGAGGTCCCAGAGATCGTGGTAACAAAACTTAGTTGTAAATCATGAGCACATCAGAAGAAGGGAGATCTTCTGCAACCAAGACCAGCCAATGTGGTGGCCAAATTCTGATCGTGTTTATGCCCCGTGCGAGCTCCCTGAACTAAATCTTACTGCGATCTTAGTGAATCTCGCCGCAGCTCTTATCCAGCAGCCTGTGAGACTCAGCACCACCTTCCTGTTCCGCAGCACATGATCCCAACTGCTCAACCACTCGATGACATACTTTGTCCCACCCTCGAAAGACTTTTGCAACGGGGAGTAATTCTTCATGTAGGCACGCTTCAGCTTTCACTGACCTCACAATGTGAATGTTTTATTGTGTTGTTATTCTTAATTCTTACCTGTACAGCAGCAGCCACACCACAGCAACCCCGACCTAACAAGGACTGGAAAATCCCTCCTCAGTCTGGCAGGAGTACACACCCACGTGTCTGTGCCAACAAATCTGCCCAGCAGACCGTGAGAAGCACTAGTGCCAATGGTCAAATTCCAAGTCCAGGTACTTGCACTCAACCGAAACGCACTAATGGATGTTAAGAATGTGCAGTGACGTAAGAGCAGTGATGCAGGCAGTGTTATGGTGGGATATTTAGAGACACCTGGGAAAGGAGAGACAACCCAGGAGCAGCATTTCTGAGAATTATACATTTTGACTAGGAAATCTTCTTTCCTCTGTCTCCATCTGCCCAGTTGGCTACCATTGGAGAAATGTTGGAGAAATGCTTTCAGATCTGGCCAGTCAAACGAAGAAGAAACAGGCTCAACACACCCATCCCGACCAACACCTCCTCCTGCAGTACAGATGCTGCAGGGATCAGTACGGGAGATGGTGATGGTCATGCAACCAGAGCGCGGTCATGAGTGCTCTGGATCTATCGGTTTCTTCCCTCTGAAGGTGGTGAGGTAGTGGAACAGGTTTTCCAGAGAAGTTGTGGCTGCCCCATCCCTGGAAGTGTTCAAGGCCTCGTTGGATGAGGCTTTGAGCAACCTGATCTAGTGGAAGGTGTCCCTGTCCATGGCAGGGGGGTTGGAACTAGATGATCTTTAAGTCCTTTCCAATCCAAACCATTCCATGATTCTGTGATCCTGCAAACCAGACCCCTGCTCCCTGGGGCACACTGCACTGTTCCTACCATCACCTGGATTGCCCCGTTCTTCTTGCACCATGTCCCAAAAGCCCTACATGAGCGAGAAGCATTGAGATACACCCAAGATCCTGCACTGCAGCAATCCACACGATCTCTTTTGAAGAGCCTTAGTGAAGACTTCTTCTTCAATGCCTTTTGTTCCATGCAATTACTGAAAAAGCCTGAATGCCCACTCTGAGATGCCCAGGCAAGGAGAAAAACAACCGCAATACTCACCCATCTCCTTGAGCTCCATATTGACAAGTTCCAACCAGCAAGCATCGAGCTCGTCCAGGTCATAGCGGCTCACTCCTTGCAAGTAAGTCCTCGTAGCTTCCGAAATCTCGGAGCCAGGCAGGCTACTCGGTGAAACCTGGGAAGGCGAGTTCTCCAGCTGCGGTATGATCCTGGAAAAAAAGAAGGAGATGTTGAGAAAGAGCTACAACTTGCAAAAGTATCCCCTTTCTTGCCATGGAGAGTGCGACCATGCCGTGTACAAACCCGACTCTTAAGAACAAAAGCAAAATCAGCAAAATCAAAGGGGTTTTGTGCACTCAATGTTGTCTCCTATGCCTCGGATGCTCTGAGGACCAGAACTCAGCACCTTCCCAGAGACTGGTCTGGGCATCTTATGTGATGGTTTGAGTCGGGCTGCATCGAAACAAGCTGATTTTCAGAAGACGCTGAGCACAGCCTGGCTGCCAGCTCCCCTTCCCAGAACTTCAAATCTGCAGTTTGTGCTCTTCCCAGTGTCCCAGAAAAAGCAGCGTGGGCAGGTGGCAATGCGGCGACATGGCTCCGGCATCGTGCCCGCTGCTGAGGGCCAGCGTGCATCCCACCGCAGCGTGGCTCCGGCTCCCACTGGGCTGCCTTCCCACACAGCCCCACGACCACCAGCCTCAGGCTGCCAACAGGAGGGGAAGGAGCAGCCTGGGAACCAGGAATTTGGTTTTTGACCTGTGCCTCCACTTGCCTCAATCTATTCTTCCCTGCAGACCGGTGGCCTAACACCAATCCCTTCAGAAATAAAACCAGTACTGGGAAAGCACCGAGCATGCGGCTCTGCGCTGGGCTCTCCGCAGGAACACCCAATTCCCCCGCACACCATGCGAAATTAAGCCATTTTCCCATTTTGCCTGGCTCCTTTCTTCCTCCTCATCTTGCGTTACTACCAGCCTGGTGGCAGCATCTTCCTACGTATTTGGATTCTCCAGTCAAATAACTCAACCTATGGCTGCAGCCACCAGCTTCAACCTCATGTTGTCCCCTCTGATGTTAGAGGGTCTTTTCTCCCCATGGGAGACGCTCACGCAGGAACACCACGTCAGGGCAGAAACAGCCTGTTTGGGAGAAATACATTATCCTGCCTGTGAAAACGGGAAATTTGATGTGGAAAGCACATGCCAGCACAGGACCAGGGCCGTTAAACAGCGATGCGCTTGCCCAGGAGCCAGTGGTCCTACTGGAGAGGAGGGACCGTGACACCAACCCATCCCCACTCCATGGCCGCAAAGGGGCATCCCACATCCCCAAAAAGGCAGGATGCACCCGAGCTATGGGATAAACCTGTGGACAGGGCTACGGCAAGGGCTTCTGCTCACCACACTGCCGACCCAGCTCCTCGCACGCCGCGGGCAGGACGGTGGCACGCAGGCGCTGGCTTTGGCACCACCACGTGCTCTGTGCCCGCTGAACGTGAGTCGTTGCTCAGCGGGTGAATCCAAGTGCCACGCTCTGTCCTAGTTACATTCAGAAACATGAGCTTGGCCAGTGCCTTCTCGCCGCCGTGCCCTGTCCGCAGAGCTCAGCGGGAGCAGAGGTGTCTGCCCAGTCTCTCCAGAGGTCTCCCAGGACTGGAGGCAGCCCCAGCTCTGCCAGTGCTTTCCCTCTCGCCCAGCCCAGGACCTGACTGCTGGAATGATGAGTTATAGTTTGGTGACCAGAAGACGTTCAGCTTCACGTGCTGCCCTCTCCCCAGGCGGTCTTGGCCGAGTTCTCCGCTTCCAGCCCCACTGCACCAGTGAACTAATGGGCTCGTGCTGAGAGCTGGTCCCAGCATGGGTCTGTGGCAGCTTTCCTCTACCTACAGCAATAGTTTTCCCATTCATCTATGGAAATTAACTCTTTACGTGAGAAAAATGAGGTCCAATGGATACAACAGTCCAAATACTGGTAGTTAACAGTGACTCCTCCAGCCACTAACTCCTCAGAAACAACTACTGCTGATTTACCAGGGCACAACAGAGATCAGACCCTAATCCCGAGCCGCTCAGACAAGATGCCCGACCCACTCCGTGCAGGCACCCACTCCCCAGGGCATCACTCTCAGGCAGAGCCACCCCTGATTTAAAACACCCTCCACCCATGCCCCTGCGACTGAGCCCCACGCTGCGGCTGCAGGATGCCTCCAGCGTGCCATAGACTTCAGTGCCGCACTGGCAGGCTCGGCAACGGAGAACATCCCACGGCGGACTGCGGGATTTGTTCCGAGCGCTCTCTAATCGCAGCCGCAGGGATGGGGAGAGGAGCTGCCTCATCTGCTGCAGAGTCCCTGCACAGAGAGCGAACAGGCGCTGGCTGTCAGCTCCTCTGCCTCTTCTTGGCAACTCTGCAGCAATATGCACGACACTTGCCATGCACACGTCAACGGTGTCATGCCTAATGACATGCAAGCAGAGGACGAGTTGGAAATGAGAAGCAGCCGGTGGTGCCAGCTGACAGATCCCTGCAAAGTTGGGAGCTGGAGCTCGCTGCAGTATTTGCACAGCTCACGTTTCCTCCCCAAAATATCACCTCCTGGCGCAAATGTCAACACAGAGAGACGCTGCAAAGAAACAAACAAGCAAACGGCAACCCACCGCAGCACGCCAGCCCCTTCCAAGCAGCTTCTCGAAGCGAAGCCTGAGGATCCAGACCTCCTCTTGCACCAGCACCAACTGGGAAGCCCGTTGGTCCCCGCAAGACTTTTATCTGCCTTCTGTCCTGATATGTGACTTAACGTCAGAGCATCAAGTGCCTCGTGCTCCGTGATGTGTCCGGGGCAAAGCCATCGTGTCCATCACGTAACCGGCTGAACCGTGGTACCAGATGCTCCAAGGTCTGTGAGCATCAAGGGAAGAAATTTGGGCAGAGCTGCCCTCGGGAACAGGATCCTACCTGCCTTGCCCAAGGTTGGGAAGGAAATCTGCGGCAGGCCAGGAAAACGAACCTGGAGTTTCTCCAGCTCCAGAGACATAGTTTAATTGCTGTCCTCTGCAGTCACAACCGTTGGAGGAATTTCCAGAGTCACCAGCGGGAGAGGCAATAATTTGATTGCTTGGAGAGGGAAACATGAAGAAAGGGTTCTTCTTGCCTCTTTGGCCTTACTTTCCTCACCAGTAATCAAAAACAGGGATGTGCCCCAATGCCCCGAGGACATCTCCAAATCCCAGCTCAGGATCTGAAAACAACCCCATGAAAAGACAGCTCTCAGAGAGTCCCCAGATTTTAAAACGAGCTCACTGTAATCTAGGACAGGGCTTGGGGACTCAGTAACATCTGTATTTAACGCAGACAGCAGTGATAACACTGGAACAATGCCTGCTCTGATCAGGCTTCAGGACTCTCATCTAAGAAGCTCCCAACTCCCCAAAATATAGAGGAGCTGCTGGCGCAACGTTGGTCCAAAGTCTGACCCTCTCCTTCCCACGAGCCCAGGTCCAGCATGGCTTTGCACAGCGCCAGGTCCCAGGCGGACCCACAGTGCTCCTGCAGGAGAAAGCCTCAAAATCGAGAAAAAAAAAAATCAATCAGTCAACTGTGATGAGCATTCCTCTTGGAAAAAGCTGCCTGAGCAGGCAGGAGGACGTCTCAGGTTCAGGCATTGGTGATCCCACAGGAATCAACCCTCCTTTCTTATTTCTAGTCTTGCTTTCTAGTTTTCCTCTCCTATTGCAGCCTCAGGCGTGGTGGGGAAGATGCAGGACTTCTTACCTGCTTCAGGATGGCCAGACACTGCCCGCAGTGCGGGATGTGGGTGATAAGGTGCCCACTGCTGTTGCTGAGGCCGTGGTGGGCAGTAGGTGCCCGGAGGAGTTTGGCAATACACAGAGACACGCTCAAGGAGATGGTTTTCTAAAGACTAGTGAAAATACCTGTTCCTCACCCTCGGTGAGAGCTGGCAGTGCAGTCGTGCTGTGCCCTGGCATCTGCCTTGGCCTGGGAGAGTGCCCGCACACCCTCCTGCTGACGGCACCAATGTAGCCGCCCAGGTGCTCCATTGATTTTTCCTTTCTCGGAGAGAAAGCAAGAGTCAAGCTCTTAATTACCTCAATTACGAGTTTTCCCATTTCCCTTTATCTGTATTGAAGAGCTTCTGTTGGCTTGCTCAGAAAATTCTCTCCTTTTCAAAAAAAGCAGAAGTAAACTGCTCTCGTGAGACCCCCCTGCAGTGCTGCGTTCAGCTCTGGGGACAACAACACAAGAAGGACATGGAGCTGTTGGAGCGGGTCCAGAGGAGGTCATGAAGATGATCCGAGGGCAGGAGCACCTCTGCTATGGAGACAGGCTGAGAGAGTTGGGGCTGTTCAGCCTGGAGAAGAGAACGCTCCAGGGAGACCTTCCAGCACCTAAAGGGGCTACAAGAAAGCTGGAGGGGGGCTTTTGACAAGTGACAGGACAAGGGGCAATGGCTTTAAACTGAAGAGGGGAGATTTCGATTAGAGATAAGGAAGAAATTCTTCCCTCTGAGGGTGGTGAGGCACTGACACAGGTTGGCCAGAGAAGTTGTGGCTGCCCCATCCCTGGAAGTGTTCAAGGCCAGGTTGGATGAGGCTTTGGGCAACCTGGTGTAGTGGAAGGTGTCCCTGCCCATGGCAGGGGGGTTGGAACTGGATGATCTTTAAGGTCCCTTCCAACCCAAACCATTCTGTGATTCTATGATCATGGAGGCAAAGCCTCTGCCAAGTGCTGAACCACTTGCAGAAGCTCAATTATGCTGGAGGAGCATTTGCTCCTTTATTTATCCAGGCAGCCAGAGACATGGCATTTAAAAAAAATAAATCTGTATCAATCAAGGGTTTCTTTAAATGAAGGGCTGAAAATTAGGATCAGCTTGAAAAGCACAACAAACCTGAGGCCATTAGTCTGAAAGTGGGTATTAAGGGCACTTGAGGAAAACGAGTAAGTGGACCCCAACACTCTTGAGGATCACATCTATCCCTGGAGAAGATTACGTGGCAATAAAATATACACAGCAAATTCCCATGGTTAATCATCTCTGTAAACTGAATGCTTCGCTTGGCTGAAGGGAGAAGGCATTTTTTTCTATATGCTCCCTTTTAATATACGAGATAGAAATAATTTATCTTGTGCAGTGCTTCTCCTCTGAAAATACTTAATTTTATTACGAGGAAGGCTTTAGTCAGTCATCTTTTCTTTACCTACGTTCCAGTCTAAATTAGTCTTGTCCAGTGCCCATAAATAAATCAGCTTAGGAAAGTCAGTGGAAAGATAACCCTGCCAGCAACCTTCAGCAGACGCTGATACTGTTCTTACCGCCAGCTCCGCTCGCCGGGGAATTCTCCTGCGGCACACGATGACTTTAAAAAGGCCATTTAAAGGGATGATTTTCATTTTCTGTTTTTTAAAATAGTATCTAGCAGGCCATTCAGACCAGATGCCCAATCTTCTTATAAACTTAAGCTAATAGATTTTATATGTGCTATTGCTCCTCAATAGTGGAGCGGAATTTAACACGTTAATAAAAGAGCCTGGTGGCACAAGGGTGAAGGACACGGCTGCAGACGGTGGTGGACGGTCAGGGTAAGGAGCTGCAATCCACAAACAAGGTTTTGTGACCCTCGGTGTACCCTGGCCCAGCTCTACTGATCGTGTTACACCGACTTACTCCACTTTTATGGCTTCTAGTAAAGTCTGTAAAACCATGAGCCAAAAACTATATTCCCAAAGCTGGGTTAAAGAAGAAAGGGAATGCCAAGAAGATATTGAATAGTTTAAGTTTTAAATTAACTGGCCTGATGTTTAGACCAGTATGTAAGCTGGCTAGATGAGTCTAAAAGCATCGTTAGGATGCATGTCTCGGTGCTAACGGGTGCCTGTGCACTTCACCACTCCAGTCCTCGACTGGAGATGCTCCAGGTAACATCAGGAGGACGTCAGCCACCAGCACAGGGTGCTCGAGAGCCCACAGCCCTGTGGGCAACCCTGCTCTCCTCCCTGGCACAAGCCACTGGCAGGAGATCTGAAACCAGAGACCCAGCACCCTGCGGGAGGGACCACTGGGACCTGGCACCTTCCAATACGTCCTCCTGCGTGACGGACCAGAGAAAGGGCTGGAGGCACCTGGTCCCGGGGAGGACAGCGGTGACACGGCGTGTCCAGGCAGGCCACTGGCACCAAACACTTTCATTGGAAAACAAACAAGAACCTCAGCAGAATCAAAGCCCTGTGTTCAGTGGGCACTGCTGGGACCACTTTGTTCAGAAGAGTAAGAATTTGCAGTTTTTTCTTGTTGGCTGTCAGAGTCAAAACCCCTCAAGATTTGGCAACAGCCTTTGTGAATCCACAAAAATTCATATGGATGTAACAGAGCTCAGTCCAGGGGTCAAAGGTTGGTCCAAGAAGGGGAACATGCGGTGGCTGTCCGGTCTGGTGGCCTGGTCTGCCACACTCTGCTTTGTGCCATTCGTAGGCTGCCCTGTAACAAGCACATTTCTGGCAAAAAAAGGTGACAGAGGTAACATAACATCAGCCCTTCCTGTGTACATCCATGCTCACACAAGCAGCCCAGAGAAACCCTGTGGTTCACCACCACCAAGGCCGATGGGCACAATGGCTGGCTGGGCTGGCACTACCCTCTGGTGTAACTTAAACCGTTAGCAAACTGCTTGTCCCAAAAACCTACGCAGGTGCTGAACCCTTGGTTCGGCTCTGAAGCTCTCGTTTGGCTTCTTGCTGCTGTTTGAGGGGAACAAAGCAGCTGGATTTGGCTCCAGGAGGATCCACCAAGCTCCTGTAACAGGAGCACCCATGCCCAGAAGGCATCCCCTGACCCCACGGACTCCAGCGTCCAGGCTCAGCCCCGTGAAGGTCCCTTTGTGCTCCCCAAGCGGCACCCGGGATGCTCAGGAAGGGGTTAATGCTGCTTGCAGCAGTGTCCTGCCCTCCGGGTACCAGCAGCCAGTGAGTGTGGCTGCGGGTGACGTAATGCCTGGGTGGCTGCGCAGGCTGCACACCCCATCCCTCCTGCGCTGGAGATGCGTCAGGGACCCCAGGATGTACTGGGGACCCCAGGATGTGTTATGGACCCTGGGATGTGCCAGGGACCCCGGGGATGTACCGGGGACCCCGGCATCCTCCGCCAAGCAGGGACCAGCCCAGGACAGAATGGCTCAGCTGCACCCAGCATCCCTTTAGCTGTTGTTTTTTCCAGCTGAACCCCAGACACTCGGTGCTTTCCAAGTAGCGAATAATAAAAATGATCATTACCAGCTTTTAAAAACCCCTCGGCGATGGGGAGGGTACAGCCACCGGTGCTGTGCAGCTCCGCAGGGTGCAGCCCCGGCACCGTGCACACGTCTCGGCTCGGAAACTCCTTCTGGCTCCAGGACTGGCCAGAGTCTCGCTGTTTGGGTTTGGAAATCCCCCCGTGACAATCCCATTTCTGTGCAAAACACAGGCAGGTTCTGGAAGTTTTACAGAAATGCAGCTGAAGGTCCACACTGCAATTAACAGGTGCAGTAAGAAAAAAGCACCGTTTTCCCCTCCCCATCTAAAATCTCCTCCGGTAACAGCTTGTAACCAGAATGAGCCCTTCCAGGCCTCTGGAATAATGTAATCCTCTAGGGAGAAAGTGATTCACTCTTCTTTGATGTGTTAAAAAGAGGAAAACAAGTGAACAGGAGGCACTAAACAGCCATCTTGTTAAACCCAGACAGCTTTTCCAATTCCGGAGCTGTTTATCACCATATAAAAAGCCTGATCCTCAGCAGACTCGATGAAGACCAGAGCATCCATGTCCCCGTCTTTCTCACGTTTATACTCCAGCCTAAATCTCCCCGAGATTTAGCTCAACAAATGAATTATTCAAGTCTAAATTCTGATTCAGTGCCCAGAAAATAATTTCAATGCGGACGGGAGAAGGGACCTGGGTAACCAAGCGCCCAGGTGCAGCGCTGGGATGTTGCAGAGCAGCATCCAGCTTCCCGAGGCGGAGGAGAGACCGGGCACCATGTCACAGCGGGGCTCACCCGCACAACTCCCGTGCAACAAGGAAAACCACGGCTGCACAGCCAGGCAGCAGTTTGCTGGTGGGCTGGTTGGAACAACAGAACGCAGATGTTTTTCTGGTTGACTAGACAAAAGCAGCGCCTGGGCAGAGAGCAAAACACACACGCATAATTTCTGACGCTGTGCAAGGATTCGTATTTCTTTCCTCCTCTCCCCTCTGTGCTGTTCAGCCCGAACAGCAGCATCGAAGGCAGCAGGAGGGGGCTCTGACCCGCTGCTCTTCTGGCTCCGAAACCCAACAAAACACAGCGGCTCTCAACCGAGGATGCTCAGGGAACATCTGCTCCACTGGACAAGCAGGGCAGAGCCAGTGCCAGCACCCATGGGTGCTTCTCCCAGAGCCCTGCTGACCTATCAGGTGGCCCTGCAGAGCCCTGTGCCACATGCCAACCTCCTCCAAGCCCAGCCAGCAGGTCACTAGTACTCTGCTCATTTCCATTTAAGCAATATATATCTTGGAACTGCTACTAGGGAAGCCAGGGAGACTTGAGTGTATGTTTTCTGGATATAAAAAGATGAAAAACGCTTCTTTGTGTAACTTAAGCCAAGCTACTAATGTTAAAGCATCTGGATTTAATGATCTCAGCCAGATAATGTTTCCACAATTATTTCAGCAACACAAACAGCTCCACTGTATTTCTATCCACCTACGCACGGGGAGCAGAGGCTACGAGCGATGGCAGCAGCTCTGCACCTGCTGTGGTCTGAGCCGGGGCTGCGAGCACGAGCCACGGCAGGTCCGGAACTGGCCAAATCCCCCCGACCCTGCTGCTAACGGAGCTGAGCATCAGAAAGCTCAAAATACAGACAAGGGCACAAAGACAACTATTCCTGCGACCAGCACGGTGCCATCACATGCGTCTCCTTACAGAAAACCAACCCAAGGAAAGCAAAGCTTTGAGGAATTTGAAAAGGCAGCACCCAGCCTTTTTTAATGGGTTTTGAACCACGGCACCAGCGCTGAACCCTGAAAGGCAGGAGAAGAGTTTTGACGCCGAGTCATGTGAAGCAGCACACAGCCCATCCCACAAAACCAGGAGGGATCCGTCTGCGTCCTGCAGCACCCACAAACTGCTACAGCAGCTGCGCTCGTTTGGGTGCATTTTCCAGATCTTCTTCAAGTGCATTGAAGAAAACCCACCAACCAGTTCCTCTCCAGCTCACCACGGTGCTGGGCACATGGTAACGCTCACTTCCCAGCAATGCAGGCTTCACCTAAATTCCACAGATTATCCACAGTGGCAGCAAGAACTGAGTAGCTATTCCTGCTGCTGGGCTGTCCTGGTTCTCCCACCACTCTGAAGAGCACTTAAGAGTAATAGTTTCTTGTCCTGTTCAACGGGGACATGAGCTGCACTGAATCACTACGAAGTGATTTAATTACTGCTGCGGTTGCGAGCAGCAGCGATCAGATCTGCTACGGTTTGCCTGACTAGACACTAAATCCATGGTTCTGGATGGAGAGCGGAGTGATGGAGCGAGATGCGGAGGCTCCTGAGGCTGCACCGAGCCCCAGCCCGCCCCGAGCGCCGCAAACCTCGTTACCGAGCAGTGGGAACCAAGCCCACTCGTTCCATCATTTACTGCTGAAAACCACTTGACTTTCTGTGTGCCTGATCCAGTATAAACCACGGGCATCACCGGGAAGATCAGCAAATATTTAAAATAAAAGTCCGAGTGGTTGGGTGCTGGGTAAGAACGGGCTGGATTAACATGTTTCCCGTCGCAAACCGACAAAAGTGAGGACTTGCTGAAAGCCCAGAGGAGAACCTGTTGAGCAGATTGCAAACCAGAAACGACTACAAGTAACAGAGAAAACCAGACTTATTCCTTTGCAAAGCACTCCCAGCACGGGGCCCGAGCTAACAACCCTCGGCAGTGCCGGTACCACCTTTCATGCTGCCCAGACCCCCCGAACCACCGAACCGCAGCTGCTGTCGAGGCCACACACCTCATCCTGAACCAGATACCTAAAGACCTGCAGGGCAGACCACCCCGCAAACCCATCCCTCCCCACCGCCTGAGGGGCCACGGGCTGCCCGAGCAGATCCCACCGGACACCTCCCTTTCCCAGCGGCAGGGCTGTGGAGGGAACTCATTGATGTTACATCCTGGGGGTTTTTCACTGCCCTGCATCAGTGCCGCTGGCCAGACCGTCCTCACCACGGCCTGGCATCACCCCAGGGGTCCCTGGCAGCGCACGGAACAGACAGCGAGCTTTCCTCTTCCCGCGCTCCCACATCCCGGGGCTTGTGATCCGAACATTGAGGCCTAGGGCAGTTGGGATTTTTATTTCTTTTGATCAAAGCAGAGTGTCAGATCTTGAAAGGGAAGTGTATATCTATTTCTGAAGCGTAGCAGAATCTGGGCATATTTTAGGGCAGGCAGCCACAGAATGGGGGTAACTGACCCAAGAAATAGCCCTCTGTAAAATCGCCAGCGTGCCATCTGCGAGCCCCAAACTCACACATTTTTCATGATGAGCTGGAGGGAAGGAGAAAAAAAAAAAAGAAAAAAAGGATCATGTTAAAAAAAAAAAAAAGCTCTGCTGCAAAAAATACACAAACTGCTGCAGAATCCTGCCTGCCCCTTCTGCAGCAAAGCCCAAGGGAAGCTGCTGATGAGTCAACAGCCAGGCTGCGCCGCCGACCGAGGCAAGGAAGTCCAATCCCAACACTCGAGAACAAAGTGTGCTGGTTCATCCAGTACATGCTGAGAACGAAGCCTCGGAAAGCCGTCCCCGGGCTGGGAGCCGCGCTGCTGCAAGGATACAGCCTGGCCGCCGGCCAGGGCTCCCGCTGCCCGCGGAGGCAGAGGGAGAGGCGAAGTCCAGGCACTGCCGGGCCGTTCGCATCGTGCCACCCCGCTGCCAGGCCAGCCTGGCCGCGGCTCCTCGGTGCCACCGCGCTCCACGCCGTGGCCCATGTCACTCCCGGCGTTGTTTTCTCCCTGCGCTGGAATTGCTTCCTCCCTGCACTGGGTGTTCTGGATGCAGCGTCCAGCCCTGCTGGGATGAGCCACGGTGTCTGCTCACCGGAAGCAGAGGGGGAGGAGGGCAAGGGCATGTCCCAGTCTGACATTCATCACTGGTGCACCAGTTACTTCCCCTCCCTGCCCGGTACATTCATCTCGTGCTCCGTGTCCCTCCTCTCGCTCCCTTTTGCAATGGCATCGCAAAACCACGACAGGAACATCCCTGTCAACAACTCTGCACCCTCGCAAAGAGCTGCTGGACCTCCTGGAGATGCTGGGGCAACGCCTTATGGGACTGAAGTCCACTAAAGAGCAACACAGCTGGAAGGAGACGGAATGCTGGGTAGCTCCACATCACGATCCGGGCACAGCCAGCCCCGCGCCTGCACCAGCCCGACACGTGCCCAGCAGCACAGCAAGGAGCTGCTTTACCTGCCTGTGTGGCTGTCAGAGGAGGGAGACCACAGGAGACCCAAGGGAGGAGGACAGGACAGTGACATTGGCACCGTGCCGACACAGCAGACGGCATTTGCGCTGGTGCCACCGCCATCGCCCAGTCGGTACTCGCAGAGGTTGCGCCCTCCCATTGCCACCGCGCTGTTTTCTGCTAAAACAGGGCCACAGCAGCGATGCAAGGATAGATCTGCAACGCCAAGAAGATCTGGGAAGCCTGCCAGCAAGGAGCAGCCTTCCTGCTCGTCCTCCCACTGTGCGCAAATTCACAGGAAACAGAATCTACAGCACATACTAATGTGGCTTAATGCGAGATCCAAGAGCCACCTCTCGATCCTCCCCGCATCCCTGTCAGCCTGGAGAAGGAGCCGCGTGCCAAAAATGTTAAATCATTAAATAAAGGAGGAATTAAAACCTATACAGGTGCATAAAATCCCACGTAGGTGCTGCTGCTTTACGGAGGGATGCTCTGCCGAGCCAGCTCAACGCACCGCCGTGCATGGCACCGGCATCGCCGCCGGTGGGTAGGGACAAGCCCAGGCCGGGTCCCTGCACACCCGCTCTGCAAAAGGGGCTTCACAGCCTCCCATGAGCATCCATGGCAAACCTGCAAGGCCCACTTTCCTCTTGGGTGCATCACAGTGTGACTCTGCGAAGACAAAGCTCATCCAAAGCTTCTCTCTCTCATTTACAAGAGGAGTGGTACCCACAGCCCCGATGCTCCGAGACCGTTGCAACAACTCTTCCTGCTGATTTACCTGGCTTAATCCTTTAACTCAAACCACACTGAGATGGTCCATGCTGATTGCATCCAGCACCCAACTGTGCCCCCACACCAGACTGGGATCTCATATCTGGCTCTACCACTGACTCACGGTGGAAATCTCTGTGCCTCAGTTTACCCAATTGTAAAATAACTGTAGAGCTCGCACAGGGGCTGTAAGGCTCGTCTGGTTCTGGAAAGTCAAAGGAGATGCTTTGGCCATGGGCTCTAACAGAGGTGGGATGTAGTGTCACCTCTGGGATGTAGTGTCACTAGTGAGACGTAGCGCCATCGCCACCCACATCCCAGAACGGATAACCCGGACACGCACGGGCAGAGGATGCCAACCTGCTGCTCGCTGCCTGTCGGAAGGGAAACTCGCCTCGATTCCTCATTCCCCTGCTCTCATCCGACTGCAAGCAGCTTTTCTCGCCACGCTCGGGCCCTTCAAGCTCTAGGTGATTCTCAGGCACAGCACCGTACAAAATAAAACCCTTTTCAGCAGCGATGAGCCAGAAACGATTGCGGCGAGGAAACAGCTGATCCCCTGCGCTGCCTGATAACCCCAGAGCACGGGTGGCCAGTGGCAGTGCCCGCACCTCCCGGGACACCGAGCCAAGAGACACGGCACCTCTTCCCCCACCGCTTTCCTCGCCACTGCCCTGCGACTTGTGCTCCCCTAGGAAGGACCTGGGGCTTTAAGGTGGATCTCAGCGGAGGCATTTTGAGACAGCTGCTTTCTGGGGAAAGCATTCCTTAAAATACAGCTCTTTCCTTCTGCCTCACCCCCAGCTTTTGACATTTCAAGAGCTCCAGAAAAATAAAACGTTTCAAAAAAAAATCTAATTTTCAGCTTCGGAGGCACAAAACCCAGAGGCGAGGAGGAAGAGCTGGTTTCCAAGCGCCCAGGCAGGAGATGAAAAGAGCAGCAGCGGCGGCTGCTCGGAGGCGAGAGCCACCTCCGGGGTGGGAAGCGACTCTCACACCCTCCGTGGCAAAACCCGCTCCGTGCCCATTGCTCAGCCCAGGAACCGGAGCCCCGGGGCTGCAGGACGAGGGGCTGAGTTTTATTTTGCAGGCAGTGCCCGTCTGCTCTCCAGCTCCCGGGGCTGGAGGGACATCTCCCCTGCCTCCCTCTAGGAATTTCACATGGAAATGGCTGTCAGGAGTGACAACAGGTCCCACTGAGGCACCTGCTCACTGCTGCCGGGATGGAGACAGGGGCAAATTAAAGCAATTAAACCAGAGAGGTAAACGGAGCTGTAAGGCCTTTCAGCGCTGCTCTCTTTAGGCAGATGAAATAGAGAACAACGAAATGGTTTGGGTTGGAAGGGACCTCAAAGATCATCCAGTTCCAACCCTCTGCCATGGGCAGGGACACCTTCCACTACTCCAGGTTGCTCAAAGCCTCATCCAACCTGGCCTTGAACACTTCCAGGGATAGGGCAGCCACAACTTCTCTGGGCAACCTGTTCCAGTGCCTCACCACCCTCAGAGGGAAGAATTTCTTCCTTAGATCTAATCCAAATCTGCCCTCTTTCAGTTTAAAGCCATTGCCCCGTGTCCTGTCACTACACACTCTTGTCAAAAGTCCCTCTCCAGCTTTCTTGTAGGCCCTTTAGGTACCGGAAGGCTGCTGGAAGGTCTCCCTGGAGCCTTCTCTTCTCCAGGCTGAACAATCCCAACTCTCTCAATCTGTCTCTATAGGAAATACAGTCATCTCTTGTGAAAAAATACTTGACATTTCTCCAAAGGAGGGCAAGCTGCGCGAGGGAGCTCTTTAGTCTTCACCTGTCCCCGACAGTCCAAACGCTGCTCTCTCCATCCCCGACTCTCGCATCGGTGACCCAAGTGGAACACGGGGAGGGCAGGGATGCTGTCGGAGGCAGAACTGCTCGGGAGCAGCACGCTTGTCTCTGTGGTGCCTTCTGGTGTGCGTGTGGAGAGATGCTGTCCTGATTAACAAAGAATCCGGCAGCATTACTGCTTGTCCCCCCGGGACGTGCATCATGGCCACAAACCAGGTGCGACCATTAACGCTGCTGTGAAACGCGCTCCTCATTCCGCTCACATCACACCAGCGAAGGCCAAGGATCCTGAACAAGCTGAAGTCCAAGGACAAAGCACTCTGGGTCACGTTCGATGTCCTGCCAGCAAAGAGGGACGGTTCAGACAGAGGAGACATGATGCTGGACAGACAGACAGAGCAACAAGAGAGGAAAGACCTCCGAGGAAGCAAAGGCTGTGGGCAAACAGCACGATGTCACGGCAGCCTGGGAAGAGCAGCACGGGATGAGCCGGGCATGTCACAAGCTGGAGAGGCTGCAGAAATCCACCTGGGATTAGCTGATGGAGCCACTAATGAGCATCTTCGAGAGGTCATGGAGAACAGGTCAGATTTCAGAAGACCAGAAGAAGACATACATTATCTGCCTTTAAAAATAAAACTCAGGGAAAACCACTGAAGCACATAAATAAGGAATCTGTACGAATGCATGCAGTAAATAACACGGGATAAGAACCATCCAGCATGGGCTGGCACCTCCATGGTGGGTGGACAGGAGAGGAGCACATGGGACCCATCATGACTTCACAAGGCTTCAAGGCTGCCCATCAGGAGCTGCTGGCTGGTGTCCGTGGGCCGTGCCGAGACCTCTGCGAGGCCAGGCTCCTCGCGCAGACACGGGGTACACCTGCTCGGTCTGCTGAGCTTAACTCCAACGAAGGGGAAGCCACGAACCCAGTAGAGAGCAAGACTTCAACCCAAAACTGTGTTGAGAAATTGAAGGAAGAGCTGGAAGTGTTGCAAGAGGCAATTCATCAAGGATTACGGAACAGCACCCAGCTTGAGAATTATCAAACGAGCAAAACAACCCCAAGAATTAGGGAATTCTTCACAGGAGGATCTGACGGTGGAAGTGAAACCCAAGCTCCATGTAAGCAGGCAGCACCAGGCTGTGGTGGGGTGTCTGATGTCCCCTCCAAAGCCCGTGGGCATGTCCCAGTGGTGACACGGGCAAAACTAGGGGAAGCCTGGAAGATGTTGACAAAAACGTTCACAACTCCAGCAAACACCTTTGATGGAAGCTGAAAATGAACAGATCTGTTCAGTCCAGAGGAGAGAGGACTGAGGAGGCACGATAGTAGTCAAAAAAAACATGAAAGATATCAGGAAAGAGCTGATACCAGAGCGGGACAGGGTGGGACGGGGAGCTGGGGGGTGACGTGCACCAGGCTTTAGGAGCATCCCTGCGCGGGAACAGGCAGCACTGGCAGAGCTGCCCCCGGGACCCCCACAAACGAGGGCTTGGAGAAAAGCAGCGGGGCACATCCGCAGCCTGCCCCGTGCCCAGCACCCTGGCTCAGAGGCTGGGGTGCCAAACCCCAGCCGACGGCAGGCCGGGAAGCGGCGTGGCGGGCAGCCTGGCAGCCCGCTGCTCAGGCTGGTTTACACGGGCACTGCCAGCCCAGGCAGCGCCAAGAGATCACTTTTCAGCTGGAAATAGCACCGGCGCGAGCCCTCAGCTGGGGAGCAGAGCACTTGCGAGCCCAGACTGCGGTCAGCTCTCAAAGACAACTAAAAAAGATATTCCACACACAGGGCTTTTTTTCCCCCCTCTCGTTTTTTTTTTTTTCCTGGATTTTTTTTTTTTTTCCCAAGGATTAAATCAACTCAACAGCCCCCTTTACAACTTCCCCTTTTGATGTGTTCAGACTCATTAAAGTTTTATTTTTTTCTCTGTTTTTCCCCAGGGGACGAGGGCGAGCGCACACAAAAGTTTCGAGCGCACACAAAAGTTTCGTTCCGAAGCGAAGCGGGGTCGGCAGCTGCAGCGGCAGCTGCTCCGGCTGTGGGACATGTGGAGCCTCCACCAGGCTTCCCACCGTGCCCGAACCCCAAACCCCCCGGCAACACGCCTCCTCCCGCAGCCCTGGCATCACGCCGGCACGACGCTTTCGCGGGACGCGCGAGCCACGAGGTGAGCGGGGCGAGAGCTGCCAAGCTCCTGCAAACCCGGCGAGTTTTTGGGTCTGACCCCACAAGTTTTGGGGTCCCTTCCCAATCCGCCCGGCTCCCCCCACCGGCAGCATCAGCCTTTCCCCAGCGGCTTCAGCCATCACCCTGGGATAACCCCCGGCGCACGACGAACGGGTAGCAGCTCCCCCACGTTTCTTTTCCACCCGAGCAGCTGTTTAAGTGTCTATTTTAAAACTCAGTTCCCTATTTTAAAACAGCTAACGAGACACCGATCTAGGCCGATAGACCTTGTCTCTACAAGGTCTGGGAGATGCTCGTCTATTGGCTGGGCTCCTCCTTCCCAAGCCCCGAATCTCGGCATGCCTGTCACGTTTCCAACACGCACAAACAGCTTACGTGGTAAAGAGGGAAGTTTTTAATCTAAGGGCCAACTCCTGCTTCCCTGCTGTGAAACACCGGCGGCACAGCCACGTGTTTCTAGATGGAGATGCATCAAGCAGCCAGGCAGGGGATGACGTTCTGGGTGGTTTTCTGTTGGTATTTTTTAATCCTCCCTTTGATTTTAGCAGGTCTTTTTTTAAAATTCCCCACCCAAGAGCAAACAAGGAGCTGGCTTGACTGGCACAGCTCCTTGCTGCTGCCTGAGAGAAGTCAGGCACGCATGGAGGGGGACTTTCAGAAAGCCACTGCCCATGGCAGAATGCGGCAGGAGTTCCCCATGCACCTCTGGGCAAGCCCAGCATCCCTGCATCCCTTTTACGTGCTCTCCGAGACGGTGCGCACCCCATCAAAGCAGTGGGGACCCCACGGAGAGGAACTCACAGAGGGGATCAGGCAGAGGGGACCCCACTCACTGACCTGACCACAGGCTCGGGGATGGCCTCGGCACTCGCTGGCACCTGGACACCCTTCTCCCACTCCTGCCTCCAGGGATCGGCCAGAACGTAGTACTCGTCGGGGCTCAGCTGGAAGGAGTCGGGGATCTTCATGGCTGTTATCAGATCCGTACGGAAAACCTGCAGCGGAAAAAAAAACCACATCCAAGAGGCAGGGTGAAGGGGTCTGGCAGAGGCTGGGTGCACGCGTGCCCGGGGAGAGTGCCCGAGGGAGCCCGTCCCCAAGGGACGGGGCAGCAGGTGCCTGTGGCCCCAACGGTACAGCTTCAGGGTGTCATTTTAGGGCAACTCCAGGGTGAGGTTTGGGCAGCAGAACCAGGTGCACAGGCCAAGCACCGCTGAGAGCCCAAGTCCCCACAGCTGCAGCCCCTCCGAGGCTCCCCAGCCCAGAAGACATGAAATCCAGTCCCAGGGTGCAAGCTCGGCCAAGACACGGGCTGAAAATTAGTATTAAACTAAAGAAACAACAGGCTGCTTTGTCGTAGGGGATCCATGTTTTTAACAACCACAGGAACATGCACTCTGAACGCCACGGGATGTACAGCAACTGGGCTGCCCTCGTTCAGCCCCGCCGGTGGAGATGGTGTTCTTGACATGAATGAAGCTGTGGGAAACGGAGCCACCTCATCGCCCTGAGCGTCCTTCGTGTCCTCATCGCGTCACCTCGCTGCCCCGAGCACCTTTGTGTCCCCATCACATCACCTTGCTGCCCCGAGCACCTTTGTGTCCCCATCACATCACCTCGCTGCCCTGAGCACCTTCGTGTTCCCATCACATCACCTTGCTGCCCCGAGCACCTTCGTGTCCCCATCGTGTCACTTCGCTGCCCTGAGCGAGGACAGCTGAAAGTACAAGGTGCCCCATCAGGATTTGATTATCCCACCGGCAAGTGCATCCCAAGGAGCAAAAGGCACAATAAAGGCAGGGTGGGTTCCACCACAGCTGGAAAATATCCAACTACGTGGTGATCTCGGTGCCCACTTACACATCCACAGTCAAACACGCAGAGATTCCTCCTGACCCAACAAACCCCCGGTGAGATTGACACTGGAGCTGCTTGCTCTATGAGAACCCTCCAGCCCCTTGGAGAGGGAACAGGCTCCTTCTCCATCTCACTTCTGGCCCTGCAGAGTCTTCCCTCAACATGTGACAATGAAAAAATCATTCCCCAAAAATCCCTCACGGTAAACAAGGTTTTCCTTCCAGAGGGTTGCCTGACAGCAACGACTTGAGCAATCCTGCCTCTTGCAGTATAAAAATAAATTGTAAATGGAAATGGATGATTTCTCCTCTCTACCATCTGCTGTTAGCTGAAATAATAACGGACGGTGCCAGCAATCATGCCTGGACACCACCTCGCTCCATCCACTCAATCCCTGCTCCTCCTGCGGGCCCGGGGCGGATCAGGTGTTCTCTTCAGACGCCGTTTAATCTGTTTGCAGAGCCTATTCTCCAAAGGAGCACTGCTTTGTCAGAACCACAATAAATGACACGACACGGTTTTACACCTTCGATACAAAGATAACGCACTTTGGAGAGTATTTGGGAAACCAAATCGGCTGAGATGCAGGAAACTAGTCATTAACTAAGACCACTGAGACCAGTATTTAGGTCAGTTTGTTTAATCCTCTGAGTCTCAGCTGCTAACCCAATTAGAGTTAAATACAATACATAAACAACCCTTTCTATGTTGGGACCTCTCTAAATCAAACTGGTACTTTCCTTTCGATGCATCTGTTTGGAGACATTTTTGACTGAATCTATATAAACCTGATTTGAGTTGGCCAGACACAGTCTCAGCACATCCTTCAATAAACATAATTAACAGCCTACACATTACAGTCAGAATTAAGCTCAGCTTGAGAAAGATCAGGTTCCTTTAAGTCTCTGTGTGCTACAAATGCACAGTTAGGATGCCACAGTAACCTTTTACTGTGTGCCGGTGTAAGAAATTAAAAAAAAAAAAAAAGAAGAAAAAATTCAGATAAATATTAATCAAACATGAGAAGGGCCAGGTGAGGTGTCACAGCCCTTCCAGTGCCGTGTGTCTGTGCATCAAAACAAGCAAAGCAACCGCGCTGTAGCTCGTTCCCTAAAATACAGTGTACAAATACACCCTGTTCCTGACGCCCCTGCAGTGCCAGGGTCACAACTTGGGTATCTCCGTTACCCATTTTCAGTGCCCACCTCCAAGGAGGACAACGCAAACCCGAGCGAGCCGCCCCACCAAGGACCACTCTGCTTTGGTGGACGAGATGCTCCCCAGTGCCTGGACCACGCGCGGTTCAGGGCAGCGTCGGGGGCCAGTGCACTGCAGCACATCTACACTGCTCCGTTGGCAAAACTCTTGCAATAAAACACTATTTTGGAGACACTCACTCTCGAGATTCATGGCCAAAGTTCAGTAGGAACAGTTTCCAAAGGTGCTGGGCACCCAATAGGTTTTCAAAATTCCTCGAACTGGACCCTGCTGACATGTAAGCACCCTCCACCCCCGCCTCTGCCAACTCAGTTGCCTCCTGAGGACACTCCCTTTGAGGCCACAGGGTGCAGGACCACAGCATCACTCTTTCATGGCAAGCAAACACAGACAATTCCTCCAGGAAGCTGCCCAGCATGGTGCTGGCAGTGCAACCCCCAGAAAGGTCCAGCCACATCATTAACCTGCCCTGAGGTCTCCCCCTCCCCAGGGCGCTGGCACCCACCGCAGCAGTGCCCTTTCCAGAGCCTTACCCCAAACAAGGATCCCCACTTTCTGTTGCAAAGACGGCGCCAGGCAACAGCCCGAGAGGTGGTGGGCCCCATGGCTCCAAGGTAACACCAGGGTGGGTGGCCACGGCACGCTTATGTCAACGCTTGGCCCATCACCTTCCTCCTGCCGATGAAGAAGGAGACAAAGGATCCTGCATGGACATGCCCCGTGTCATGCGACCAGCCCGGGAAGGAGCTGGCAGCGCTTCTGGGGAGCTGCAGTCCCTCCTCAAGGGCTGGAAATAAACCAGCTCCATGTGATCCTTGTGTTGGAAACTAAACACATTTCGTTTTGCTTATAGTTATTACGTAGATCATTTCCTTGGTGCTCTCAGCTGTTTGCCAGGGTGGTGGTTTCGGTGGTCCAGGCGCCCCGGCAGCATCCCATGGGCACCTGGTCGTGCATCCCACGCCGCTCACCGCCATCCTGAACCCGCAGGACCAGCCTCACCGATGCTTCATGACATCCTCAGCGATGCAAAACCCTCCGGCAAACCGCCGTGCAAAACTCACAGCCTCCGCATTGGAGAACGCGCCGATGGGATCAGCCCTCGGAATAATTTCCCCCCTCTGCATGGTGCGGATCCCAGGCTCGTGTTTTCCTGCATAAAGTCTTCCCCAAATTCATCCCTTCTGGCTTTTCAGCTCACATCGGCGTAGAAGCTTCGTTTTAATTTTAAGCCAAATAAGCACGATTGTTATCTATTTCCCTGAAGACGATAAGGCACATGGCAGGCTGGATTTGCAATCTCAGAACTCCATTTGTTTAGTCCTTCTTGGAAAACAGCTAAGCTCGCCCATCCAGCGGCAGCAGGCACGCCCGCACTTCATCACAGCCATGCCTCTGCCTTTTCACGAAGAACTGGAAAGGCTCAAATTATTAACTATCAAAGCAGAACACTTTAGAAATGATAGAACGGCGCAGAAATTGTAAAGGAAAGCAGATCAGTTGTCTGGAAATCTCCCAACTGCTAATACGCTCAAATTGTAATCTAAATGTCTTTTTGTTTTGAATTGTCTGGGATTAGGGTTGGGAAAAGACTCAATTATTCTACTCAAACTCTTCTGAATTATTTATGAAAACCAAATAAAGGATAAATTGGGCACTGATGAACCGAGGACCTGGCGGCGAAGTGAAAGTTGGGTACCAGAAAACAAGCAATTTTCCCTCAATAGGAGTGTTTACTGTTTCTCCCCGTCCGCAGGAGCCGACAAATTGTCTCCGAGGCTCGGCTGCCCCGCTCCCCTCGCCACCGCCGCCGCCCCGGCCAGGCTCCGTCCTCCCTTCCAGCCTGGCAGCGAGATCCAGCTTATTGCCTATCGATCTGCCGGCAACGGGGACGGCCAAACCAAGACGTTAACTTTATTACCTCCGCTTGCTCGGGATCCTCAGTCAAGTTTCGGGGATGCTCGGAGACGCATGGCACCCGTGCCCCACTGCCAGCCTCGCCCTTCGCTAGCCTCAGCTTTAAAGACGGGGGGAAAGAAAATGAAATTGCAAAACCCTGAGATATTTTTGCCTTCGTACAGGGATCGGGGTTGGCGTGCTCGTGCAGCCTCAGAGCTTGGAAGGCCCACGGAGAAAACATCCCTCCCAGTATCTGCTGATCCCACAGCGGCATGGGTGAGCAAGGAGGAGCATTTCACAGCGGGGTATGGCACGGAAAAGGCAAAATGAAGGGAGATGCCCAACGCTGCCCTGGGAGCTGCAGCAGGGAGGCAAATCCGGTAGCTGCTGCCAGGGCTGCACGTCTCGCTCCCATCGCTGGCCTTGGCACCCACGGCACCACCAGCCCTGCACCCAGCACCAGCCCCACTGCACCCACCACTGCCCTCTCATGCTGCCTGCAGAGCAACGGACGATAGGATGCAAAACGCAGGTGTCTGTGGATCTCAAAGTGATGGATGAAGAGTAAGAATTGGCAAAACCACTCCTGAAGACACCATTCCTCAGCACAAGCGTATCCCAGGAGGCAGCTGCAGCAAACCATCACGTACCACACGAAAGCTGCAACTGATGCAGCAGCTGCCTTCACCTCCTCTGCCACCGCCGATCCCAAAGGAGCCCATCAGCTTCGCATCTCGGCTCCCCATCCACGTCGCCCACACAAGAGGAGACAGGTTCATTCCCAACGGGATCACACTGACCTCATGTTACAGACCAGGCTCTACTGAAGCAACCGGAGCAGGACACCGATCTTGTCCCAGGAGCTCGGGCCACCAGCACAGAGGTCCTGCTGCTCCAGCTGTCCCATCAGCCATGTGGAGGAGCTGTCTGACCACACGCACGCTCCCGTCCAGATCTCTTTGTGTAGGAAACAACTTCTGGGTAACTACTGATCCCTGGAGTGAAGAACTACTGGGTAGTCACAGACTCGAGCTCACCCCTCCTGTCCCAGCACCACCACTGCTGTTCCTGCAGATCCAACTGCTCTGGGTCAGCTCCATTTCCAAGGTCTGCAAGCTTTTAAGATACCCCTGGCACTCACATCTCACTGGCCAGGCAAACCTGTAGTACGATCTCTGCTATTTCCCCATCCTTTCAGCCCACCAGTTTGCGGTGGTGGGCTGCTTGCCTGCCCTGGACAGCCCATCCCAGCAGTTCAGGAACGTGAAAAGTCACCAGGATACCAAAGCCATTGCGATCCCCAATGATACATCAATTATTTTTTGCTATTTCTGTAATTTGCTGTTGTGAAGCAAACACTGTATTGATTTTATCTCTCAAAAATGAAAAAGTCATTCCCCCGAGCTAATTAAATGTAACACATCTCCTGATTTTTCACATCCTGACGCTGTGCTCTGCTCCAGCCTGGCGTGGGAAGGATGTTCCCATGGTTATGGCAGTGACCTGCAAGGCAGGGGCTGGATTCAGCCCCTCCACCTCGCTGAGATCCGTTGTTCCCCCCAGCAACACAGTCACTCTCTGCAACCCCGAGGTGGCTCCTGGGCTCCCACGGGAGCTTCTGCATGGACCAGCACCAATTTGTCCAGTGCTTGGACAACCTCAGAGAGAAACACCCAGCCCCGGGAGGAGACGGCAGTGCCTCGCTGCGACGGGCGCACCGCCACGCAGCAGGAACCCTTAGCAAAGGATTCCCAGGCAGGGCTGCTTTCCAACAGTGTTCCTTCTCCTCCTCCGTGGCCATCCAGCCCCTCTCCGAGCCTCTCCACCACCTTTCTGCGCAACCCTCGTATCGATTTCCAGGTTCTCTGACTCACTCACAAACCCCTCTAATTAAGTGGCCCGGCAATCTCTCCGCCGTTCCGCTCCCACTTTCCGGGCTCTGTCAAGGACTCGGCTTTTCAAGTGACTCCACTGTAGGTCCAAATTGTTCATTATCCCCTTAACCCCAAATACTGACCCGAAAACACCGAATTCAGATTCCGCGGTAACGACTTTCCGCTCGTACGAAACCAGCTCCTGGGCAGGTGCCAAAAAGCCGTTACGTGTTTGGGGCTTTAAATTGGAACGAAAAGAAACTCATCTCGTGCTGGTTTTGATCAGCTTTTAAAACTGCAGCCAGCCCAGGGAGCACCGGGCAGGATCCGGCATGGACGATCGCACCCGGTGAGGTGGCACAGCCTCGGCGTCACCCGCTACGGGGATGCAGCTGGTGCCACCAGCTCCGGGCACCTGCTGCAAACCAGCCTGGGTGAAAACCGGCTCCGAAGAGAAAAGGCGGCTCGGCCAAACGCAGCCAGGCTCCAGCAGGCCGGGTGCCCGTGCACCAGGCTTTCCAAGCCAGCAGGAATTGTGTTACACATTTTCCCTGCGTTTCCACCCGGCTGACCTTGGGGATTTCAGACCTCGCTCTTGGGGCAGGGGGACAAGCTCCGACCCTGCTCCCAGTCCCAGGATGGGACGCGGATTTTGTTTAGATAAATAAATGTTTGTATTCCCAAAGTTTTAGCAAAAATAAAGTGCTCCACAATGCAAAGAAGTGGGATGATAAGAGAAATGAAGCCCAGCGTTCAAAACCTGGGAGCTGGAAAGCACAAGGCGCTCGCCAGCACCAGGGCGGGCAGGAGAGGTGGGAAGGGACTGGCCACAGCCCGCACCCCAAATCTCACATTTCATTGTATTCCCTCCTATAATCATCCCCGGTTGCCCTCGCATCCGCCGTAGCCGTGTGGGATCTCACGGATGACCTCTCCGTAGCGAGCACAGCCGGCGCGGCACCACGAGCATCACTTCGGAGAACCGGCAACAACTCACCGCGCAAAGGACGTCCAAGTGCTTTCTGACACCGAGATAACAGGTTTTCTTTAGGTTTTGGTTCAATCCTCTTTTTTTCCCCTCTGACTGCAGTCCTGGCAGCCATGTCCCACATACCCCCCCCCACCATAACCCCCTTCCTCCATCCACACCGGGACCAGGGGAGTCTCCGGCTGCCTCGTTTGCAGGGCTCCCTCCTCGTTTCCAGCCAGCACTATTAGCCCTTCACTCTCTCAAGCATAAAATTGTTTGTTGTAGCTCATGAGTCACAAGGATTTTTAGAGAAAGAGAAAACAACAGGAACAATGGGAGCCCTGGGAATAGTTTTTGGTTGTACAAACTGTCTTGGTATCAGCGTGAGCCGGCACCTCTGCAGGCACAGCCCTGGGCTGCCCAGCCCCGCTCCCCTCCCACCCCCCCCCCAGCCCTATTTCCCTGTCATTACATCCCATTTTTCCAGCCTTTTCTGAAACGAGTCGAGCGGCGATATTCGGTAGCAAGGCCCCGAAACGCAGCAATGCCTGGTGTGCGTTTGTAAGCGGTGATATTATCTGCCCGTGGGGAAAAAAAATCCTTACTTTCATGTTCATTTGGGAGCCAGCCCGCTATCTCTTCATCTAGTCTTGTTTCCTCTCGAAACGCTGAATGTTAAAGATTCAATGAACAACAGAATTTAAAATAGGAACAAGAAGCATTTTTGTCTGGCCCCTCTCAGCGTTCAGAAGACAATGGTATTAATCTGTTACCCCAACGCCAGCTTGGGAAAAGTGACAAAGCCACCGCAGTCAAACCTTTCAACACAGACGGATTTTCTCCTCATCCAGCCCAGTAAAAGCATGTCCAGTCTTGCTCGGCCACGCTCATAAAAGCCCTTCTTCAAGCACAGAGAGCCCAGGGACTAAATTCACATTGCACTAGGCCATTATATACCCATGGCAGGGAAAAAAAACAGGATCTAACACACCAAGAATTACTTTTTTAGGAGGGAAGCAATGAGGATGTTTGTTTAAAGGGTTAAATCCTTGTAAAGAGATATCAAAAGACATCTTTGGAAACGCGGAAATCATATCTAAACAAAGCCAAGTAGAAAATAACGTAGATTGTATAAGTTTGTGGTTTCCCTTTCATCTCGGACCCTGCCTGCAGCTGTGGTCCCCTCGCCTCCAGAAGGTTGGGGTCGAAGGAGATGGGTGATATGGATGTTGGGTGAGACGGGCAGCAGCCGCGGAGGAGAGCCGAGACCACGCAGGGCTCTTCGGCTTGGCAAAGGGACGGCGGGAGGGGTGCCAGGCAGGTGGTTTGCACAAAAAAGCAGTTGGGTTTTTTTCCCCCCCCAATACACTGCAGCAGCGCAGCTCGTTGCAGGGTAGGGTTTCGGATCCCGACTCATTCGGGAGCTAATGACTAACGCAGCGGCCACGGCAGCGGCTCGGAGGCAGCATCCGAGGGAGCCCCAGGCGCCAACGGCTGGGAGCTGACGGACACAACCGGTGACTATCATCACACACTTGTTCTTATATTCTCTCCTTAGACACTGACAACCGTTCCCAGTCAGAAGCCGGAGGGAGGGCTCGATCACTGCCGTCTAACCAGTGAGCTCGCGCTCAGATCCCGCAGCCCTACAGCCGGGGGCAGGACTGCGCTTAACGCGCCACTGGCAGGAGCAGAAATCCACACTCCAGGCACATCTTATTCCCCGCTGCAGGTTCACCAGCCAAGACAAGGAGGACTCCAGCGAGCAGCCCCTCCCTCCAGCTCCTGGAGCACGGAGCACGACCAGCATCTCCTCGCAGGGCTGCTCAGCCGCCGGTGCCCAGGGACGGGCACCGGCCACCACGCTCCGTTTGAGGCCAGGTTCAGAGGCAAACAAGCTCTAACGAGATTAATTAAAATGACCAGATCGGTAGAGACTGCTATCACCGTAGACGCAAGAAGCCGCTGGCAGCTGCCCGTCTCCATCTCCATGGAAGGAGATGCCCTGTGCCCACGGCACCATCGGCATCACGCCGGGGCTCTGCCCTGAGGTCTCTGGTGCCCAGGCATGGGGCAGGGGAGGACAACTGTCGCCTCTGCAAGGGAGACAGCCAAGACGGAGGCCTGGTGCCTGGGACACGTCAGGAAAGAGCCCGGGCAGAGCCCCGTGACAGGCACAGATAAATATAATCACCCTCCCTGGCAATGGCCCCCATCGCGGATGTTTACAAACAGCTCAGTACTTTTCCATGTTAAGAAGCTTGTTTTTCCAGATGCCTTGTATTGGGTGGTTTTTAATGTGTGTAGTTAATCCCTTCTCAGAGTCTTTCATAATAAACATCACCCCCTGACCTGGCTAATAACTATGTAACACTAATGCTTTTGAATTTTTTATCTCCCACTCGGGTTGTCGGGGGGAATGAAGACGGCAGCTCGCAGAGAAACGCGGACATGACTTTGAGAGGGGCAGGAGAGCTCAGCGGTTCCCTCCCCTCACCCCCCCAACCCGTCCTCCAGTGCCACCATCCCTCGGAACATGCCCAGACCCTCTGCACTCGGACGGCAGCTCAGCTCTTGATAAAGGTACGAGCCACACGTAAAGCTGGAGTTTGAGTTACCGTTTGAAAAGGCTTGTCCAGCCCCAAAATGTCTGGGGCAGACTGCTTGGGAGCGTCCAACATCTGATAAGACATTCACCATGCTCTCCGTGTCCCTCTCCCGTGATTTCCATCCTCAATGAGATGGAAAGCAAAGAGAACAGCACTTCAGTATTTCATGTGAAGGAGGTTTGACGGTGGTGTGGTTTATGTTCTACACTCCCAGTACTTGCGTCAGCAGGATCCGTTGCCCATCCCGGTCCATGCCTTAAATCCTCCAGGGCTCTTGCAAGAAATGCCCCGGGACGTGCCAAACCCTGCACAGATGACAGGCAGTAGATCCAGAGCATGGACCAGACAGGTCCAAGAGCAGAAGTTGGGTCACTCGTGGAAAAGCACAGCAGATGCTGTCACAGAGGACATCCATAAACCAGTGCTCACTGGAGTGACCTCCAAACCATTTCCATGCCCCGCTACAGGTCTCAGACCTGCTGTGCAGGACAACCCTGTGTCCAATCCCAGGGACAGTCCACACTCTCCTGACCGCTGTTTCACCTGGAGCTGGATCCAAGCTGACCCGGATGCCAGCAGCCGTGGGGGAGACAGATGCAGGGTAAGGGGAGTAAAGCTGAGATCTGGACCAGTCCCATCCGCTCAGGTTCCCACCACACTGCTGTAAAAGACAGTCTGTCAGCTTGAGCATCCTGGCTAAACTCCAACTTGAGTAATCACACACGGCCTTCCCCAGTTCCCCTGGAGTTTCAGTTCAGATATGCCACCGGGGTTCACTTTCTGTCCCAACTGTTGCGAGGCTGGGCACTGTTAAGCTTTTGCTCCACTGAGTTTGTTCCAGAGCTACATTTCACTGAGAACCATCCTCTGGCCATAACGCAGCGTGAAGCAGAGGGATGAGCCTGGCCTCCACGGTCCCACATCGGATGTCTCCCTGGGTGCCATGGACTAAGATCCAGTTTTCACTCCAGATGTTGTAAAGCAGCAAAACTGGCACCTGGATCTGCGCATCCTTCACAAAGTGCAGAAGCATTTTCACTCGGAGTCTTGGCTTGGACTTATATCCAGTAACTTCATTAGCAGCCAGGTCAACTCCTAGCTGGCTGATGAAGCTAATTCATATTAAAGACAAAAGTGCGTCTGTACCAGTGATGAAGAGAGATTTCCTGACGCAGGCTCTTTCAGAGGAGGATTTTAGTGGGCAGCAGCGGGGTGGCACAGGTGGCACTGCCGGTCACACGTGAGTCACATCCTCGGACATCTAGCCAGGTCCGACACAGGACTCGTGAAGGCACCTACATGGTTAATCTGATGCTCTTACGGACGTGTTGGACACAAGGATGGGTAGTTGTGGCAGAGAGGGGTTAACGGTGTCCCAGGAAGAAGAGATGCCCTAAACGCTTCACTTTTTCAATGTCGGATTCAGGTCACAAAACACACCCCACACCCATTTCGAGAGACATCTCTAACCAAAAAATGACATTCCCAGCCCCAACGCGCAACTGTCTGACCACCCTGTCAGCAGTCAGTGACATCTGCACCCCTAGTTCTTTGCTCTGTGGAACGTTTCCAATTATCCCAGCCGGCAGCAACAGCTTTTCAACCCCTCTCTTTACCCAAGGCACAAATAACTCGGACTTTTTAAGTCTCCATCCACTGCCAACACGTTAAATATATCAATGTAAATCTGTCACAGCAATAAGAACTATACGTAGCTGTAATTCAGGCAGCGACCGCAGGAAAACCTCAAAATTTCTACTCAGCTTGATGTAAAGGGAGGATGCATCCTTGGATGGATGCCCATGGAGGATGCTCAAGGAGGATGCCCGCAGCAGGGGGGGTGGAACTAGATGATCTTTAAGGTCCCTTCCAACCCAAACCATTCTACGATTCAATGATGTTAGAAAAGTTTGTGCTCACTGGGGGCCACAGCCTCAGGTGAGGCGTTACACGGAGTCTTGGGAAGGAATTTGCAGCCTGCAAGCAGGCACTAGCTGTGCCAGCTTCACCTGCTTCTAAACTTAGCTCTGTTTGACTCCAGACCCTGGTCCAGAGGAAAGGGAATGTGAGAACAATGTTCCTCTGGCTTTGCTCACGCTGCTCTTGAAATGAAGATGACCACCGCTAAACACTGCAGTTGCTACAACAGCAGCTCATGCCTCGTATAGTTTCCATGTCTAGTGGAAACGTATCCGAGGCACGTAAGGGAAAACAGGGCACAGCATCGGCCCTTCCAGCACGGTCCTCAGGAAACGCAGCTCCTCCCGAGCCGGTCCCAGACCCTGCACTGCAGAGCTGGCAGGGGCAAGCGGGGCAATGCCCTCGGGGTGGGCAGTGCTGCCCGTACTGGCCAGGACTGTGAGAACCCTGCCACAAGGTCAGGCACCAACGGCCTCGGCTTAATGCCCTTGAGCCTCGTGACACAAGGAGACCAACACAACATAATCTCCAGCTCAGCTGTGCTGTCTCTCATTTCACAGCTCTCTGTACCTCCCACTTATTCACCAGGAGGAGCCTCCATGCCACCGAGCCACCCTTCCCTGGCATCAGTGGTACGACCTGTGCCATCAACTAAAGGGCACCCAGCTGGGCACCCAAACCTGGGAACCTCAGTGTGTAGCTATCTCGGTAGTGTAGGACCTCCCAGTCCCACCAAACTCAATCTCTTCCCGCTGGCATCAAGAGGGATGGAGTGGGCACAAGGACCCTCCACCCTTCGTCCAAGACGCCCACTGGGTACTTCTGCCTCAGCAGAGCTGAGCACGACATTGGCACTGCAGGTGGGAGCTGTGGCTCTGCACCATGGGCTCTGGCTTCTTGAAGGATGTCCTGTCCTGGCACCCACCACCCACAGCCAGACAGGGCACACTGGTCGCCACCACGTCTTGGCAAGTACAGCCCCGGGGGAAAACTCCTTTGGCAAAAGCCTAAAAGCTCACGCATACCTCAGAGGGCTTCTTTTCCTTCTGCCGTGACCAGGTGGATTTGGTATTTGGAATTTTGGAGCATCTGGAGGCGGACGTGGTGTGACCTGCAACGAGGCAAAAAGAGACAGGTCAGCTAGAGAGACCAAGTTTTACCCATGTCTTTGTCGCCAGCCCCACTGTCACTACTACAGCCTCAGCCAATGCTCTGGGTCAACACTAAGAGGTGACAATACCCTGACATGGCATTATTTCTGTGCACATCTCAGGGTACTTCACCAAAACAAACCGACGTCACTTTCCTGCTGCTAAAGAGGATGAAACAGACTTCTGAAATTTCAAAAAGCTGTTGTCCAATGCAGACATCAGAATTGCAAACCCAAAGCCATGAGTAAGAACAGCTTCTAGGAGGGAATGAGCCAGGGCTAGCACTCCTGGAGTCAGGAATTAAGGAGATAAGACTAAAAATTTTCCAACAAGGATGCTTAAAGACAAGCAGCTGAACTGCTCGAGGACTTCAGATCCCATGAATAAAAAACATTGACTAAATTGGACAAAATTCCTCTGCCTGTGCCAGGACTGGTAAGTTCCACACCTGTGTGCAGTTCAGCATCTAATGGGAACCAGGCAGCAGGACACACAGAGCAAAGGCACTTTACAGTTTTCAGTAGTAAGAGAGTATTTGCTCCGAGATTTGGGATCACTTTACTCTGGGAGCGTTATGAACGGACTCTCATCATCCTGCCTGGAGCACTATCATCACCACCGCGAGCACCTCCACAAGGCAACAGCAGCTGAAGCCTGAAATGTGCTGGGACCATTATGTTATTAATCTTTATTTCCAACCCATAGGTGTTACTATCGCTACTACTACCAGTCAAAAAAAAAAAAAAAAAAAAGGAAAGAAAAGCTGCATGTATTTGGTAATAATAAACTAATTACTGAAATCTTTTTATGATAATGATAATGGTTGGGTCTTCTGTATAGCAGGATCACTTCAGATCCCACTATATAAAAATGATTTGTTGGGGGTACACCAAATTAACTATTGATAGGCCTATTTAACACTGATTTTATCCTTGGATGGCTGAACTGGAAGAAACAACACTGTGCACATAAGCAAATTCCAAGCACAACAGATCTGTAGATGCAAGGACTTCAGAGGGGGCTCTGGGCTTGTATGAGGGCTGTCCCCAGTGCAGTACCAGCACAGTGGGAAATGTCCCTGATGAGCCCAGCTAAATCTCATCTGCCTGTTTCTGCTCACAGGGGAAGAGGCACCAGTTCACCTCGCACTGTTTAACTGATAAACCCACTTTCTTGTGTTTCATACTGATTTGAATGCATCGCTTTCCAAAGGACAACTGTTATTCTGACTGCAGCTTGATGTCATCAAAGTGGGCTCCACAGAAACGCATTTTTTTCTTTGGTCATTCCAGTACGTAACAGGACTGCGTCGGCAAAGCCCACGGCAGACATCCCTACGCCGCAGCCGCCGGGAAACGCTGCTTTACTCGCCGAGCGGCTCCAGGCGTCGCAGCAGCAGCAGATCCACAGTTTACACTGAGATTGAGTCCCCCATTTCCACCTTGCCCTCTCCTCTCAAGCTACCACGTGGTGTTACAACTACGTAGCCTTAGATAATGTGCCACCACCATCCTTTCCCGGCGGAGGCATAAAAAAGAAGATCACTTTGTTTACAATTATCCTGCAGGAGGGCGTTTGTCAACAGCTTAGATATCACCTGCAGCATAAATATCCAAGCCCAACAGAGATAAGGCTGTGTTGTTTAATACCATGATTAAAGATGCCTTACCCCCGAACGGCAGAGGAGCCAGCTAGTGCAGCTCCGCTCCGTAAGCCTTTGAGCATCTGGGGATTAGGAGACGGGAAGTTTGGAGCACAGCTTCCAAAACAAACCCCTTTCTGATAGAGATGTTTTATTTTATGAGAAGCGAGCGGTGTTGACAGAGCTTGAAGCACTTTCCATAGGCACAGCTCAGACCCCAGACCCCCCCCGAGGGCTCCAGCAGGACGGGGGTCCCCTCCGGCAGCCAAACAGCAGGTTCCCGTCGGCTGCAGCCGTGCAAACTCCGCTCACGCTGACAATTTTTTTGGCTAAAGCTGTGGGAACGGCAGCCAAACGCAGCAAGATCAGCCTTTCCATAACCCCCTGTAATCTCCCCATCATCCTGTTAGGAAAAGGCCCAGAAGTTTAGTGTCTTTAGCAAAGTCCCTCTCGTTCTCGAATATCCAGCAGCCAGATC
Organism: Tauraco erythrolophus; assembly: GCF_009769465.1. Classification (NCBI taxonomy): domain Eukaryota; kingdom Metazoa; phylum Chordata; class Aves; order Musophagiformes; family Musophagidae; genus Tauraco; species Tauraco erythrolophus. Next base: position 3,314,940 of record NC_141480.1, on the reverse strand, counting down.
CTGTAAAGTGTGGAGAGCAAATTCCCAGCACGGCCCAGATGAAATTACTGTGACATTCGTAAGAAACCAAGAGCAACTAGTAGGAAACTCCAGAGCCCAGACGAGGGATTAGAGTAAGTGCCTCGAGGGTACCGCACACTGCGGTATGTCTGCAGTGGGTGAAGCCCTGGAATAAGTGGGAGAGGAAAGTGCTCTATTTATAGCCAAAATCCAGCACATTCGCACATGTTTATTGTTGAGCACATGCTTCTGTGCTTTCCTGAACGAGGATGAAGTGAGGTAGATGTCGAAAAGCAAGCGTGGGCTTGTAAGCTTTGCTGGCTCGAGCCTTATCCCTTTTCCCACATCACTCTGCAGCCTGCAAGAGGGGAACAAGGCGGCTCTGATTCTACCCTGACTCCAGCAGAAACTTCCCTATCCCCCAGGAAAACTCAGTCAAGAGCTAACTGGTCTCAGGCTGCAGCTCCCAGGAAAGGACAACTTGTCTACAAAGGGTGTTTGCTTCGGTAGCAGATTTGCAATCAGCAGCAGCAGCTCTCCCTCACCCGGACTCCTCCCGTGAGGCTGTTTAAATTGGTATCAGCTTGTTGCTGCATTTCTGACAAACCCAGCCCGGTGCACGATTCATCGTGCAGAGACTTCCCAGTAAATGCAGTTTCCTCCACTCTTTGCAAAGTAATTATTCAAGTGTTTTCCCTGCTGGAGGTGAATCGCTTAGTTATCTCGCTCAAAGCCTTGAATTAAAGGTCTTACTGTCAGTGGTGTCTGAATTATCACTGCTGATCGAGTACTTGCGTCGTTTTTCTTCCATCTGTAACAAAAGAAATTGAACAGTTACACTTAATGCCCAGGAAACTCATCTCAGCACCAAAATCACTGTTATCTCCGAATATCTGCACACACCCATGTTACCTCAGCACCAGCCTGGAAACAGACAACGACCCAGGGGCTTAAAAAAAAGAAGAAAACAATCCTCACAGGGCTTTTTAAAAAACTTGAAGGGTGTCAGTGTCTCTCTACCAGTTTTCCCCACTCCTAGAAGGTACAGCGAGTACAGTTGGATTGCTCAGCTTCGCACGGCAATTTGCCTATGCAGAATTCACAACCGAGCGGCCATCCCTCTGCCAGAGCATCACCACCCGTGGATGCCCCGCCACGGACCCTGGTGCTGCTGGATGGGACAAAAGACATCCCGTACACCACCAAAAGACATCACACGAGCCACCAAAAAGCATCATCCCGTGAACCACCAAAAGACATCATCCCGTGGACCACCAAAAGACATCATCCCGTGGACCACCAAAAGACATCATCCCGTGGACCACCAAAAGACATCATCCCGTGGACCACCTGTTTGGGCTGCAAATTCGAGCAGCGAACAGACAGAAGAATGGAAACCGTGTGTATTCTCAGGATGTCTGCCTGGGGAAGTCCGAGCATCGCGGTGCTGGAGAGGACCCCTGTGTACAACCAGCCTGGGGTTTTACCTTCTGACTCATCTTCCCACTCAGGCGCTATCTACTTCTTTTAAGACTTGGGGTGTATCTGTCACACAGCCAGCGGGCACTAGCCAAGCCTGAAGCACGTTTCCCATCACCCAGAGCTGCTCTGCCCGCTCAGGCACAGCCGTGCAGCCCCCTGGCAGCACCACCAGCACCGCAGCTCCCAGGAGGGGTGAGCAAGTGGCTTCTGCATAGGTGCTGCGACTTCTCCATTCTCTCTGAGATAGAACCACGGTGGTGGGTACCACCACACCGATTAAGAGGACAGGAGACCCGTTTCAAGCTCAGCTGCTGATTTGCTTTGTGACTTTGAACAAGCCACAGAAACTGCTTGAAATCAGCGGGTTCTCCTGAACTCGTCCCTTAGGAACTGAAAGTCAACTACCTGTACCAGTAGACGCTTTCAAAAAAAAAAAAAAAGAAAAAAGAAAAAAGCTGTTTTAACTTTTGAAGACCTCAGTTTACCCATGTGGCTGGTGGCTGATCAATGTGAGCCCCGATACAGGACTTTGGGAGCTCTGGATGGGAAGTGCTCCCCATGGATGGGACAACTGCCCAACAGGCTATGAGTTAAAACACACCAGCAGGCAACAATGTTAATCTCGAGGAAATCTTCCTACTACTTTCTGAGATGTTTTGGAAGAATCTAAGGGTGTTAACATGGCATACACACTAGTGCTTCCGCAAATAGTAAGCGGGAATGATCATAAAACACTGGATTTGTGTGGTTTGGTCGCAGCAGGTACTAGCAGCACGCAGACTGGATAGCAGGCTAGAGAATGCCACTTCGCCCCAAACAACAGGAAAAGTCCCACATAAGCACACAAAACCCAAAACACAAAATACAAAAGCTTGTATTTTACAATGGATGTGCTATGTTTTATCACACCATTATCAGGGATAATACTACGAAGTATCATAAACGTTTTAACTACCAGTGTTGTGGTAAGGCACTGCCCTGTCAAAACACGATTAAAAATGTTCCTCGAGAAAATGGCAATATCAATACTTTCCCCCAAGCGATTCAAGAGGAAACAGATGTTATTAAACCAGCCTTCTTCCAAGCAGCATTAGATTTTGCTTGGGGAAAACGATATTGAAGGCAGCTCTAACTGCAGTTTACTTACTTTTAGTGGAAATTCTACCTGAACCTTTTAAACCAGTTCCTACTGGTCTGAAGTGGCAAAAAGGCTTTTGGAGCACAAAGCTGGAGCTGTGCTTTTACTGATTCTGGAGTTCCTATCACAGAGATTAAATAACCCAAAGTCAATGGGGAAAAGAAACACCCGAACGCTACCGATACCCGGTGGGATTCCCAGTGTTTCCCATCTTTGCCTTTACAGCAAGACGGTGTTGTTGACATCGCTCTCCTTCCAAGAGAGGGGAAAAAGGTATACGGTTAATGCACAGCACAGGTGTCAGGATGCTAGGACCGGTTTTGGCTCTGATACATATGTGAGAAGATGCACTGATCATCCCTTTAATTGAACTTGGCCCCTGCATCCTGCTTCTGACCTGCTCCTACCTACACAACACGCTTTTACACGCTCACTATGTAACAGTATGAACTCATATTCACACAGAGAAGTGGCTCAAATTGCAGGTAAAATAGTGGCCCTACTTCAGTAAATCAGTTTGCCACTGTTTGGCAGGATCCGAGACAGCATCCTCTGAACGGAATTGCACTAAATCGCCCCGAACAAAATTCTGGCTTGAGCAAAATGTGGACATGTCCGAAAACAGCAGCACTGAATGGCAACCACCGCCTGGGCAGGGGATGGCACACGACAGCCCATAGGGCTGAAGGAAGGAAAATTTGGGGTCAAAACCACAGAGCTCAAACAGATCTTTTCAGAAAATGGTTAACTTCCAGGCAGTGCTAAGAAGAAGCTGTTTTCTGAGGGACCCATCTTCCTGAGCAGCCAAACAGTAGTAAACAACACGGTACTTAAGAGAGGAATTTACTGTAGAAGAAAGGTAATTGGGCCATTTCCCCATCTGGAGCACAGGGTTATAAAGTCTGATGGTAGCTGGGGGAGCCATCGGCTCCCGACATGCCTCCAGCACCCGGCTCCAGGGGACCCGTCACCCACATCCCTCGCACTCCCTGGGCCCCGACAAGCCTCGCTGGGAGCAACCTTTCAGGAGCAATTCAGTTGGTGTACTACTAAGCATTTTAAAGTCTCCATAAAATACGGTGTCTACTCCAAAATTAATCCTTTGTTTACATTAGAAGCTAATTTCACCTTTAACTGACCCACTCCCCGCATGGCATCATTATTAAAGTCATAAACAAATACCAAAAAAATTTGTAATACTTTGAAAAGGTCACCGTTAGGTCAAACTTGGCCCAAAATCGAGCTTTTACAGAGCCAGAAACCAAGAGAAAGGTTTCTATGTATGCTCGCTTAAAAAATTCAAACAGAAACAGATGTGGGTTTCTTTTCTAAACAAATGAACATCCCCCTGAAGTGTCTGCAACCCGAATCCACAGGCATGGCCCTGCCTAAGGCCGGGAAAGCCGAAAACAGAACTGCTTGCAAACACACACATGTTCAGCATCGCCTTTGTTCAAGCTGAGAAAGGCAGATAAATGCTAAACCGAGGAAGATGATGGCCCTCCATCAGCCTAAACAAATGTAAATCAGTAGGGTCTTGGCCAAAGGAGCCGCAGGACTGGTGGTAAAATTGAAATGATGGCCTCAGGCTGCCCGCTCCTGCCTCGCAGCAGAGAAGGGCTGGAGAAGAGCTTTTGGAGATGTCATTTTAGGCAGCCCATGCTACCTGGGAGGACTGAGGGCAGCAGCGTTCTTCAGTGCACCCAGACTGTGAGCTCCTGTCCCACCTGGGCATTCCTTGCTCCATGCGAACTCCCATACACGCTACACCAACACGCTTCATCTAGCCTTTCGGCCACCAAACAACCGCTTCCGAGGAATTCCTCGCCCTCTGCGAAGTCCTCCAGAATCCCTGTGCTCTGGGGAATCCCAGTTCCCTGCAAACATCAAGTCCACGTGGGATATGGAGCTCCCGGTGGCATCACAGCCCCGTGCGCAGGGGCTGGTTGCAAGAATGAACCATTCTGGGTTGTAGCAAGCGAACCAGAGAAATTCCTACGTGCCTGTGCACACAGGGAACGGGCACAGAAACCTGCTGAAGTTGCAGTAAAACAACAACAACAAAAAAAAACAAAACCGAAGTATTTGGTCATCACCTCTTCCCAGCGCTCATCCGCACGCTAAGGGATGCCCCGCGCCCGGTCCCCCCGGCGCCGTCACCTCTGCCGCCGTGACAGCGGAGCAACACCGGCTGCACCGTGCGCGCTGTTTGCGAGCTGCAATGAGACTGCAGAAAAACCACTTCCCTGTTTGCTCCTCCGGCACAGAAATAGGAACACAAACAGAACATAGTGCCCCCAGCGGCACGCGCTCCGCTCCGGCCAGCCCCGACCCCCGCTCCCACGGACACCCCCCGCCGCTCCCAGGGACCCCCCTGCTCCCGGGGACACCCCGTCCCATCGTCCCTGCGGGTGACAGGGAGCCAAGGAGCAGCTCATCCACGCTTCCCCTCCGCATTAACTATTTCCTTCTGTCCAGGAACAGGAGCAGGTTGTTAGAAAATATCAGGAGAAGGGTGGAGGGCTGGGAGGTCCCAGTTTTTACACCCCAGGAGGGTTCTCCTCGTCCGGTTGCCTTGTCTCATTAACAATTTTGGCTCCGAGAGAGCAGGAGCATCCCCCGACGCAGGCGCAGCCCCAATTTCACAATAACAGCAGAACCAAACTTTTTCACCCAAGGATGCGCGTCGACTGTGCCAACGCACCGCCGGCAAATCCTGGGGCACAGCCTTCCCATCTCAGGGCAAGCCCTGCTGCTCCCTTCCTAACCTCCCTGGTATCCCTACGAGGTGTAAAGGCAGCAGGGCACGATCCTGGTACCCAGGAACACCCATTTTTTTGGGCAGCCGGAGCCTGCCCCTGCCCGCCGGGGCTCGCCTGCCCCTCCGCCTCCTCCACCGCCTGCTGTCAGCTCCAACATCTTCAGCAAAAACTCAGCTGCCCAGGTGAAGGGAGAGCCATTCCTCCTCTCCACTGCAGCTCCGCTTGCAGTCTTGGCTCCCTGGGGCAAAATTTAATCTCATTTGAATTTAAAACAAAACAAGCCCTCGTTTACTTCCTGTGCTTTGCCTTCTTCCACATCAAGAAGGGGATTTTTTTTTTTCTTTACTACTCACATTTATAACTTTGCTTGCTTCTTCTAACTTGTTACCCTCTAATTATCCTTTTTTTTTTTTTTTTTTCCTTCAGCAAGCCCAGACAGAGCACAGGTAATCAGAAAGGTTACTGCGGGCACTCGGGGCCACCCCTGCCCTCAGGCAGGAGGGAGCGGGCAGGAACCCAGGGCATGGGGCAGGGAGCCAGGACACCGGGCAAGGGACCCTGGGCACAGGGCAGGGACCCAGGGCACAGGGCAGGGACCCAGGGCACGGCTGCTCCATCCTGCAGGTCTCTGAGCATCCGCAACTCACAGGAAAATCAACAGGAGTTATGGACACCCCGATCTTTGTATCAAACACCCAGAAAAAGGCAAAGACCAGACCCTGTTTTAAACACCTCAGTTTGAAGACCACTTCTCCACCAACTTTCAGAACTTGGTGTCCAACACTATCAGCAGCCACCAATACTTGGAAGGAATTGCATCTCCCTGCCCACAGACCTAACGCGTGCCCTCCCATCTTTCGCTCTGAGCCTTCATTTTTGGACATCAGCCTCAATTTTCCTAGGAAAAACAAATTTAACCTTTGATTTAACCTTTCTGCAAGCTATTTTTACTTCTCTCTCAAGCTTATTTTAACCTCAGTAGCCAATAAATGCTTAAAGGTCAAACACCATTCCTAAGAGCCGGAGCTCCTCACCCCTGGGAGAAAGCCTGAGATCATTGATTTTTATTTATTTATTTTTTTGCCCTCAAGCAAAATCCCCTCTTAGAAATGTCCCAGTGGCAGGAAAGTCTACGCTCAAACCCGTAAATAAACAATTTTCACTGGGGGTGCTGAGAGAAGGAGCTGGGAATTTTCCCTGGAAATGCCATCCTTTCCTTCCCACTCAAAAAGCGCTCAGGATGTACAGGTATGAAGATATATACATGTATTTTAAAATTTATTAGTGTTTTTTTTTTCTTTTCTCCTCGAGCTTGACAATTCAGCATCCCCCCTACCTTCGCAAGCACTTCCCAACTTCCAGGTCGCTGCCTTCAACCCCGAAGCGGAGGCGGGGGGCAGGTAAGACACCCAGTCGGGTCATGGAGGGATGTTTTCGGGCTTGGGGGGTGCAAGGGGGGGGCGGCTACTCCAGCCCCCCCCCCATCACCGAACCCCCCAGGCCCGCCAAGCGGGAGACCCAGCGGCTCGGTGGTGGAAGGCGGCGGGGAAAGCCCCGAAGCCCGGCGGTGGGGAGGGAGGGCAGGCGGGAGCCGACAGCCGCCACGCCCCCGGGCACCGCCATCCCGGCTCCGCGCCCGCGGGCCCACCGCTCCTCAGCCCTAAAGCTGCCTCCGCGGCCGCGGAAACCCCGGAGCACACCCCCCCGCCCCATCCCAGTAACCGCACATCGCCGCGGTGCGCGCCCCCCCCCCCCCCCCCCCCCCCCCCCCCCCCCCCCCCCCCCGCTTCCCCCCCCCGCCCCGGGTGCGGGGCAGCCTCTGCCGCAGTCATTAATTTAGGAAATCAAAAAAAGCGAAGCAGCGGAGCCGACCCTTTAAAAAGTTCTTGTTTACATTCCCGCTGCCTTCCCTCGTACACTTTAAAAACAAGAGTGACCAACATGCGCAATCCACCCCTGGAAATGCTGCACATCCCCCGCCTCGCAGCCGGGGGGGGAGGTGAGCAGGGGAGGAGGGAGGGGGGAAAAAAAATAAATAAAAAAATAATAAATACATACAAGCAAAGCAGGGGGAGCTGCAAAATAACCATCCGCTGCAAAATAAGCCCATTCCCGACGCCAGCCCCGCCGAGCCTTTACCTTTGCCAGGAGAGTGTCCTCCAAGAGTTGAGGCTGTCTCTCGGGTTACGGGCGGGGAGGAGGCGGGGGGCGGGGGATGCTCCCGCAGTCCCCGGCCGGGAGAGCCCCCTCGCCGGCTCAATCCGGTGTCATTGCCGGGGCCGCGCCGGCCGGGCCCTCCTTAGGAGCGGCCGCCCGGTAACTCCATGGATGCGGCCCCGCTCCCAGCCGAGATGGCCGCTCCGCGGCGGCCGGGCGAGCCCTGCCCGCCTGTTTCTCTTTCTTTTTTACCCCGCACTTCCTCCGGCTCTCCGCGCCCCGCCGCCGCTCGGGCTCCGGCAGGGAGGCGGGGAAGCGACTTTCGGAGCGGGGACGGATAATGGTGGCGGCGCTTCCCCACGCGCGCACACACACACACACACACACACCCCCCCGCCGCCGCCACCCGCTCCAAATCTTCAATTTCTTCCCCTCCTGCGCCTTCTTCCTTCCCCAGGCGCAGCGGCAGGGCCAGGTGCGGCCAGCGCCGGTCCCATCCCGGGCCGCGCCGCCGCCGCCCGCCCGCCCCGCTCCTCACCCCCCCGCCGGCCGCCGGGGCCCCATGGCGCTGCCCGGAGCCCCAGCGCCGCACGCCCGGAGCCCGCTGGCCCCGCAGGCGTCCCGCCGGCTGCGCTGGCCCTTGCACACGCACACACACTTACGCACACTCACACTCTTTCCCTCCTCTTCCTCCCCCCCCCCCACCCCGGCCCCGCTCCGCTCCCCCTCTCCGCGCTGTGCACAGGCGTAGACGGAGCCGCTTCTGCAACCTTAAAAAAAAAAAAAAAAAAAAAAAGCTTATACTTAAAAAAAAAAAAAAAAAAAAGCTTTTGGCGCCATATTAATGACGTACTTAAAATTTGCCATTTCTCCTGCGTCAAAAAGACGGTTCTTGCCCATCGCGGAGCGGGCGGGGGCCGCGGTGCGGAGCCGCTTCACCCTCCCTCCCCCCCGCGTAGCAAACTTCCGCGGCCGCGGGGAGGGCGGCCGGGGTGGGAACTGCCGGGGAGGGCCGCGGTGCTTCCGCGCTGCTCCGCGGGCAGGGCTGCGCGGGCCGCGCCGGCACACGCGGCCGCGCTGGAGGCGCCCAGCGCCCGCGGAGGGACGAGTAGCGGCTGGGGTGGAGATGCGGCTGCAGCAGCAAAGCCCCGCGGGTGGGGGTGTGTGTGTCGTGTCCCCCCCAAAAAAACTTCGCAGAGTTTCCGCGGAGAGGAGCGGAGCCGCTGCCGCCTCCCCCGCCCCCCCCCGGGGTGACCCCGCCATGTGCTCCCCAAAGGGATGCTCTGGGCTCTGTGTGGCTCAGGGCTGCCCACGGGCAGCTCTTTCCCAGGGATTAGAAACAGCAACAGGGTGGCTGTCGAGATAGAAACACTTCCTTAAATTAAAATAATACTGATGGGATGGAGCGGTCTGTACCACGTACATCTTTCCAAACTCTTGGAGGCCCTACAGTAAAACAAATCGCAGAAGTTGTCTTGCACCGTTTCAAACCATTGCTGCAGAGGATTAAAATTCATATTAAAGATGGTCTTTCCATCACAATCTGCCATCATCTCAAATTTATTAAGCTGGTCAGCTCTAAAACGGTGAGATACCGGTTGTTAAAAACCATTGGGACCACAGCTGGAACTACCACAGCTACGGTGGTCAGATGGTCCTCAGTAGACATCCCTGTCTGGCTCCTTGTAATTTGCCAAACTTGAATGAATTAGGCTGCAACTTTCTGCCTTGGCAGCCTATACTGGATGTTTTCCAAATGCTCTAGGTCCTTTGGCTCTTCCAAGGATGAAAGCAGAGGAGAGGAGAGGAGTATTGCTTTGGTCATTCTTAGGCTTGCTGTGGTTTTTTGGACTGTTAACTCTGGAAATAGGGTCTTGAAATTTGGCATGAGGCAGCCTTTTATGGTCTTTCAGATAAACCCACCCAAATTAGTCACTTTATTGGGCTCTGAAGAAGAGCAGCTCACAGCACATGGCAAAAACCCTGCCTGCTTCTGGCTGCTGAAATCTCTCAAGATGCTGCTCTTGGGTCACCTGCTGCCCCAGGTGCTCAGAGCCCACTCAGCAGCCCCCCAGGGAAGAGGAAACTTCAGCCCCTAGTTAAAAACAGCCTTTCCTGGTAGCACAAGAGCAGGGGACATGTGAGCACAGCCCCTTTCTGTCGGTCCCTGTCAGCCCCACATACCTTGGCGGGTGCTGGCCCCGTTGCTCCAGCACCCAGCAGCATTCACTGCCAGGGCTTCACCTCTGGGTTCCACCTCATCTATGTGCACAGGGTGCCTTAAGGGATATTTTGAAGGTCACTGTGTTACCTGGTCAGAATGTCAGAAATGTCCAAAGCGAGGCATTCCATACCAATTCATGGAGACTTTCTTGTCCATGCCTATTCTAATGTAGCTCTTAATGACATTGTCGCAATCTGTTTTCCACATGATACCTGCACGCCATGGACCTGCTCCGTAAGTCAAAAGGAAACAAATTTTGGACAGATCCTCATCTTATCTACAGAACCAAAAGCCACCCATGGAGCAATGTGAGGGCTGCGAGACATGGACACAGTCTGAGTGCGAGGACAGGATAAAACTGTCCTGAGGAAGAGGATGCTCTCCTTGCCCTTGCCACAGGCTTCATAATGCTAACAAAGTCATTAAACCAAACTTTGGGATGCTGACGGTTGTGTTGTCCACGTTGTGGGTGCGTAGCTTGAAACCTTTAGCCCGAATTGCTGACATCCATCAGAGTACAGCTGGAAGCAGCGGGTGCTGTGCTTGCACGTATGAAGTGCTGTATCACGTTAAACACTCCAAAAAAGCAGACATTGCACTTCTCAGATGGAGTGCTCTGAATTAGTCAAAACTGACCTTAATCCACCCATGTGTCACCCTGACCCATCTTCGTAACGGGTGTGTGTTTGGGGAGGATTAATGAAGGTGCTGAAGCACTGATGCAGCGTAGTGAAAAGTACCGTAGAAAAAGACACGAGAAAATTAATAATTCTGTCTTCAGAGAAGCCTGCCAACATCCCTGCTGTGGTCTTGTGCACCCCTACAAGACTCTTCTGGCTATTTCTCCAGGATGTCTGGTCAACACCTCTACAGAAGGTCACACCACCTCAAAATTCACGTATGCACATGGGTTCCCCGGTGCAGACGGGTTGCACGCAGCAGGTCCACAGCACCCCTGGGCTCAACCCAACTGCGTTTTTGCCATCCAGAAGGTGAGCACCTCATTCTGCTTTGAAAACCGTGCACAGGAATATTAGAGCTGTATTTTCTATTGCTGCAAAATCCAAAAGTGGTCAGATATGTGAAAAATGTGCTGAGCTAAGGCTCAGGATCATGCGCAGAACAATAGGAACAAGCCCCTCACTAACCATCTCATGCACTGCACGCCACAGTGATGCAGAAGAAAAACAGTATGTGATCATGCAATGAAAATCTTGGCCTGCTTCAACAAAAGGGCGTAGATTAAGTTGTGCTGGCAACAAGAGTTCGGACACTTCTGCATTTTGAGTACTTTCCTGGGCAGTAGCGATCACACGCTTAACAGATTTTTGGCTACCCTATATGCACATTTATACAAAACTTGCATACAAATGTATATATGTAACACGTACGTATAAAACACACAGAGGTAACACCTGATGGATGGCTCTACAGAAAGGTCATGTATATGATATATATGATACTCAGTTTACATAGTATGACATTTATGCAACACTTATGACGAGCTCTGACAGGGTGTTGTCAGCTGGCATTCGCTAAGAGAAGAAATAAATCTAATAATAAAAGCAAAACAAAAAGCATTCTGGAAGAAATAATACTGCACAAATCCTCTAAAAGGACAGAATTGTCTACACAACAAAGGCTCGGCTGATTGATGCTAAAATAAGCAGTTATGCAACAAGTAAGAAATACGATCTCCAGGGAAGAAACCAGCATCATTTTCCTTTCATCTTCATTCACCGGTGCTTATTTTTGCATTTTGAAAAGAAAAATATAGGCAACCTTTCAATGATGAGCACGTAAGTAGAATTGACAGATGGTTTTAAGTGAAGGATGGAGTCTTTATGAGCTTGGTACGAGTTTCGCAGAGTTAAACCCCATCGCTGAACACGAGTCCCCCAAAGTGCCACAGAGCTATTGCTTCCACTGCCCGTGCCCCGGGGCTGCCACGCTTTGGGGGAGCGCAGTGCTGGCACAACTAGCTGGGAATACGTCGATTTTAGGGGTGAACTGGCCCACCCTAGAGCCATGATTGCAAACCTGTTAAAGCAACTTCAGGAGAACAAGCGTATAAAATAGTTCATCTCCCAACACTTTGGTTTAATAGAACCTTCTCGACTTAAAACCAGTGAAAATCTCAGTGCAGATAGATCTCATGGGAGAGGAAAAGGAAAAGCCAGTTGCCTTGTCGTCATCAAATTTGATTACTGAGGTGCATTAGCACCAGATAGGACAGGTCCGAGGGAGCGTGAGTGGTCCTCAACTATAATGAAAATTCAATGTCGTTTTGAAAACCCTTAGAAACATCTGTTTAGTAACGTTGGCTGGTGAGAAGCTGGGAGGAAAGCTCAGCTCCCTCAGCCTGTGTCTGCAGTGATGCACACCTAGCCCTCAGGCTGGGTGCTGGAGGACCACCACCGGGCAGGGAGATGCTCTGATGACAGCTCATGGAGATCTCAGATGCACCACACAACTTGAAAGCAGTGCAGGAGACACATGGCTGCTAATTTACTGCCTTAGATACCCTTTTCTGAGGCCTCTGATAGCCAGAAGTCATCAAAATAGCCTCATGGCTACTTCAGTTTCTACCCAGGACCAGAGCAGTACACAGCCATTCCAGGAGAGGAGCGCAAAGATGATGAAAATCTTCTTGCATCCATATCCCAGGTAGAGATGTGAAATATCCCAGCTATAGTCAGGATATTTAGTTTTTAATGAAATTTGTGTTAATTTGGAGAGCAGTGAGCAGATGCAGTAGAAGGAAAAAGAACCAGCTCGGTTCTAAATTACAATAATAATCACTCTCATCTTCGAGAACGACCTACTACATAAAGATCAAGGGAGAGATGGCTGCTATGGTCATTATATAAACTAATCCTTTTCTTTCTCATTCATTCTGCATAATTCTTTTCCTCTCTGAAGCTAAGGAAAAATACTATACTTACAGGAGAAGAAAATTTGATTTGGCACATCAGCGGATAGTGAGATTTTGTTTGCAGTCTCAATTACCTTCAGTAGCTAGAAATTGGGTATCGAAATAAACTGTAAACAAAAAAAATAGCTATAGCATTACAAACATCCATCCCTTGATGGATAGCTCAAAAATCCTCTATGTTCTAGCAACAGCTGCTTTAATATCTTTCAAAGAAATGGCAGCCTCTCTCTGTCTGAAGGGATTACCTTTAAGGAATGCATCCGTAAGTGGTTTTGTGCAAAGATGCTCACGTTCTTGTGGGGTTCGTGCACAGATTTTTTTTCTGCCAAATTTCAAGGTTCCTTTTTTTGTTGGTTCCTCTGTTTTCTGTAAGTTCACTTCTATTGCAAAGCACATCTAATACGTCACATTTCATGCAGTCTCTAGACTGGAAGAACTGGGGCTTTTGTAGGGCGCTTGAGGGTAGATTTGGGGAAGTAAGGACCACCAGTGGTCAGCTGAACAGCTTCAGTGCTGCTCCTGTGACCTGTTGTAGCTCCTCCTGCTTTGGACAGATCCTTGGGAATCACAACAGACTCCCCTGCAACACATTTCCCCACTTTTATTCCTTTGCTCCCTTTTTGTTGGCATTTCAAACTTTCCACATTAGATGTGGTGATGAGATAACATGGCTCTGAGTTTCACGTAAAGACATTTAACTGCTGTGGGCAAACTCTGCAGTTCTGATTGATGGATGATGACAACAGAAGTAGATTTAGAATAGCTCAATTGAAAGGGACCTACAAGGATCATCTAGTTCAACTAGTTGAACTTCTCTCCCTCATGAAAAGCTATCCCAAAGGCAGGACATGCCATTGCAAACCTCTGTCCTGCCCATTCCCACCCCACAACCCAGGGAAGGATCCATCTAGGTGTAACAGCTGTTGTGTTTTACTCCTCTGAGCAGGCCAAGAGGGTTTTTCTCCTGCATCTGCCCTGGCTTGGGAGGGATGTTAACAGCCAGGTGCCAGCCAGTGGGTGTCTTCCTACCTGCAGATCCCACCACAGAACATGCAATTACTCTCCCAATTAAAAAACAAAACCAAACAAAACCAAACCAACAAAAAAAGAAAGACATTAAAGATCTGAGTCACAATCCAATGCGCCATTTGAGTGAACGGTACATATGCTAAACAATACATGCATCAAGGCTGCATTAATCCATATTTTATATGGATTCCCTCTAGACATTCAGTTTATAACCAAGTTGGCTATTTCCCCTGTATTTCTCTGGAGTTGGAGGGTGTGAAAAAGACATTTCCATTTCATTGACTAAGTTCCCAAGGGGAGAGTTTATGAAAGTGCAAGTGCATAATTTACTGCCTGACAGGATAAAGATGGTATCTGGTTTTAAAAAAATAGTGCGCCCTGAAAAACAAAATTGCTAGAACAGACATTTGTTTTCTCCAAGTACCATATTTTAGAAGCATTTAATTTAGCTTAGAAGCACTGTTAAAAATATATGCATTGTAAATTGCAGCTGTATAACGTGATATTTATCAGATAATGTCACTGAATAGTCTCCTGTTGCAATATAAATGCCAAGGCATTTATAGAAAATAAATGTTGAAGTAGAGAGCTTTCTTTTCAAAGTGGAAAACCATTATCTCATCCAAAAGTCATAAATAAAATGATGAGGGTTTGCTTACAGGGTTGGTTTTAACCATAGCGGGGGCTGACATGGACACTCCATGGCTTGAGCGATATTCCCAAGCAGCGAACTCAGCCTGGATGCAGCGAGTGGAGAGGGAGGCACATGGGACATGCAACTGGTGACAATGGTTCAGAAGGACCTAAGAGTAGCCAGAAGGACAAATCAGCTGCTAATGCATTTGAGGAAAAGAAAGATGGAAAGTGAGGGATTTCTTGAGCTTCTTCACACAATATTTATTTCAAGAAAACTCATCAGGTTTGGTTACAGCCAGGACCCGGTACAATATGCCACACCACCAGCTTTTGAAAAGGGTGCCTGAAACTGGCTCAGAAAGCCACGTTTGGTCGCCTAAATGCATGATCTGATTTTCAGAGGATGGAGCACCTGGCAGTTCTTATCCATTTCTTCAGGGTTTGGATCAAGTTGTGCCTGTGCAGCACTATTTATTAGCATAATGTACAAAAGGCTGTGAGAGAGGGACGGTAAATAAGATTTTGGATCCAAGCTCACCTTCTGCTCCTGTGAAACGTGAAGATGTTGATCTAGTCTTTTCATCCCCTGTTAAAATGGGTCTAAAATGAAGCTCATGCTGCCCTTCATGCAGGTCAATGAAGTGCTCTGCTGAGCCACGTAGGCAGCTGGGTCCCATCTCATGTCCTTTTTGCACCGCAGACAAATTTTGTCAGTTATCCTGGGTTTGATGCAGCCTGATAAGCCACATTTTATGGGATTTGTAATTTTCAAATCATTTTAGGCTGCATAGTTAGGAGCAAAGTCTGCCTGTACATCTGGGAAAGCTGCAGCCATAACATTTATTGCATTGTGTCTATAAAGCCAGAACAGTCACCCTACAGTCCATGGGCACGCAGTCATCAGTGCCAGGGCGGGAAAATGAGGGCATCTGGATTTTGGTCACAAATCAGACACTTTTCTGGTTAACAGTGGAAGCCAGAGTGGGTTTACCACCCTCACATGCCTCCAAAGCAGCCACTGAATCTGCCTTAGCTGAGAGCTTGAGCACTGTTCTTCCAAGAGAAGGAATAGGATTCCTGTGGCACTCTCCTGGCTTCATGAATTTATCCTTTTGTGGTTCTGCTCCTCTTTTAGCCACTTCTTGGATGGCTCATGCAGTATATCGTCTGCTTCTTCCTCCTATTTTCTCCCCCTGCTACCCACTGCATTTTTCTTTGGACAATCCAGCCCACTGATCAATGATCACATTCATGCCAAATCGCTGGTTATCCGCCTTTCCACGCTCACTCATCTCTCTCCGTTGCAGAGCACGCTTCAGTCTGCCCTGCAGCATCACGCCCGGGCGATACAGTCAAAACAGAGACTGGATGTGCTGAGCTGAGCCGAATCCCTCCTCCTTCTCACCCAACATCGTCCATCCACTCTCCCAGTCAGAGGAGCAACGCACACCCGGCACGGCTCAGCTGGTACGTTGTTAAAAGCACTTTATATGATGAATGATATGATGAATGCTGGAAATGTGTCTAAAATAACTTTGACATACAAGAAGTGGCTGGATGAATGGATGGACAGCTGATTCACTGGCTCATTGACCAGGGGAGTATAACACCAGCAAGACAGGTTTCTGGGCCACATTCAAAAGAAAATACTTCAGCACTGGTAGCTCCTTGCAGAGGGAATCCCACCCTGAGCATCACCCTTCTGCGAGCATGGAGGACCTCGAGGCTGCACCGTATTTGTAAAATGTCATAACAACAAGAGCGTGAAGACTCATTAAATCATTGAGTTTGTCAGCTCCTGGGATAGGATTACAGTCCCTCTGCAGAGAATGTACCAGCTATTGATTTGATTTTACCTTTGCCCTTTGAAAACAGGCCACTCTTGACTAGTGCTGAGGCTGCTGAGCAGCCCCGTGTCCCTCAGCCGTTTTCTGGTAAGCTCCACAGATGACAAAACCATGAAAGCAACAATTCCTGCACGCCAGGACTGTAACACATTGTACATGCAACACGTACCCCCTTTATAGCGGTGATATCTTCAAACCAGTCATACCTGGCAGCAGAAGTTTAACATTAATGACTGCCTTATTATGGATGGAAAAACCTTTCAGAGCTAACGAGCAGAAACGAGACCACTTCACTCCTACCTGGGGAGGTGACTCCACGGTCAGGACCGACACTTGGAGCAGAGCTGTAGTGATGCTTGCTTTAGCACAGCAAACCCAAAGAGTTGGTCTGGCAGGCTCCGCTGCCTTCGGAGCCAAGACCTGAGGGCTTGAAGGGTCTCAACCGTTGCCCACCCAACAGCAGGGAGGAGACAGTTACCGATGGCACAGCCATCAACCCAGATGCATCACCCTTCCCTGCAACACGAGCTGGGACTGCGGTCCCAGGGGAAGCCTCGCTCTGCCCAGCCGCGATGCAGGGACGGCTGCTGAGGTGTGAAAGGAGGGGTTTCACCTTGATTTTATCTTGACAGCCAGGATGAAACAGGACCCAATGAGTTACACGTGTAATTTCCAAGCTAGTCCCACAGGGCAGAAGGAGCAGGTAAGCCGGGGAGGGTGTGCATCCCAGCTGGAGCGTGCCCGGCACCTGAGGTGGTGGCATCTGCCCTGGCATACCTGGGGAGCGGCACACCACAAGCCTGGCTGCTGGCGGGAAAATAAACAAATACAGTGAGACACAAAGGCAAGCAGCATATGATGGGGACAGGTACTTATGCAAATAGACTGTTAACACCCAGCCAGACAGAGCTGATAAGCCTCCTAGGCCAGCTGGAGGCTTCTTCATCCTGCTGGGGGGAGGAGGAGGAGGACAGCTTTAAGATAACAATAGACAAACCAAAAAGCAAGAGCAAGACAACTCTGGGAGGGTTGCAGAGCTTTGGTACCTACATGCTGTACCTGGCCATGATGGCATGTCACTGTGCTGCTGCAAACCAGCCAGGACCACCATGCTCTGCTCTGCTTCCAGAAGCATCCTCCCATGCCAGTGCAGGTTGGTGCATGCCATGGTGCCCGTCACCAATACCTCCTCTAGGTGGTGGGTGCCTGCACATATCTCCCTGCACACCCCCAGCAGCAAGGTAATCGATCATACAGCAAAGTTTCTCAGATTTGTGAGGCTGCAGCAGAGGGGTGCAGGGGAGCTGCCTTCCCCCAGTCTTGTACCATCCCTATAACTCTCCCCTGCACACCCCACCACTGACCAACCCCCTCCAGGAGCATAAATGAGGGGCAAGTTATCCTTCTGCAATGCTGCTGGGGATCCCCCAGGAAGCTTCATATCTGGCCTGGCTGGGCTGCTGATAATCAGATAGAGGGGGTTTAAAATAATCAAGCCTAAGCAGCTGAAATCCAAACTGGAATAGGTAATGGGGTCAGAAAACAAACCCTGCAGCCAGGGCACAGCTGGAGGGTCTGCAGGGCCAATGGACAGGGCACCACACACACATTTGGGGCAGGCTGAGCCAGTGTTTCTTCAAGGACGCTGCCCAAAAACCAGTCTCCCACGTCCCACGCTTTTCTAGCACTGGGAAACCTGTGTGAAAGACCCCATGTATCTCACATAGAGCCCCAAGACCCAGGCAGCTCCCTCCCCCTCACTGCATCCATCACAAGTCTGAATCACAGGAGAAAGGATTTTGCTGCCCCAGAGCTCCATCATCTCCAGGGCTCCAGTCCCAGCACCACCAGCAGTTCAGAGGATGCAAGACACCTGGAGCATCACCATACACAGGCTCCTGGTCCCCCATCAGCTCTGCCAACACCTTCACCTGCCTTACCTACAGACAGGTAAGAGGAGACAGAAGCACTGAGGAAAGGGGGGATTGCTAAATTTAGGGAATATTTGTTTCATCCACCACTCAGATTTTTCCAGCTCATGTTACTGAAGTGATGCTCCAATGGTGTGAAGCCAAAGTTTGCCCTTCCTGTGGTACTCCCTTAGGAAAAAATATTACTGCAATGTAAAACTGAAAATTGAAACAGGCTAGCGATTCACCAGAGAAAATGCCTCTCCCTTTCCCCTATTCAGTGAGGCAGAGATGAATATTGTGAGGTTTGAAAGAAAAACTGGAAAAGCCTTTAATTAGTCCCTGGAGGCTAGACTATGCCAGATATGGACAGGATTTCTCCTCTGTCTCCTTTTTGGAGCAAGAACATGCTGCTGTCTTCCTGCTGCAGTTCTTTCCAGGGGATTCTCTAGTCCCCAGAGGAGGATCTAAAGCTTTTTTTGGGGAGAGGGTGGCTGCCAGGGAAGCCTCGCTGCTGTCCCAAGGCAGCAAGGAGACCAGGAGCCCCTCTCCAGCATTTCCCAGATCAGCACAGACTTTTGGAAGCTCCTACCTGCTGGGAGGAAACTTTCCAAGTTCAAGGTCAGGTTTGTTTGTCTTCCACCCTGACAGACACAAACTGTTATGCAATATTCAGGAAGTCACTTTTATCAGACTCGATTCAATTTATAAGATTAAGAGCATGGAAAAACAAATACTAGTGCTGGATGGAAAGTGCTGGCACTAGCCAGGCCAACACTTTGTTTGGACAAGGATTGTTAACAGGGTATCTCTTATTCCCACCAGTCAGTAGGGGCAGGATACAAAATGTGCTGCTTTTTAGAAGGGGTTGATGATTATGAGAAATTAACCCTTGCTTAGAGAGAGCAGAAACCATAGCAAAGGTTTTTGGAGAGCAATTTCTGGGGTTGCTGCTGCAGGAACAGCTCCAGCTTGGGAGCATCCCATGGTGTAAAGCCAGGGCTTGACCTCCAGCAGAAGATTGCAGCTGCGTTGCCAGCAGTACCTGTGCTGGCTGGATTTGCTTGGCTATAGCTACCTTAGCATCAGGCCCATTGCTGCAATACAGGCAAAGGCTTTGCTCACTGAAAACCCAACTTGCAAAGTACTGGGTAAAATATAGAGCATGTGCAATTTTCACAGGGAGTGACAGCAGTTGGCACAGCCAGGTGACCTTGTTCAGAAAACACACTGGAAAAACACACTGGAGAAAAATCTGAACTTGCAGAGGGAAAACAGTATCCAGTAAGAACCCAGGCTGGCCCTACATCTGATCTGCAAGTCCTGAAGTCTTTAAAGAAGAAAAGCACCAGGAACTGCAACAGAGAAGCATCCATCATCCGTCCCAAGGAGTGGATGCCCATGCCAGGGATCACATCAGCCACAGTCCAGAAGACATATCTGCCTTCTCGACACTTTTTCCAATCAAGGCTCTTACAAAGTTTCAATAGTCACCGCTGTTGAGACTAGTTCAGAGCAGTGCTTTCTGTTGATACAGGAAAAAAATTGGAAATTTAGTTGCCAGCAACATGAACTCCCTTAATTCAGTATCACGTATTTGTATACAGATATTACACAGAGAAAGTTAAAAAGTAGTAATAAGGAGCTGTGGCGTTTGAGAATAGCTAAGGGAGAGCCTGAGGTTTGAAAGAAAACTATTAGCAATAGCAGATTTGCAAGTTCAGCTATGGGAAGGACCACAAAATCTGAGCACATGCTATATATCTTCCTTTTATTGACTGCTTGTGGGGAGCTGCGTTTCTTGCTGAAGTCGGGAGCTGCAGACTGCACTCTGTTGATTCTGATTACAGAGCAGTGGTAATTAAACCTCTGGAGCATTAAGTTAGCATTTTAACCAAATGCCTGCGTTTTATCATGATGGGAAATTGAGAGCAAGATTCAGATTTTCACAGTAAATAAAAACTGTTGGCTGTTTCACAGATAATCCGTTTCCTCAGCTTATATATGAGAAAATCCTCCTGTACAGTTTCTTCTTCCCTTTTGCAAATGCACACACTCCTTGAGGAAGCTCAGCAGCAGCACTGCCAGCTCCTGCACACTGTTCAGCCTGTAAATTTATAATTATTATTCGTAATGTGCCTCCTTAATAACACTCTTAATCCAGGGACCAGTAAGAAAACAGAAGCACACACAATTTTGCTCCAGTGGTATAGTCAGGAATAACCCAGCACCCAGGTTCACAGTTTGTCCATCAGCTGTGTCCCACCACCTGGCTCTGAAGTCATGGTCTTACCCACAAGGTGCAAATGTAATTTATTCTTAGACTCAGTTCTGTGATGACAACCACCGCTCTGCATCACTGCACTCCTCTAGCTTAGGAATTGGGCAAAACACAGCCATTTCAGGTCACACAGATACAGACTAACCATCTGATGGTGGTTATTTTCACTGTGTACCACCCTGAGCCCACTCCAACGAGCAACCAAAACAGATGAATCCCTTAAATTCACTATTTTATTGCAATTAACAGCAATATTTTGCTGGAGTAAGACTGAGATACTGAGCAGCACTAGCAAAAGGCTGCAAGGCTGCAGCGTGCGCTGGCTCCGTTTGGTGCAGGCAGCGGCGTTAAGTGCTTCGAGAGATCAGTTATTCTGATAATCAAACAGTTGCTTGTGCAGAGGATTGGGCTCAGTCGCTTTCAAAGCACAGCCGTTGCCACAGAGGCTTTCATCCTTCGCTTTCGGAGTAAAGTGCATCCTCCCTGCCCGGAGCAGCAACAGGTTTACCACAAAATACTTGCAGCATTTGATGTCTGCAGAGGCAGATATTACTCACCCAAGTTGCTTCTTATGCAAATGCAGTAGTGTGGCTGGGATAGCAGGGTGAGGAGTCCCAGAATCGAGGGCTGCTGGAGATGCTCATCCATGTGTGCTATCAGAGTCCAAAGTAAAGACCAGCTGCAGGACTCGTTTGGGGCTGTGTTTCTCAGCAGATGGTCTTCCTGCAGACCTGAGGGTTGACTTGCCACATTAGAGCATTGGGAGTTGGTGGGTACCAGAGTCTAAGGCTGCATCGCTTCACCTCCACCGCTGTCGTCATCATCATCACTTCACCTCCGCCACCATGGTCATTCACTCTGCCTCCAGCTGTCTGTTGAGTGGAGAAAACGTCTGTCTCAGCACATCCATGGACAGACAGAGACTCCTGCAAAGCCTTGGGAGAGCTCCTGTCTGAGTTGCCTTGGACAGAGCTGTTGGGAGGAGATTCCTGGAGCACACAGGCATCGGCTGGGCCACACGAGCCCAGACGTGATCCGGAGTGTCACCTCCTGGAGATCCTCCCCAGCAGCGACACCAGCAGCACAGCTCCTCGCTATCCCCTTCCCCATCCGCGGTTTGGGAACTCTTGTGGAAACCCAGGCAAACTCGGAGCCAAAGTGGTGATGAAGATTTGAAAGGCAATCACTGCTGGTGTGGTTGAGAGTTAAAATAGAGAAAGATGCTTCCAATTTGAAGAGGATTACAAAAGTGACTTTTTTTAAGAAATCAGTGTTTCCTCTTGAAAGTGTTAATTATTCTATTATTCACATCTAATAAAGGAAATTCAAACTAAAGGACATATTGCTACTGATGTCTCTGGATCCAGGGTTTCACACCTCCTTTTTCCATCATACCATACTGGGATATGATGCTCTCCAAGCCTAAGTGGTTGTACCTACAGATATAAATCCCCCACTCATATCAGCTGTTCAACATTCTTTGTACTCCAACATGAACCAAAAAAAAAATCAGTATAAAAAGAATTTTTTTTTTTCCAATCAAGCAAATGAAGGAAAACAAATCTACTACTTAACATTTCTAGATGTAAATATTTGAGGTGGGAGAAAGAAATAGCTGATTGTCTTCTGCGTTGGATGGGATATATAAAAGTGTCTTCTTTGAAAGACTCATGTAGGCATTATTCCACATTCTGACATTAAGGAAAACGTTACTTGATTGCATCTTTTCTCAGGAATGGGTCAACTGGTCTGGTGGTTTGGAAAAATACAAGTAAGCATCTATTTTTTTAATTATTATTCTTTTTTCCACAGACCGCTGCCATTTTTTGATTTGAGTGATGGCCAGAGTTAGAAAGTATAAAACACCACAAGACAATTTTCTCAGAGTATTTTTCTGCTGTTGGGAATAGCAGAAGAAACATTGTTTGCATGAAGTTGGAGGCAGATGATGAAGAATCAGACTGACTGAATAGCCAGGATACCCCCCGCAGTCACCTACGTTTTGTGACACTGGGTGAGTTACCAGAATCGGTAATGATACAAAATAAAGATCCATTAATCAAAAAATAAACTGGAAAAATACTCAAGTAACTCAAAAATACTGCAACAGCTCTGATCACTGCTTTCCACCCCTCCTGGTAAGCCAGGTGTAGGCTCTCCTCCCTCTTTTCCCCCTTTCTTTCTCCCCCAGGTGATACCTCCATCCTCCCACTCACTCAGGCCACAGTCTCATCCTCCATACACACAAACTGGATTTCTTTGGAATCATGTCTCAAGCTTGCTCTTTTTAACATCTCTAAACCTCTTCTTTATTTAAAAAAATAAAGAATTCTTCTCCCAGCCTCCCTCCTCTTCTATCAGTTATTGTAATCTTCAGTTTTAACAGCTGCCCTCAAGACCACATCAACTCACAATCATACCAGCCCTTCGTTTACATAATTTACAAGCTTCTTGCCTTCTCCTCTTTAGTCCTGTTACCTCTCCCCATCTCCTCTTACCTTGCTGAACCAATAACCTCCCTCCCATCCAGCCACCCCATAACCTTCACCCCACCAGCCTCCATAGCCTGTCAGCTCCATCCCTAAGCACAGATTCCCTTTCTCCCCAGCTTTCTTTTAAGCCTGGGAAAACCTTCCTGATAAAATCTCAACAGCCACTCCTTTCTCCTCCTTCAAAACTATCCTTACAACTCACTTCTGCCAAAAAATCCTACGAAACACAGCCTTGGCTATAGCTGGGCAACTGATGAACTGAGATTTTTCTTCCCTCCTTTCCTTGCTCCCTACCTCTACTCTCAGCTAAGCATTAGCCAAACCAAATTACACTACCAAAGAAGAGTCCTTGCCTTATGCATATATTTTTTTAAAAATTTTATTTTGTATGCTGTATCCCCATGGTTATTAGTGCCTGCAGAACACAAGACCCTCAGGGCAGAAATTGCCTTTTTTTTCCCCTTCCTGCTTTTGCAAAGCACCTAGCACAGCTGTGGCTCAATTCCCTGTACGTGCTCCCAAAATATAAACGTGTACCTATAACAGCCCATTCCCTGGAGGACAGGTACAGCAGAGCTGGGAACCACCAGCAAGCTGCAATTGTCACTGGCACAGAATGGGAGGGCAAAGAGAGACCAGACTAATTGGACAGGAGTGAACTAGGAGAGCCCAGAGCACTGAAACTGTTGGTACTGGGTGTGGGATCAAGTGACCACCGTCCCTTCCCAGAGCTCCTGTATTTCTGTGCTCCAGCCCATCACAAAGCTTCCAGACCAGTAAGTGTCCCACTCTCCCTATACTTAAAGCAAACTTTGTTTTCAGCAAGAAACGGTGTTTTCAGCCATCACTTCTAAGCCAACCCCATATTACAACAGCTAAAATGTCAGAGCTAATTAAGAAGAGGAAGCCGCGCACAAACCGGCCAAGATGTGCATCTGCCACCGAAAAGAAAGCGCCGATTTTCTCCAGCCCTCGCCAGGAGCCGGCGCAGGCAGCAAGCCTTCCCCTCGCAGCAGATTGCTCCCTGGCAATTTGGTCAACCCTGAATTATGGGCTGGAGCACTGACTTCCCTTGTGGTTGCAAAAAAAAAAAAAAAAGAAAGGCTTTAAAAAAACCATGATTTTAAACGATGCCCAGGGGTATATTTAAAGAAGAGCCAGCCAAATTCCACCCTGCCTGCTGGAGCACCGTTGGGCTCCGGTGGGGTTGCACAGCAGATAAGGGAGCACAGCCCTTGGCCAATTAGTTTTAACCATCATTATATAATATTGATGTCATATTGAACACGCACATATATATTCTGGCACAGCGACTGAAACTACATTGATTTATTAAGTTGATAGCACGCACGGGTGCCAAGCTACCAGGTAATTGATCAGCTGCCTGGGCTGAACTTCAGCGTGTAATTTCCAGCACAATTTGACTGATCAGCAATACCATAATTGGTTGCAAATGTCCTTCCTTCCATTTGTTTTGTTAAGTGGCTTTTTCATTAACCCAGCAGAGCCAAGTAAATAACTATGACTTTACTATTGGACTGAAGGCAGAGAATGGTGGAGAACTGGATACAGACTGGGACAGGATTGTGAGATATTGTCAAACCAGCACTTTTTATACATTTTCTGTTTCACTGCATTTAGGGTCCTGGTTGCTTCAGAAGAGGCCTTTTAGCAAAAGGGATGTGGCCAACGCTACGCTCAGTAAACGACAAATTTATTGTATTTACACTCCCAAATGTCCTAAGTCAGTAGGTTTACTATGCCAAGCCTTGATGTCTCTACTTAGAATATGGTCCTGAGACAGAATCGTAGAATGGTTTGGGTTGGAAGGGACCTTCAAGATCCCATTAGTTCCAACCCCCTGCCATGGGCAGGGACATCTTCCACTAGATCAGGTGACTCAAAGCCTCATCCAACCTGGCCTTGAACACTTCCAGGGATGGGGCAGCCATAGCTTATCTGGGCAACCTGCTCCAGTGCATCACCACCCTCATTGTAACAAATGTCTTCCTCAGAGCTCATCGAAATCTCCCCTCTTTCAGTCCCTGCTAAGAGAGGAAACCAAGTCCCCAGGAACAGGCTCTGTAGGGCAGCATCCAGGCATCTGGATGAGCTGGAAAACTCAAAACTGGATACAGAGGCTTTAAGGGAGGTGGCACCTCCCTCCTCCAACACACCCTAACACCGAAACCTGAGCTGAACCAGTTGGTGGATCTCACCTTGAGAGCCTCACCCCAGCTCAGACCCACCACTGCAGCCCTGCCCTTCTACAGGACCACACGGACTGTGCCTTGCTGGTTTAAAGACCAAGAAGCATCAGAAACATTTTGAGGCTACATAAGTTGCAAGGTTCCTGAAAATACTGACTCAAGCATTGTCATCTGTGAGCGAGTGCAATGATTTGAACAGGAGAAGGGTAGAAGCATGCTGCTGTGGCACCAGGCTATCCCATAAAATAGCTCTGCACTTCACTGCATTCAGTGCCATTTCTGATTTCCAACAGGTACATAAAACATTGTTTCTGGGTGGGTAATTCCTCAGTACGTGCTTTTTAACGCTCTTTCCATCTCTTCTTTTATCCCATTCTACCGATGCCAGCCCGTTTCTGGCTGTACTCTCAACGTTTGTAACCGTGTTAGACCCAAGGATGAACAGTGGTTATCTGGTGACTTCACAGCAATGAAACATTATTACAGACCTTTCACACTGAGTCACCACGATGCATTATAGGAGCAAAAGTAATAAAAAAATAATGTCAAAAAGAATAAAGGCATGGAGTTAGGAGAGAAGAACTAATCCATTATTTTCAACTATTTTCAGCAGTTTAGGACTTTATACCTTCAATACTTTTCATCCACTGGACACTGCCAAAAAAAGCCATTGTTTTTCTCCTCTTAGCTCCCTGAAAATACCTGACAACGACTTACTCCAGTGTGAATAAAATTAAAGGCTAAGCTACTTAACCAATGTGTGTTCTTTGAACTATCCCATTTAAATCTCCAGGATACCAGCATGTTGCAAACAGGCTCACTTCATTAGCTGATTCTTATACCAAGCCACAGAAGAAAGCAGGGTGGAAGTGTTCAATACCTTTCATTATTTTATTTTTTTTTTTTTTAAAGCTTCTTCTGTTGCAGGCTTCGAAGGGCTCTGGACTGCAGCAACGCAGACCCGCAGGGCTGCCTGGAGCACAAGCCCTGCAGCAGCAGCTCTGGGAATAAGGGTTTGGCTGAACGGTGGTGGACAAGGCATTGCTCCCTGCCCGTTCAGGGCATACATGGCACAGGGTTGAGGTTTGTGATTTTGTACACGCTTTGTAGAGAGTTTAGCATAGCCATTACTCAGCAAATAACCAAAAGAAACAAGCATGTAATTGTTTTTTTCAGACAGTTGTAAATTATTAGCATTTACTATGCCCTGGTGCATGTACAACCCAAGAAAAAACAGCCTTCTTGTAAAGGCCTGTCCTGCAACTTCTGCTCGGAGCATTTACTCCTGTTAGTGGGGTCATAGATACCATCACCATTATTAATGTGATTAAGCAGCAGGCCCTCTCCCTCCATTTTTAATTTTGAAAGTGCTCTTCAGTGCCTGGATCATGCCAGGCCCCCACCTGCCTCCCATCCTCTTCCATCCCAACACAGCTGCACAGCAGCTCCTTCCCACATCACTGACTACACCTGTCCCTTCAAACTGCTGGTTCTGAAGCCCAAATCCCAGCTTCACAGGAGCACCACCTCCCCAAAATCTAGGACAGTGCTGCTGGCAATTAAAGATTGCAATAAATCTGCCCTGACCGATGGGAAGGGATGCATTAATTGAGCCTTGAATGTTTTCACCCCGAGCTTTTCATGGGGAAGGAGGTCGGGGTGGCTTGCAGTGGTTCCAGAAGTTCGACAAGAGAGGGAACCACGCACCAGCTTTCAATGATCCGTCAAGGGCAGCGGCTGCTTTTTGGCAGGAGCCTCTGCTGAAGCACCAGCGAGCATCTCTGCCACTCCAGCACTGCACTAGTGCCAGTGACTAAGCAGTTTCTATAAATCAAGCTGCAGCAGAGTTCAGAAGCCTAATAATAATCCAAAGATGTAAAATAATAATACTACATTAGTTTTAATGTTAAGAAGGTCACAGATAAGTGTAATAGGCATTCTGATGTTGAGACTTGTAGCTTGGTTTCGCATAATTTTAGCGCTCCATTTGATGTCTAGTCTTAGAGCATTAGAAACTGGAATTAAACAACACAATTAAAACACAGCAAAGCTGTAATCTGATCTTATTTTCTACTTCTAGCCCTGCTGCTTCACCTTTTCCTCCGAGCCCTTCACCTCTTACGTGTCAGAAGGATTTGCCATCGCCTACTTGGGCTTTGGTACCAGTTTGCCTGCCGAGACATCAGCGGTGCTCCTGCTCCCTGTTCCCACTCTATTTGGCATCCAGGGCCACCAGCACAGCGGGACACCCATGGCAGGGCTGTGAACTGGGGGTGTGTGGGTGCAGACGTCCTCCTGGTACCATAAACATCCAAAGTTTTTGCACAACGCATCCGAAACGCCTGACAGCACCTCTGCAGCACCTGGCACAGGACAAGCCCTGCTTATTCCATTTACTGTAACTCTCTCATTATTACTTTGTTTATATTAGTACAACTTAATCTGACTAATTACCATCATGAACTGCAGCACATTAAGACCCTGGCTATAAAGGGCTATTGTACTGCACTAAATGTAATCCTTCTTAAAACGTCCTGTGCTCGTACCTACCAATTTTCCAAGATTACATCTGTGTCACACGTCGACACCGAAGGCTTTGCAGACCTTTGATGTCCATGTGCTGAAGCAAACTTCTCCAAAGCAGGCACAGCTTTATGCTGCCAGCTCTTTCAGGGCAGGAACAGTTTGTTACACATATGTTCAGTGCCAAGCAGTACCAGGCACCGTGGCTGGAAGTAACAGACATTCCCAAAGTAAGATTAATGAAAGCCTTATGAAACACCATCTCCATATCGCCACTGCCTTGGTTTTATCTGGGGAAGCCATTTCCTGGGAGCTTCCAGCCCAATCTCAAGTGCAGCATGGTTCAGGACGAGGCAAACTGTCCTTGACAGAGCTGAAGCTTCAGCTCTGGGTGTTTGTCAGGGATGGGGGGGACCAGGGCCAAGCACAGCTCTGGTCCAGCTCAGCCCAGCACTGTTCACATTAGCCAAAATTCTTCTTGATGGCACAAAAACACAAGTGCTTCGGTGATGTTCAAGCTGTGCGATGGCCCACTGCACAGAATCAAAGGAAGGGAGGCATCTCTGGATGCATAAAAACACCCCACAGCAGTAGTATATCCACCAGCTTAGGGAAGGATTCCTGTATCAACACCAGTCCTTTACCCAACTGTCATCCTTTACTGCTTGCAGACACCATGCATCATCCCAAAGCTGTTGCATCATTAGGGAATAAGAATAAAGAACTTAATCCACCCACTGCAGCATAACATGTCACCACCATATTACCTCTCAAGACACCATCACAGTGATCAAGCACCCAGATAGTCCAGTCCCTACAGCAAATAACACATCACACCCCTGTCACATCGGGAAAGGCCTGAAGCTTTAACTGGTGTCACTGGGGAGGGCAGCAAGTGGATCATACCTTGGAGCAAGGCCACCCTAACAGCAAGCCAGGATAAAAAAGATCAGATTTGAAAATGAGATTTAGTGATGCTGATGCTACTGCAGAGCTCTGTGGCACCTGGGACCGTTTGCACCCAGAAGGAACCATTTTTGCCACACAGCCTCAGGTTTTGCATATTGCAGGTTTCACTCCACATTGTATCCAGCAACAGCACAGTAACGTTCAGGTGCACATTGAGCCCAGGGAGCAAGAGAATTTTACTTGAAAATAACCCAGCTTTATGCCACTTCAGTGTGGCAGTTAACTATTACCACGCCTGATTTGTGGATGGGGAAACTGAGGCACAGAAAAGCACTGTTGGGAAGTGGCAGATCCCACAGCCTCATTGGGAAGAGCCTTGCTGCTCCACTGCGTGATCCCACATGTGCCAACATAGCTCCTCAGGGAGCCCTGCACCCACCTCTGCCCCAGGTTCCCAGCAGCCTGGCTCTTCTGCTGGCTGAGACCAAGCGTAGCTGTAAGAATTAACCAAGCCCTCCACCTCCTGTTAGTCCCCTGCTCTGCCAGTAAATACACCACCCACCATTATTTAAGCACCAGCCTGGTTTTCAGAGGTCCTGGATGTCTGCATTGAGTCCAGAGACACATGAGGGTCCTCAGAACCACTGAAAAAATCAGGGCACTGTTCTTGAATCAATATTTGTGTCTCTTAATATATCACCTTAAGCAAAGATAGTAGCAGAAGCCCACGATACACTATTTGAGCTACGCACTTACGTGAAGGTGGTGTTATAGTCAAGGCATTGCACTGAGTTATAGAAAATCCTGCAGAAATCACTTAATTTGCGTGTCCTATTTCCACATCTGTGAAATGGGGATAACAAGACATTGTGTCGCGAGGTGCTGAGCCACTAAGAGTTATTATGGGAGCTGCAGAAGTTGCTATAAATACCTGAAGAACGAGGGCATTCAGTGTTGAACTAATAGAATACAAAGTCTATAAAAGCCTTTGCATTTTAGAGATGAAGGCTTGAGATAACTGCAGGAAGCTGAAAAAAAAAATTCCTCCCAGACCTTCATCCACAGCCACTGATGTTCCCCCACAGACCAGGGCATGTCAATACAGTGGGAAGGCAGTATTTCTTCTTTACAGAGGTGGGGATCTAAGAGCCTTCGAGCCAGTGACTGGTTGAACTTAACTTTCACAAGGAGAAGGTTATAGTTTCAAAAGTAAGCAGCAGGGCTTTTGAGCTCACTTTCAAGTTCAAATTAGGCCAGGTTTGGAGAGACCGCAGACCATTTTACCACTCTTGGCTTTCTCCTGAAGTCAGGCTGTGTCAAGTCTCCTTCACATCACGCGAGCAGTACAAAAAGGCTTTAGAAGAAACTCATCCCAGGCTCCCCACGCCAGCCCCAGCCCTCTTCCTACAGCAAGAAGGTGCTCAACTCCTGCATAGCCATGACTTCCTATTCCCTGGACATACAGAAACTCTCCTGCAAGATCCAGATGTAGACAAAAGAAACACATGAATCTTCAGGAGAGAGGAGGAGAAAGACCTGCCCCTGCACAGGTGGTGCAACAAAGCTTGTCTGGAATCATGAACCTCCCTTTAGGTTAAAGAGTCTGTTTCTGCGGGCAGCCACAGCTGGCAAGTCTCTGCAGCACAGCCCGAAGCCAGCACAGCAGGAAAAAGCAGACTGGGAGAGCAGCAGAGCTCCACCTGGTTGTACCTCTGCTCCCAAAGGAGTGGTCTTCAGCCTCTCCAGCTTTGTGAACCCCTAATATTTCCCCTAAGGGGCTGCAGTAGGTTTGTTTTCCTCAGTTGCTCTTCCCAGACCCTTGGAAGGAGCCCACGGACACCTTCTCTGCTCACCACAAGTGAGAAATTTCTCTGGAGGAGTCTCCAAGACTCCTGAGGATCAAAAGGATTTTGAAGGGCTAATCCCCTTTCCCCTCCAGGGCAATCACCATCCCTGTGGAGGTTAACTGAGCAAAAAGGCAGCAAAGGAACTTCATGTAGGGTTGTGTTTTGTTGGTTTTTTTTTCCTCTCCATGCTGTGCTGGTGACTGATGAGAAGCAAGGGAAGAAAGAAGTGGGGAAAGCTGTCAATAATCCCATCTCACTGCTATTACCATCATCTGTCCTGTATATTATGTTGGCAGCAAAAGGGAGGTGCCTCAGGCAGAAAAATATCATGAAAAGTACTTTGCTACCCCCGACGTTGTCAAACAATATTCGTTCCTAGCAAGATGTTTCATTTCTCCAATTCAGCTGTTTTCTCAACAAACGGATCTACGCCTTTCACTGGGTGCTTCTGCAGGTTAGAAATCGACTGAACACACTGATTTCATGAGCCCTCTGGAGCTGCAGCAGCTTTATCAAAGCTGCCATCAGATGTATTTATTGAGCCATATGTGTGAAGAAGATTAAGATGAATTGTAAGTCACTACCCCGTTAATTGCCCAGTCTGCCCAACCATCCAGCATGGGCTTCTGCGTGTGCCAAGCAGTGGGGCTGGAGAAAGGAACATACTCAAATGGAGCAGCTGGGGTTAAAACGTGCTGGACAAGGTCAATGTGAAGCAGTGTCCTGGCAGAGCTGCTGCCCAGCTCCCATTCCCATGGGAAATGTCCAGCAGAAGGGACTGAGGTCGCAGACCACTGGCCTGAGCTGCTGCAGGCTGGAAGGTGCCTCAAGGAATGAAAACAGTGTATACCATAATGCACTTCAAAATCCAGGGAAACCTCTAAGTTACAATTGTCAACACTCAACTTCCAGTGAAAAAATGATGAATTGAATCACCCTCCTCAGTAACACATTCACATGACCAGGGCAATTTCTGCTCTCTAGGGCATTAGCATCTCATTAAGGCACACACTCCAGCAATAGCCTCTGTCAGTGAGGCTCACGGGTTTGTTGTGACCACGTTTTCACGTGTTACAAAGAGGGGCATCTAACAGAAGTGTCCCCCCTATTCAGTTATATTTTAAAATTATTTGATTAGTGTTCTGTATTTCTGCTATTTACAGGAAAGAGAAATAAATTCTAGTGTCAACTACATAGTTCGCACTTACTCAAAAAAAGTTAATATAAATTATATTAACTATTTAGAAATGGTTTTTTTTTTTTGAAAGGTACATGGACATTGAAGACATCCTAATAGGATTTTTTTGTAAGTGCCTCAGTCTCTCCAGTCAAGTGACACACTCAGGTCCCCCACCTGTAATATTTCACACCTGCTATTTCACCTGGAACCACAACAATATCCACTCTGGCACATACTCTTATTTGCCCATGGCCCCAGTGCTTCTGGGAACATTCCCTGCCCTTTTCCACCTGTTTGTCCCAGACTATGACAACAGGAGAAGGGACATTCGGGTGTTACAGACCCATCTTGTGCACAGTAACTTTGGTTGTGTCATCACACCTGTGCTGCAGTTTTCAGAGGCATTGTGTGCTGGAGCCACTGGAAAGATACATTAAAGATTTTTATGTCATTTCTCTAGGCTTAATTCTTGTTAATTTGAGTAAATTGCTGTATAAAGGATAATTTATATGTAATATTGATTAATTAACGGTCAATTAGTGTTCATTAAGGTGAAGTGGCAAACTCAAAACTGGTAAAACGTGCCGTTAGATTTGCTAGAAGAGGTCATGGATGCTCATAAATCAGCAACAGGTAAGGACAGACTCGAGTCCTACAGGGATAATAATATCCAGAGCCACAGCCTGGGCAAAGATCAAGATTTAAGCCAGTCCCTAAGTATTAGAATAACATCTCTATGGGGGGAAAAAAGTCAAGGGGAACAGACTTTTGTGTATGTGCCTGCCACTACATCTCATGCCTCTTCTTCTGCAGCATCTGGAGCCGGTCACTGCTGGAGACAGGGGAAGGGAGCCAGCTGGACCACAGCATGGGACAGTGAGACCTTATAGACTTGACAAAAGCCAATCTCAATCACATGCCTGTAGTTAGGAAAGAGCCAGCTTAACTGCAGAGATATTTAAGCTACATCAGAACTAAAAAATAACCTCAGTCCCAGCTTCCCTCTATCCCACACTTGGGAAGAATTGAGAGCAGGGAGGATGCAAGAGGCAGCCTCACACCCTGCAACAGAGCGAGTGAAGAATTTGGATCTAAAAGCCTCCAGGGAAGTTCAGGTCCAAATTTGTGCTTTCCAACATTACTCTTCACCCTTGTTTTGGTATCTCATTTCACTTGGCACTGCTGTCATGTTTTCAAGACATGGAAACCTATTGGTTTGGTTCTAACATTCTGGGAAACGGTTCAGAAACCTGGAATTTGACTGAGACTCATGTCTAAGCTCCATCAAACACTTCAAGCACCACTGTTAGCATTTTATTATTAAAGTTTCACCCAGTTCTCATCTTAAAGCCATAGATCCAAACCTCACCCCTAACCAGTCACTTAGCACAACATGGTAGTGGATGGGGCTGCTCCCTTCGAGGTACCCCTCCTCTAAAGAAACACCTATTTCTACCCATTTACAGAAACTGCCAGCTTATTACAAACCCAAAGCAGACTCAGCCACATCTGGCTCCAGCTCCAGTGTTCTGGTGAAAACCCTTCCCAAAGCCTGTGTGGGGCTCAGGGGGATTTTGAGGCCACCAGGCTGCTCCTGACCAGCAGGACACTGGCCCCAAATCACCCTACCACCAACCCAGCCCTTTCTCATGCACTTTGACTAAGGGTCCAGCTATGCAAACTCATACAGCAGCCTATTCAAGTGCATTTTTAAACATCCAGCACACGCATGTTTCCTCTTATTTCATCAAAGACTTGAATTTCTTTTTGGTGACATAATTTGTCAACACATGCAGCTCATAACAGAAAAAAAATTGATCAAAGAATAGCAGGTAACTCTTATTTACTGCGTGATAGCAAGCTAAATTGCTGCTATAGGTTTGTATTAGCAGCTCAGCATTTAGTGCTTTTATCAGCATTTCAGCTGCAACACACTCTTCAACTTCAGGTAGACAATTTAATAACCAGAAAGGAGCTTTTTTTCTTTTCCCCTCCGACAGACAAAGCCCAATGCCAACGTTACAATGCAGAAAGTGTTACTTAGAGCCAGTGATTAGCCCCAGACAAAATACTGGATTAGCACTTGGTGCAGGGAAGACGTGGAGCAACATGCAGCTGGGACCACTGGACAACTGTGCTGGGGCTGCGGGTGCTTGTGGTGGGCTCCTCTGCTCATTAAGGGAGCAAAGGCAGCAAAAATGGTTGAAAAGGTAAAAGCCAGCAGCGGATGACAGTGGCTATTGAAATTTAGCTTTGAATTTCCAATTTGTGATAAACCCTCTGTTATTTGTATTCATCACTTTGATTACATACCAGAATAAAACAATGTCATTTCCAGCACAAGTTTACATGTCCTGTGGGTTTCCTCCTCGTTTCTGTCTCCCCAGGGTGCTAACTCCCACCCCAGGCAGAGCTGCTGCAGGAGGACATCCCCATCCCAGGAACACCCACATGTCCGGGCAGCCTCTGCCTGTTTCTCACTGAGATGTCTCCTCCTCACCCCTACACGCAGGGAGAGGTGGTTTGGTGTCTCCATACATACAGCTCTGCCCACACCGAGAAGAACTTTGCAATCACTTCTTTTCAGAGCAAGGGAAGGGACCAAAGCAAGGATGCTGTATATATGCCATACGGGCAGTCACCCCTCCCCATGCCCCATATTGGTCTTCCAAAGCTGCAACTGTAGATCTGAATGCAGACTGACCCTTAGAGCTTTCTTTAAGAAAATAGCAGACATTTAAGACTGCTTTGCAGACATCACTAACTCCAGCTCACTTTCTATTAATACCAATACCCCTGGGTTTCTGTCTTGATTTGGGTGCCAGTGGCTCAGGAGATATTTTCCACATTGGTAACCTGGACATACAATGCCTACGCTTTTAATTGTTCATGTCACTTGTGATTGTAATCCTTTTATTCTAAAGAATTCATCGTTGCCTCAGGAGTACAGAGCTCTGGGGTTACACAGTGTCCCTGTGTCACCTGGAATCTGTGGGCTTTTCTGAACACCCCACATCCCACTTGAACAGCCCATCATCCTCCCACTATCAAACAAGCCACACGTCATACTCCACACCACATCAGTAAACCTAATCTATCTACCCTCCAAAAGCAGGTATTTCATTTGTCAGCTAGAAGAAAGCTCTGGACAACACCATATTCCCAGCACAAACTCCCAGTCCCAGGAAAGAGTCCCATTTTACTGCATTCTTCAATCCCTGCCATGTGTCATCTTACCAAACTTAAATTAAAACAAACAGATTTAAGGTTTAAAAGTCTTTACAGGGTCAGGGAGGCAGGAGCCCAGCAGAATAACACACCCAGCAAAGCCCTCAGTACCTGAGCAAGGTGAGCAGAGCCACAGTCCAACCAAAAGCCTCCACCATCAGGCAAGTTCACAGGGACAATGCAGGTCTGAGAACAAGCCACAGAGTCAGCCCAGAGATCAAGGTCAGGTTTGACAAGTACAATCCAGGTCAGGCACCATCCAGCAATTCCCAGGCAGCTCCATCACAGTGCCAGTGCCATGACCAAGGCAGAAAGTCCAGGGGTCCAAGCCTGGATCAAGAAGATCCATGACCAGCACAGCAGGGCTGGGGCTGTGCTGGAGACCAGCACCCCCTTATACAGCTCGGGGGAGGCTGAGGGTCCCAGGATGAGCTTAAATGGGCTCCTGGGCAGAGAGTGTGGGTGAGTCCCCAGCTGAGGCTGCTCAGGGCCATTAGTGCCTGTTAGTGCCCTCACCTGACACTGGAGCCTACGGCGGGGAAAAGACTCACTTTCCTTAACAGTAAAGCACATATGATAGTGCCCATCCCTGTATCTATACCGTGCTTCGACTTGTGCTAAATCCAGCCTGGTCAGGATTAGCAATGTATTGTAAGACTCTGCTTCTGGTTTTCTATATGAACTGTAAATAATGCCCGACAGTCAACGTATCTGTGAAGGAAACACACCGTGAGATGAGGCCACCTCCTCACTTATGGCTACATCAAAGGCAAAGCCGCTTCCTTCAAAGGCAGACGGCAGATTCTTGAAACAAATCAGATGTTGAACCATATGGGTTTGGGGCTTTGGAGACTGTAAACTTTTTTCATTACAGATAAAGCGAACGATGAGGCAGCTGTGTGCTCCAGAGCTGCAGGCCAGGAGGTCTGAAGGTAGGTCTGGAGTCAGACGGAGGGTGATGCCGTAAGAACATACAAGGAGATAAGATTGCAAAAGGTGATTCTGTGTTGCTGTGTCTGGCACGGCAGCAGCATCATGGACATCACTCAAGGGCTCAAGGGCAAAAGCTGCCCCTCTGAGAGGCACGTTGCTGGCTGAACAGCTGACTGAAAGTCATACCTGAGCTCTACAGAAGGCAACAAACTGCTCTTGCTCTTGGCTTTAGTTCGGTGGAGCAGCCCAGGCAGGTCAGAGGTCTCAGGCCACACATTATACCTGGTACAAGTACCCGTTAGTCACTGCTCAGCTCCTGAGAGCCATACTTTGGCTTATAAACTGTATATTGGTCATATCTCTCTCTGCTTACCTCTCATTTTGTCTACCATGCCCATCTTCGCTCCCCTATACTATCACATCGAGCCTATTTCAAAAACAAGATGATTGTCTGTTCTCCACAGTCCCACTCATTTTCCATTCCATATTCCCAGTAGTCTTGATTAGGTAGGTTTGTAACAGAGCAGTCAGAACTACTGACTTTCAAAAAAAAAGAGAAAAAAAAAAAAAAGAAAAAAAGATGCCTGTGTACCCTTTCCTAAGCTGGCAGCATTCACTGAAGTGGTAACATAACTTAAGGAAAAGTGAAAAAGAAAGTTTTAAGGGGAGATATTGCTTGTCACACACCAAACATTGATGCTCCAGTAGAGTAAAACTATCAGCACCAAGAAACTTCTTGAAGAGGCAGAGGGAGATCAAATTTTGTGGCTTTCATCCTGCCTAGAATAAAAGCGAAGAATTTTTCTGCGCTGTAAAATAATGTTCATATTTTGACCAGAAACTACCTCTCTACTAACTGTAGAGAAATTTTATCGTATCAAATAAAGCAGAATAAAAAGTGACTGCAGTAATTAAGCATGACCACAAGTTTGCTGCTAAGGAATGTCCATGATGAGCGTTACAACACCGCTAACGTGTGCGGGTGATGAAGCAGGAGTGAGGTTTTCACAGTTTCTGGGAAGTGTAAAGGGACATAATCCAACAGTCCTACAGTTTTGTTCTCACAAGTACATCTGCACTTACATCCCACCCAAATACAAAGGTAATACATTACATGCAATGTTTTGTTCAAAATATTACACCTTTGGCTGCGTAAGGAGCAACAAAAATGATCTCTAAGCTGCAGTCTTCTGCTGCATTCTGCATTTTGCATTGATTCTTTCCACTGCCTTTCCAAGGAGCACGGTGGGGATCTGCCCATTAATCCCCATCAGCTCTACCAGCCTCGCTGAGTTACGGTGTATGTCTCAATCGTGTGTTACACTGAAACTACCACTCCGGGAGATTCAACAAAGAAATTAGACATAAGAAAGGCTGTAGTGTAAATATTTGAAGAAGTACAAGGTGCAAGTAGAGTTAATAGCACACTTTGGTAGTAGATCGTCCTATAATCTACATTAATTTGGCAACAGAATAATGTATCATAACTGAGACAAATAAACCTGACCCTTTCAAAAAGGAAAAGAGACTTACATTACAAATCGACTATGTTTAAAATCCAGTACCCAAACTGCCAAAATTTGGATAATTGCTTGCAGTATATTACAAAAAGAAGATATGAATGTGGCTCTATGTGCAGGGTTTTAACTTGAATGTATTATCCCCATCAATTAATATTTCGTTACCAGCCTTGTGAAGAAATGAACTCATTTTTAACATCCTGACCTAAGCTGAGCCAGAAGAGAATGAGTGGGCCAGCTGCCTCTTCTGACAGACACCTTATCTTCAGCCAAGGCAGCTACCTTAAATCCTCAGCGACTGTCTCACCAGTAGAGAGTCCCATTCTGAATTCCCAGACATTCCCAGACATCCACTCAGGGGATCCATCTTCCTCACCATCACCTGCCCAGGCACTCATAGGCCAACAGCTGCTGGAGAAGAGCCCAGCCATCAGAGACACCTACCTTAAGAGGGAATGAACTGTCCTCTGGAGGTGCCTCCATCACCATCTCCACCTCAGGTGAGATGACCTCCACCTGGGAATTCTTTGAGAGCACCTAAAAATGAAAGGCTCTCGCGATGCATGCAGCGATAGGACAAGGGGCAATGGCTTTAAACTGAAAGAGGGCAGATTTCGATGAGATCTAAGGAAGAAATTCTTTACAATGAGGGTGGTGAGGCACTAGAACAGGTTGCCCAGAGAAGCTGTGGCTGCCCCACCCCTGGAAGTGTTCAAGGCCAGGTTAGATGAGGCTTTGAGCAACCTGGTCCAGTAGAAGGTGTCCCTGCCCATGGCAGGGGGGTTGGAGCTAGATTATCTTGAATGTCCCTTCCAACTCAAACCAATCTATGATTCTAGGTCTTTCCTCCCACCAAAGAATTTCTCCATCTACTTTGCAGCATGTCATGAACCAGCCTTCTCTGCAGCAGAAGGCACAGCATCCCAGTGATGTGGTCCTTTTTGACCACACTGGGATGAAAATCACTATACGACGGTGGAATATTATTACCTATGTAACATAATATCTTCATTTCTGACTGTAGGTGGTCAGGTAAGTATTTCTACAAGGCTGAGTTGGAGGGGAAAAATGAGACCTTAACACTGCTCTTCCTGAGTGAGTCTGGAGTGGGAAGACATCTTATTCCTCACACCTTTCCTTGTATTCACTGATGGTAAAAACACAAACACCTTGTCACCGAAGAGGGGGTGCAAGCCTCCGTATTAGTTCTTGAGAGGTATGAAGAAGTTTGCCCTGCCACCCTTCACAAATCCTGATGTTTGCACTGTGTTTCATACATTATATTGGATCATTAAGCCTAAAAGAGTCTTCTAAATTGGTTAACATTAGATTTTCATTTCCTCTAGATTATTTTTAAAGAAATCACAAAAAAAGAGAAACACTAAAAGGGACAGAAAGGAAACTATCATCAGTGTCAAAAGCCTTACTGAAGTCGATATATTTGACACCTACTGTTTTTCTTCTATCCACATGGCCTGTTACTCTTTAAAATGAAATTAGAGCACTTAGACACAATTTGTTCTTGACAAACCTGTATCGGCTGTTGCTCATCTTTTTGTTTTCCAGGCATGTGATTATTTGCTCCAGCATTTTTCTGGATTTTGAGGGTAAGCTGGCTGTTGCACAATTCTCCAGCTCCTTTTCCTCTCACCTCTCCTACCCTTTAAAGATAAGCCATACATCAGCCTTCTGGTATCACCCCAGCCTGTCTGTGAATTCAAAGATACCATTAATAGTTCTGAGATTACTAAAGCCAGTTCTTCAAGTACTGTAGGATTAAGTCAGCCTCAGCCAATTAAAAAACCTCTAACTTATCTAAGTATTCTTTAACCTGGTTTTCCCCTAATCTACGCTGAAACATTTATTTTTGTTAGTATTAATTGTGGTAAACGCTTATTGACTGTTTACTTTTTATTGAAGACTGGTGAAAAAAGGCATTAACTCTTATTTTCATTGTTCAGGAGCTTTTCCCCTCTACAAAATAATGGACAAATCTTTCATGTCCTCTTCCTCCCATTATTAATAGGCTTAAGAATTATGTCTTGTTGTCCCTCATGTCTCTTGCTAGCTGCATTTGGTTTTCTACCTTTTCCATTTTGACTTTTCCTTTACATATTTGAGCACAACTCCTCTATGAGCATCTTCAGTAACCTTACAAATTCTAGTTCTTTCCTCTGATGTCAATAAAGAATTTATGATTTAGTAAATCAATTGCATTTCCTACACTCTCTCTGCACTGGGATAGTTTGCATTTCTGCCTTTTGTCTCCAATGAAAATCTCCCAGTCCTCTGAGATTACTGAAATCAGGCATTTTGAAGGCCAATCTCCCTTTCCAAGGACCATGAATGCTATTGTCTCGTTGGCAGTGCCACCAAGCTGTCTTCTACCTTCATATTTCCAGCTCCTGAAAGGATCAGACGTCCAAGAGCCTCTCCTCTAATTCTTTTGCTCATCTTCCATATCCAAAAATTGTCTAAAAGTCTCGGAGAAGACTTAGAAGAGTTGATGGCATCCCTTAACAGCCTCAACCTCCTGCCACTGTCGCTTTGGTCTTTGGATGATTCCATCAGCCATCTGACCTTCCTGACTCTGTAGCAGAGCCCGTGTCTACTGTACGTGATGGGTGAGCAGCCCATTCTCCTTGTCACTTCACTTAATGATAGCACTTTTCTCCCTATTTTTTCAGCCCTTCTCCATATTGCTGTGGGTCGTCTATACTGTAGTGTCCTTGATCATTTTTCTTCTGATGTTGGCAAGTCTGAATCTAAAGTTTTTTTGCATTTTTTTGGTTGTTGTTGTTGTTTATTTGGTTTTTGGAGGTTTTGTTTGTTTGTGGGTTTTTTTTTTTTTTTAGTATGATCTTCATTTACAGAAAACGGCTCATGAAGCAGTCTTGGCCATGGGAGTTGGAGCTCTCTTGGCAGTATCACCCAACCAGCCATGTGGTTTATGGCCATGCTGTGGGGCTTACGAAGCTCCAGAGATAGGCAGAAGTGGCCATGCAGCACTTTGCATTGCTTTGCAGCTGTGGCTGCCAGAACAGCCTGTGGTCCAAGATAAGCGTTTCCAGACTCTGCTATCTGCCTGACTGGCTAAGACTTGTATAATGTGTTCCTGTTGCCAAAATTCAGTCTGAATTTGCAGCTCCCTGGCTATTCATCATTTTTTCCAAGGGTCACGAAGAAGATATCATTGAGCTGCCAGTGCTGACCCTAGGATGCACCGGGGATTTCACTATACCAGGAGCTCAGCTATAAGTCTGCTTTACACATCTGGAGCAATGGAAATAGCCTTCATTGAGGCTATAAAGTAGCTCATGATGACATTTTCTGTCAGTTCTGTGTATCACAGAGGATACGCATGCACTGAAAAGTCTTAAATCATTTCTGAGCTGGAACATAAAATCAATCTATTTAAATCTGTTGTTTAAGAGTAAAAGGTTCGTTGCCAACTGCCTTCTACTTTCACAAGCAGAGGCTCAACGCTGTGTACAGATCTATCCTCCACAAAGTTTCTTCCCATAGGTTTTGTTTGAGATGCTTCCGTATCAAAGTGGAGAGTGGCCAGTTCCCCTCGCTGCATCATTTTCTAGAGGCTTATGTCAGCAGCAGGTTTCAGTCAGGCTAAAGATCAAAGGCTTTGATCTCCATTCATCTCGACTTAACTAAAAGGAAGCCACATCTGGAGAATTTATCTAATTCTGCAAGCTATAAATATGTATGGTTTGGGTACTATGTAATTAATCAAAAGCCTGAAACACAATACATGTGCTAACCTGCAAAGATGCTGGATTGCAAACTATAGGCACTGATGAAATATCTTCTGGTGCATATTTCTCTGTGTGACTAAACCACTCGGGGTTTTAGTGCTTTATCTTTGTTTAGAGTGAACTCAGTACCAAGGACACGAGCCTTCCAGGGTCCTTAAGAACGAAGTCAATTATTTCTAAGCAAATAGAAGTTTCCTACAGGGGAACAACCCAGAGCTTTTCCTTGCAGCATTTTGAATCAGTCCACTCGGAAGACAGGGGCCTCGGTATAAAACTTGGATCTAGGTCTGGGTTTGAATCCTGAATTTTTCATTCTCAAAATCTGGATCAGCTTACGTGTCTGGATCTCGTCTCTGATTTTTCCCATTTACTCCAAATCAGCCATAAACAGCACCAAGTTTAATCTAATCAGGCAGCACTTTTAAAATATGTAATCAGGCTCCAGTGGTGACTACCTGCTTTAGCCTCCTAAGTACAAGTGATTTGTGCGCGGAATTGCCGAGACAATCGGAACTGCTGATTAGCTGAACACGCCACTCGTGTGGTTATTTTTAAGCTTGTGTACTTCTGCTGCAGGTTTTTCGAGAGCGTGTAGTTGCTTTACTTGAAGGTTGTACCTAAAATCTAGTGGCACGTCTACAGCTGTTGAAAAGGCTGAAGCACATGTTCGCAGATTAACGGCCAAAGTCTATGCTGGGAAACGGATGGGTTGGCAGATACGTCGTCTGGTCGGGAACCAGTCCCAAACATTCTGAAGACAGACTGGAAAAATGAGTAATGAGGATCACCCAGAAGATAATCCCAAAGCAAACAAGCAAACAAACAAGTGTCGTGCCCTACGCCCACCCGTGCTGCTGGCTGGTGCTTCTGGCTCTTACGGGGACGAATCTCCACGTGGCCTTCGCCTGCCAGACCCCAGACCCAATTGCAAAAAAGAAAGCTCAGAAGAAGACTTTTCTGTGTAGTTATCACTGTCAATGGATGAGGTGTTGAGCAACCCGGTGTAGTGGAAGGTGTCCCTGCCCATGGCAGGGGGGTTGGAACTGGATGGTCTTTGAGGTCCCTTCCAACCCAAACCGTTCTGTGATTCTATGATTCTATAAATGGAGTCACTTCTCTCTTTCAAAACTCCTTTTCCATAAGCGGGGGGTGGTGGAAATAACTGTAAGGAAAGGCAAACACTGAGGAGCAGACCAGGACAGCTCTCAGTTTCCAAGCAACATGCTCCGATCATGACTATTACAATTTCACCTTTTGAAGAACCTCCTGTCTGTGGCAAATTTTACGTAACAGGCTTTATTAATATTAATTAAATCTCAAAACTCATGTGTGATGTAGCTAAGACATACAGTTTTGAGGTGAAAACCAGAAAAGTTCCACAGTTGTGAAGGGTGTGAGGATTGTAATGAAATCAGAAGTACTTCTCCATCCCAATTCCCTCGTCCTCGGGACCGAACCTACACCTGCCTCTGCCCCAGCTGCTAGGACAGTGGCTGCTGCTCCTGTTTTCCCAAGGAACGTTGAAGGCTCCGTAGCCTTTCACAGCGTCCGTCACCCGGCACCGATGACCACCCGAAGCTGAGCAGCATCTCCAAACCAGAACAAACAGAGGAAACAGTATTGTGCCATAAATCCAGCACGAAGAATCACATCTGGTAGACAGTCCCAGAATACTTTTAAGCTTCTCCGTGTTTTCTAGAGCAATTCCAGAGCAAGGTTGACTGGACTAATTTACAAAGCAAACCACTTTTCTTCCTCTTTTTTAATTGAGAAAAGTTTATTTCACTATTTTTCTCCTTGCCAAATACTGCTACAGGCTGCGAATCTTTCCATTGATGTATCCCCTGGCACACCCAGAAGCAGAGGGTCTTTCTCAAGAGGGGAAAAAATGAAAATTAAAGGACTTGGAGTCATGCTTACTCATTAGAAGACCATCCTCTTGCGAAAACATCTCCTTACTTTGCCATATTTAAAGCAGGATACTTGCAGACCTCTAATTGGCATTCTGTTGACTATTTTTCTTGTCTGTTCACACCCATCACTGGGTATTAGAAATTTGATTACTGATGGTTTGCATCACAAGAAAATAAATTTAATGCTTTTAAATGGTATGCTTACATGGAGCCTGTCCACACCACTTTTTTCATTATCTGGCTTAGAGTAATTAATGATTATTAAGCTTTATGTGCTGAGTTTGTGCAACCACTCTGAGCAGAAGAGAATTCTGGACAGCGAAAGGCACATTTCAAACCTGGTCTCTAGGGTTTATTTCACCAGATTTTTGCATGCTTGACTGACCAAGTCTGCAGTATGAAAACCCAAGGGCGACACAGAAAGTTTAGCTTTACACTGGTTTTGAAAAAATAAAATCAATCTAATGCTCTCAAATTTATCTCCAGGGTTGCAAGGAGTACTTTATTTGTATCGGATGTTTAATAATTAGTAATGAACAGCCACTGCTGAATCACCCCAGCAGCAGCGGTTAAATATCCTGTACAAGGCAAAGTAAACATGATGAAAAGACTGCAACAATACAGGTACCTCCCTAAATACACTTCCTTTACAGGACAGAGTCACCAGACCGAAGACAAAAAAAAAACCACAAAGCAGCCAAAAATAAAGAAAACCAGTCAATGTGCACTGGATGCACTGGTGAATAGGGCCACACAACCAGCCGTTCTCCAGCCTAGGTGTGTCAATCCCCACTGGAAACCCCGGAGGGCAAAGGAAACCCATCCTTTCACCAAATATAACCTGCAATCCAGCTTTTATAGATACCTCACTGTCGGTATCTTATTGATGAGGGATGGGCCTGGCACAAAGCACCATCGCAGCCGCGCTTCGCTTCCCTGGCCCCTGCACGAGGAACAAAAGGTTGACTTGGTGTTTAATCCATGCCCGTAGGAGATGCAGCCAGAGCTGTATGGAAGAGCTGTCTTCGTCTCTCAACCATGGTTGGGTTTTTTTTGCTGTTTCACAGGAGACCCAACGCTGCAGATGTGTCTTCATAATATTCACAAACAAGCCCTGTCTGGGACTAATCCCCAGGGTCAAGGCAGCGGCAGCTTGTCCTTCATCATGCAGAGGAAGAAGCTAGTCACAAAACCACCCGAGAATCATGGAGCCACGGTCACCTGCCTTCTTCATGTAAAGAGTTTGTGTTAGATAGGGCGAGCCCTGAGGCTGTGGGATGGCTCTGGCTCCTGATGGATGCGGAGAGGGCAGTGTCCCAGCTCCTGCATCCCAGGAGCATCTCCCACGC
Source organism: Tauraco erythrolophus (assembly GCF_009769465.1). Taxonomy (NCBI): domain Eukaryota; kingdom Metazoa; phylum Chordata; class Aves; order Musophagiformes; family Musophagidae; genus Tauraco; species Tauraco erythrolophus. Next base: position 3,270,665 of record NC_141480.1, on the reverse strand, counting down.
AAGACACATGCATTGGCTGATGAACTCACTGACGGGACTTCAGCTCACGCTGGGAGGGTGGTGAGGCACTGGAGCAGGTTGCCCAGAGAAGTTGTGGCTGCCCCATCCCTGGAAGTGTTCAAGGCCAGGTTGGATGAGGCTTTGGGCAACCTGGTCCAGTGGAAGGTGTCCCTGCCCATGGCAGTGGGGTTGGAAATGGATCATAGAATCACAGAGTGGTTTGGGTTGGAAGGGACCTCAAAAATCATCAAAGATGATGGTCCCTTCCAACCCAAACCATTCTGTGATTCTATGATTCTATGACATCTCCTGGTCAGCTCTCACTGAGTGTACCAGCAGCATGCGAGGAGGCGTGTGTTGCACCAGCTCCCTGCTGACAGTTGCCCAGTCTTATACAATGTTCATCAGTTGGAAATGGCCAAAGGAGGCATCTGCTCTCGGGACGTGCTCCTCCTGGCTTTGCACGGTTACTTCTCGTACCTGCTCTGGTCCCTGTGTCTGTTCCCAGCAATGCCTGGCCAGTGCAAAACACCAGGCAAAGGGATTTTGGTAGAATTTAGAAGCTCTGAACTGGGGTCAGTATTTTGTTTGTGTATGCTCGTGTGCAGGAAGGAACACGGGAACTGCACATCACATCACGGCTCGTTCCTCGAGCAGCTCTACAGCCCCTGAGCACTCCGACACTGCTCCCAGCAAGCGGAAAATCCTCGTAGTGGTGACACTCTTAAGTGGCTTTATTTATTTAGTGTTTAAAGACCACTTTTCCTTTCACGCAGGTTAGTACCCTCGAAACCCCTCCAATCAATACCAGGGGCTGACGACCCGCATAAAACCCAGGAGCTGCTGTGAATGGGTCTCTGTAGGCATCAACCATGGCTTCTGTGGCATTACAGCTCGGGAATGAGACTCTGCATTCCAGTGGCTCTAAGATTGTTGGATACTCAAAAAACACCCCCACTTGAGCTCCGCACTTGAGGGTACTTCAGTTTATGGTTTAACCCTTGAGGAATAATGGCCGAACCAGCGCGTTCCGCGCAGGGCTCTCAGAGGAATGGCTAAAAGGATCACAAGGCATTTACTCACCGACAGCCTGAGTGTGCACACAGATTTAAGTGGTGTATTAAATATTTCCAGGCAATTCCAAGCCCTTCACAACCCACACCATCACTTGGCTGCTGCTTTAATTTTGTCATACGCCTTCTGGGCTCCCTGGTCACAGGTTGCTTTACGATTCCTGCCTGCCACGTGTTTGTACCACTCCTCCCATCACCAGATACGTCCCCTCTTCACAGCCCTTACACATTAGCCTTTACTCCTTTTTGCTGGGGGATTTCCACTGCTGGAAGTCACTTGCAGAGACCAGATTTCCTCTGCCTTTCGCCCAGGTCGGCATCCTCACCTCCTTCCAGCAGATTATTACAATAAATGACACCAGGTCGCTCCTCTCACAACCCTTTAAGCTCAGGCCTGAAGCAAGCAACATAAATTTTGAAACAAACCTCTGAGGCTTTATACGGCGAGGCGTTAAATAATACAACAGCTTCATGAATTCAGGCAGAATTCGTAACTTTGACACAGCTGAAATGTCCTAAACCTTCACTTTCTATTTCCACGCCTTGATGCCATAGGAGGCTGATGACTCTCCAAGGGCTTTGCAACAGAAGAAAGTCGTGTTGCTGCAGAACTTAACGCGAATCCATAAACCAATACAGCTCGACTGGAGCGAGGGCTGCGCGGACGCTGATTTCCATCTAAAGTAGCTTATTATGGGTTAGTCAAATGCGTTCCAAACCAAACCAGGAAAAATTGATATTACTTGTATTGATTTAAGTTTCGAGATTAGCCGTAGCGAGATGGGTTTCTCCTGTAGATGCTCTCTGCGACGTATCAGTGAGGACAGCACAGCGAGATGCCAGCACAGGACGCTCCATCCCCGGCTGCAGGGTTATTCTCTGCCACCCCTGCAGCATCTCATCTTGTGTTGAAAACGCTGGTCCTCTCCCTGGTACATGGCTGGAGAGTTGGCGTGAATGTGCTCAGCCTGCACCCTAACATCCATCTTTACAAAACCGCGGTGGTTTTCCCTTTGCCTTATACACCTCATCCTGACTTCTGATGGGGACGCAGCATTAGTAGGAAAAAAGAAGACACAGGATGGTGTTCAGCTGTTGCATGGATGGAGCAGATGAGGAGTTACTCTTTCTCTCATTTCAGTGATTTTTTCATTAACCGACATCTATCACATTCGGAATCCTTCAGATTCACAGATAAAAGTCATTTTAAAAGCTCAAGGCACTGTAAAAAGCAGAAGGTCTGTGCTTTTATGAGATCACACAGCATACAAATGACTTTGCTTCAGTAAAAAACTCTGAGTTGTGATTTTGTATTACATCTTCTGCTCCAGAAAAAACATCTAGGACCTCGGTAGTGGCTAACACAAAGAACGGCGTGGAGGAGATCCCAGTTTGAATGGGTTTTCCTGGTTCTTTTAGTGACTTGTTGAGTAACAGCGTGAGAAGAACCGCTTGTTTTGAGTCTCTGCGCTGTGATTAACAGCACTTCAGGGCACTTCTGTGAAGCGTTCTGCAAAGTTTTCAGACAGAGCAAGACACAGAATGATATGCATTACCATAATTATGCATGCGTACGCTGATGCGTTTCTATTCATTAAGTAGCCAACCAGGAAAATTTCAGTCCTAATAATAAGTCCTAATAGGTTTAGGCAATGTATTAGCTAAGAATGACTTGAAAATAGGTCTCAGAAAGGTGCTGTCACCTGGTGTTGACACGTGCAGAGAAGACGTTTGCCCAAAGTAGAGGAATTGGGAGGAGGGATCCACCAAGGCGAGACACGAGGAAGCCCCTTCCCCCAGGACCAGAGTGGGAACAAATGGAAATAATTATTCTAGAGAGCAAGTCACTGAAATTCCTGTTACAGGGACTGTTTTAGCCATAAGCTAGTGAAGAGATGAAAAACTGCCATCAGAATGAAAAGTGCTAGAAGCAGCAGAAATGCATGCAACTGAAAGGTTAGCAATTGGGTAGGAAAAAGGAGAAAAAAAAAACCCTGCAGAATCTTCACTCTCAGCAAAAATTTAAGGAAAAACCCAACAGACTCTGTTTAAAGAAATCGTTTGCAGCGATTTTCTTTACTCCCAAGTTATAGCGGGCGAGTTCTCATTCCAGCTGAATAAGGGAGCCTTTTTGCTGATGCAGAACACATCTCACTAGTTCATTTTCAGCACAATGCCCAGAGAATTAGGTGCACAATTCCTGGTAACAAGAATGGAGATTGCGCACGTCTCCCTCCTCCCTGCACATGGCGGAATAAATACCCAGGAGCGCGGGGCAGAGAACGCCAGCCACGTAACTCTCGCTTCGGTTAGCAGGAGTCGGAGGGCTACAGTTAAAATCTGTCCTAAAACAGAGGAAATATTTCTCTGCTCCAGCAGTTCCTCCTATCTACCATTTACAAGACCGATGACCAGCCTCAATACGCAGCAGCTGAATACAAATCAGGCTGCCAGCTCCGCGCCGTGCAAAACCATCAAAAATAAATGCTTGAATTTCACCTTCTTGGGAAATAATGTAAACATCAGCACAATCACATGTCTTGCTCCCAGTATAATCTCAATCAGGGCGCAATTCAACTCTGATGGGCTTTGGTAAATATGTGACTGACCTTTTTAAGCATGTGACATGGGCTTCAGCGAGGCTTCGCCGGCTCCAATATCTGCCTGATCCGCCGAGGTGATGAGCTCCTTCCGCGCTCGTTGAGCTCATCAGGATTTAAGAACGTGCAGACAGGCTCTCGGAGCTGGGCCCTAAGCACTCGATTCAGCAGCCATGAAACAAGCCTGACATTGATCCTTGACTTTGACGGACACGTGGGTCTAAGCCAGAGGCAGAGCTACATCCAGTCACTCAAGGAGAGAAATGTGGGTTTTCTTGCAGCAGAAAGGCAGAAAATATCTTATTGAGAAAACATTTTACGACAAAACTTTCAGCCTACTTGTAGGATTATAATGTCTGTTGTTTCATACCTTATTCTAATTGGATTTTTTTCTTTTATCAAGAAAAAAGGAGTACCTCTCTCTGACGGAACTGAGCATGCTGGACCCTTGCCTGGCAGTGGGGCCAGGTAGCACAGCATGGCTATCAATCACCCTTAACAGTAAAGTCTTACACTCTTTGGAGCAGAGTGGCATGTCCAAACCACATAATGCAAATGGCCCAAATTACCTCTTAAGCCCCGTCTAGGACAGGAATGGTCTGGGAAAGTGCTGACCCCAGCCGATGCCACGCTAGGGTCCAGCTAGCCAGGGGAAGCACAGGCGATGGCACTATGCCCTATCCTGGCACAGCTGCAGCCAAACTGCATGGGATCAGCCTCCTGGAAGAGCTAACACCTTCCCAGTAGCGTCCTCCCACCACAGACCACCATGGCCCCGCATCTCCTTGGACAGGCAGCTTCTCGGATGTACAGACTGGTACGTTTGCAACTGTTCATGTCATCGTTCAGCCCTGCATTAAGATTTCCCTCCAAAGGGCTGGTTTCATGCCAGCTGCAGCAGGCAGGTTTGTCGTACAACCATCTTTCAGCTACGGCCCGTGGACTCACCTTACGGAGGTCTCCAAGTAATGACCGTGAGGTTCCTAAGAGGCAGTCTGAGCCCTGGAGTCCCTCCTTTTTTCTAGGAGATAGCTAAAACATGACACCCTTTCATCACATAACTGAAACTAACACAATCTCTTTGGTTTTAATTCAAGCCAACGCTGATGAGTTAGATGCAACTGGATTCTGCAATCATCGATGTCTCTTATGAAGAGGTTATGATATTTAAGTCCTATATCTATGGTATTTAAGTTCTGTACCTCTAGTTTCCAGAACTGGTTGACAAGAGAGACAATATTCCAGTAAATAAACCGGACCAAATTAATTTCTGAATTATAATGAGAGGAGATGGCTCTTGGTGTAAAGGATACACAGCGTCGTTTCATTCTGTCTCTGTACAAACAAAACACATTCACCAAGGGACAGAAAGATAAAATTCAGCAGTGTCTGTCCTGCTAAAACGTGCTACATTTCAACCTCTCCTCAAAAGCTGCTCCTGTGGCACGTCGGCACATTCAGGCAACCGGGGCACTCTGAGCCTGCGCCAGCGACAAACCGCGCTTCGCTCGCCGCTCCGGCGAGGAATCGTTTTTGGAATGAACCGGAGAGTGGCCCTGCCTGGAGCTCCTGCCTCTCTTCGTGCCTCTAGAAATAGCACATCATCACCTCGCCTCCTCTGAGCTCACCGCACGCTCCCTGACTTCACCGCCTGCCTGTGCGCTGAAGCTGTCACCGGGACTCAGATATCCCCTATCAGATTCCCTGTGCTGGGATGTGCTGGGAGATTCCCCGTACGTTACACGGCATCGTGAAGCTATTAAGCTACTTAGGTGCATATCACCTAAGCCGCTTAGGTTTCCATCACCAGGAGTGAGATGCTGTTGAAGAACCTGACATTCGAAGCGATGTAATTACAATTTGAGGTCTCAGAGCTCCCAACCGCCTCAGTTAACACAGAGGGTCTGCAGTGTTTTGACGACAGCATTGAGTGAAAATAAAGTGTCAAAATCCCAGAAAAACGTCATGCACAAAAACAATGACAAACATAAAGCTCTGACCAGGTAGGACTGCAACATTTCGCTGATCCTCTTGCAAAATTCCCTACAATTTAAGCTACTGGGCATCAATCTCTTTCCATTACATCCAGCCCCCTGCTCAACAAAAATATTATTATTTACACTGTGAAATGAAATGCTCTGTTATTCTTTGCTTAGGAAACACACTGATGAAGAGAGATTGTAATAGACTGTTAATTTTCAGACTTTATTGTAATTGCTGAAACGACTGTAACTTCAGCACCAGTCTAATCCAGCTTGCCAACTCCTATAATGGTATTACTCATGTATTCATCCAAGCACTGGATTGTTTGCACTAGAAATCTCCAGATAACCTGCTTACTCAGTGACACTAGAGATGTCTGTCAGGCCCTCATGTTTCATTTCCTGAATAAATGTTTCATAGGCTCCATACCCTGAATGTGAAGAGTAAAGTATTCTTTTGATCATTCATTTGAAATATTTTCTTCGCCCTTTAAAAATCGATGTAAAACAGCGTGCAGTCAGTGGTAAGACAATTAAGTTAGATAAACCGATATACAGAGATTTAATGACACTTGGTGTTCTTTAAAGTGATGTAAAACCAGAGAGTCTTGCTCTTCTGCATATACCTGACCTCTGTTTCACCAGGTTTAGGGACATACAGATGCCATACGCCCAACGTCTGTGTACTCCCACCCGTGAGATCCAGGGCAGATTTGAAGATTTGTACCTGTACGTGCCCAGCATTTCACTGACTAATATTGCTGTGAGTCCTGCCCTGCCCGTGCTGAATTTAGAAACAAGAAGTCTTGTGATTGACCCAGAGGATTTGTTTCTCATAAAATAAAAATACTAGGGAATTCTGTATTTGTTAATTTAACCAATGTGGGAATGCGGCGACATTAATACCTACAAAACAGCAAGGAAGGTGCAATTACAAGAGCTGTGAGTCCATCCTTCTTTAAGTGGACGTGCATAGAATCATAGAATAGTTTGGGTTGGAAGGAACATTCAAGATCATCTAGGTTCAACCACCCTGCCATGGGCAGGGACACCCTCCACTACACCAGGTTGCTCAAAGCCCCATCCAACCTGGCCTTGAACACTGCCAGGGATGGGGCAGCCACAGCTTCTCTGGGAAACCTGTTCCAGTGTCTCACCACCCTCATTGTAAAAAATTTCTTCCTTATATCTAATTGAAATCTCCCCTCTTTCAGTTTAAAGCCATTGCCCCTTGTCCTATCACCACATATCCTTGTAAAACGTCCCTCTCCAGCTTTCCTGTAGCCCCTTTAGGTACTGGAAGGCTGCTGGAAGGTCTCCCCGCAGCCTTCTCTTCTCCAGGCTGAACAGCCCCAACTCTCTCAGCCTGTCTCCATAGCAGAGGTGCTCCAGCTCTCAGATCACCTTCGTGGCCTCCTCTGGCCCTGCTCCAACAACTCCATGTCCTTCTTGTGTTGGGGACCCCAGAGCTGAACGCAGCACTGCAGGGGGGTCTCACGAGAGCAGAGTAGAGGGGCAGAATGCCCTCTCTTGTCCTGCTGGCCATGCTTCTTTTGATGCAGCCCAGGACACGGTTGGCTTTCTGATACTTTGGCAGCAGTAGAGCTAGGGCACCAGTGTGAGAGCCAGGCTGCTTTTTGTGTTGACCCTCTGTAACACTTCCCTGCTTGGTAAGCAAATACAATTGGCAGAAAAGAACAAAACAATTTAACTTGTAGTACTCTAGAATACTTTGAAAAATCCTTTTAGAAATACAGAACTGCAGAAAAATAGAGGTGGGGATCACCTGGTCTACGAAAACCATATTGTGTAACCTGGTTTTGGAGCCGAAATGCACACACTGAGGACAACTGGGCTTCTTACTTCAGGTGTGCGTCACTCTGTCCTTGTGTTTCTTTATGGAGTGTATAAATCGCCAAACCTGTCTATTGAAGCATTACAATGTTTGGTAGTCGATTAGCAGCAGTGAAAGCACTAGCTTTCTTGGCAGTAATCACCATCCTGTTATTCTCTTTCCGTCTGTGCCTGCCTGTGCTCCCTGTCATCACCTGCCTTGCACTTGGGCTGAAAGCCCTTTGGAATAAAGCAACGCACTGGTTTTGTTTGCGTAGAGCTCGTAGCACGCAGGCTCCTGGCCAGGACAAGACATCTGACGCGCCATAATAATTCAAATACTTATATGCCAACAGAATCCAATGTCATACATGGAGAACTTGTTTCCACGCCGCTTTAATACACCAATAAATAAGAATTTTAATTGTGGTGTGGCTTATTTTGTGATGTATTTTTATCAAGGGAGCCAGTTGCAACAAATACAACCCTGGGCCAGTTAAAGCTTATTTCAAGTTCATTTAAAATAATGTGTGCTCTCTCTCTAGACTCATACATCTTTCCAAAGAGAACGGCAAGCAATCCAGAACATTCAAAGCATAACGACGTTCAGATGTGTCCAGACATAAATAGCAACTTCTAAACCAAGAATTTGCCTCTGGAGTCTTTTCAGTAGGCCCTCAAATAGAAAATATTTAAAGGGAGACCATGATAGTATAATTTCTCTTTGTTTGAGGCAAGGATGGAGTGAATGTGTCACAAGGCACTAAGAAAGAACAAGAGAAATCTCAGTGAGCCAAAATGAAAGAAGTTCATTATAGACAAAATCCTCACTCCATTTAAATCAATCATAAATCTGTTGACTTCAGTAGCCAAGGATTTCATGACACAGCTCAACCAAAAACAATTTTCAACACCATATTGTACAATTTGAGGCCTCAATTTTCTCTTTTTCTGTAAATCACTAAGGATCTTCATACACAAGAGCTGCAGGATCCGGCCATATGCCCAGGCAGAGCCCCGGCTCGAAGCCGTGGCTGGAGCAAGGCTCACCAGGGGGCTTCCAACAACCCCTTGAGCAATAACCCAAACTTCCAGAAAGGAAAAACTCTTTCTAAATGTGAGTATACTTGGGATTTCTTTGTGTATTAGTAAATCATTGGAATTTCACTGCTAACAAGTTAGCGTTTTAACGAATTTACATGAAAGAGTGCCTTCAGGAATAGCTGGCACACGACCCGTGATTGTGAGGTGCGAACGCTACCTGCTAACAGTACCCAGCAGTACCACCACGGACCTCTCCCAAGGTCCCAGGAGATGTGAGGGACTGAAACACTCTCCTCACCTCCCAGTTTCCCAGGGGACACCAGCGACGAGCGAAACAAGGAGAGCTCTGCCTTTGCCTCGTGGGTTATCGCACTGTAACCACCCCCTCCCTTATCTGCAAACACAGCAAGCCTGAAGCAGATGAATCGCAATGCAAATACCTGTAATTTCTCCTTCTTTATTTCTCTATACAGAAGAGCAAGCACACAAACAAAACCGGGAACAACACACTGAGTTCTCCACTCTACTCCTTTTCCCACTTAATACAGGGTGTGCTTTGCTACCACTTAATTCAATGGAAAAAATTCCTTTAGGTCTCCATGGGAACAGCATTGGGTCTATAATACTTAACCAGAAGTACCAAATTCTATAAGCTTTGGCTGAAAGTTTTTAGTGTCCTTTTAAAGATCTCCGCGGATAAAGAACTTCAGGCTCTGGAGTCAATAAAGTCAATGAAGCAGCTTTCACAGGCATCAGAAGTTCACTTTCAAACTTTTCTACAAAATAGTTACTGGAATTTGGGGAAAGCGAGCACAAAGGAAACACTGTAATAACTAACACAATGACCCTTTCAACAAGGAAAGCGAGCAGCCTTTTTAATGAAATTGGACTTAACGTACGTTTGGACCAGACAGTGAAAGGAAATCTCTCACCAGCACATCACAAGGCTAATAATGTGTAAACAGATAATAGCAAGAGCTGTGTGGTTCATAATTAATTCAAAAGAGATGGCATTTCTGCCTTCTTCCCAGTCCGGGTCGGTCATTGAAGACAATTTGCCTCAGTCTGGGTGAAGTACCGTATTTCAGAACTAAAGCCTTCTATTCCCATCACAATAGCAATAAGATGAAGTAACAAAAATAATATTTACATTTATTGGACATCGTGTTGTGTGGCAGAGTTCTGGACAAAACCCTGAACCCATCATCTTTTCTTCAAACCCAAATACACTTCAAAATGAGCAGAAACATAAATAATAAAGAAATAGTGATGACAATGAATAGTGTTGTTAATAATCTGACGCTGAGACCGAGCTGCTCAATGTTCAACTTGGCTTTGAAAAGAACGTGGATGTGTTCACTGATTTGTGAGCAAAGGTTTAGGTGGGCTAAAAAGGAACGTGGGTGTTGGATGCTTGGGATGACCTTACTTTGACCAACTAGTTCCCCAAAGAATACATATTTAGGTTCCCCTTTGTGCCCGAGCTGCCGAGGTGCCGGCGTGCCAGGTAGAGCCTCTGCTCAGGCTGCGGCATCCTTCCCAGCTTTGCAGCTCCCCAGCTCAGCCTATGGTATGTGTACCAAATTGGCAGCTGTCAAAATTATCCAGCTTCGAAATGAATCAGACACGGCAGTTAATGACCCAAATTGAAAAACAAGGAAAGAAACACAAGACCTTTTCAGTTACACGGGTTGAGGACTGATTCCCCCGAGCTACAGGTGGAGGCTTGGGTAGGCGAAGTCTCCTCACCTTCAATGCTAACGGCCTCTCCAGTGAGGTCTCCAATAAATCACTCAGCGCCACCATACCATAATACTGCCTTTATACTGTAGCTTGACCCGGCCCCGGCACATGTTTAAGGGCAAAAATAATTTATTTTATGACATCATTGAATTCCCGATTAAAACATTCACATACAGGCGTTTTAAAACGCACTTTCTTTTACTAACATTTTCACTAGCTTAGAAAATCCCATGCTACGTGCTTTGACCACATCCGAAAGAAAAGGGCTTCATTTTGGATGCTGAACACCACGCACTGTTTAAGAGTAGCATGTTCACTTTCTGGCAGGATGCAGCTTTCACACGGACCGGCTCAGCAATCCGACTCTGACACAAGCGTTAAGAATGGATTTGGGCAGCCACGGAGGCTGGAACGTTACCATGAGTGGGACAGTATCAAACACAGCAGATACCCTGTCTTAAACCTCTTTATTTTCGGCGCAGAAACATGGGAGAATGACAAGAAACCTCTAGGGAATATTGCAATTTCCATAGCTTGTGATGCTAATTACAGTTATTATCAGAGTCTAAAGAGTTCTGCGTGTTTTTTGTTCTCTGCTCACGGTAGCTGGGATATGAGGCAAACTCAAGGTGCAACAACAATGCTAAGCAAAAAAAAACCCCAAACCCTAAACCCTATTTATTTTCAATATTACTACCTAATTATATTAAGTTTCTATAATAATAACTCAAAAAGCCCTCTCCTATGTACATACACACGCATAACCCAAGGTATATTATTTTCTAAAATTACTTCTGTCCTTTGAATGCACAGCAAAAGCAGAGCAGCACAGGGTTTTTAATGGGTTCTCTTCTCTGATTCTACATATTTATTTTTTTTTTTTAGATGTAGCTCCTTTTTTCTTTCCCACTTACACCATTCTTCTTTTAATATGAAGAGATTTCTAGAGGTTAACTGTGAAGAAGACTCATGTTCAACAAAACCATCCATACTCATACAATAACACACAGTTCTTTGGTCTCCTAGCCTTGGACTGGTTTTATCCCGAAAGCTTTCATGGAATAAAAAGAATGTGTCCTAAATCACTCACCATTCTACATGGAGTTTGTATGGCCCGAGGGCTGGATCCAAGCAAGGGTTTACAACAGTGATTAGTGCAACATCTGAGTTTACACCTTCTAAGGAAGGTGTTTCTTAGAAGGTGTTACACCTTCTAAGGAAGGTGTTCCTTCTAAGGAAGGTGTAAACTTCTAAGGAAGTCAGGTGCCCTGAGAAGTATCCATAAACCATCACCGGCACTGGCAGCGGGACATCTACTGCATAGGGAATGCCTTAAATCCTGCACTTCCCTGGTCTACACCCCCAAAGCTGGTGTGTTCGAAACACAGGAGGAGGAAGCACCATCCTATTTTTAAGCACTTATACAGCAGTCAGAAACCTGAGTTTATTCCTTGCCTGAGGAATTTTGAACCCACAGCTCTTCCTTTCCAGGGCAATACTCCAACACTACAGAGGGGACACATGTATTCTGTACTGTTGAAGCTCTTCCGTTAGAAAGATTAGTGAAATCAGGGAAAGAAGGCCAGATAATTGTTTTATCCAGTGACTTAAACAACAAATAAACAGAGTGCTGGAGCTGGGGCTGCTCACAAACAAACGCCTGCCCGCTCAGCTGGAGTCTCCGGTCACTGGTTTCCCACTTGCAGTCCAACCAGCCTCTCGTCCTTCCCTCTGCTGCAGAGCCCCATCCAAAGGAGGGGTGGAGGACGCTGCCTTGCCAACGCACACATTACAGCAGATTGCCTGTCTGTTGATTACATCTTTCCCCTTCCAAAAAACAACTCTAAACAAATAAGACATAGTATTTGCCTGGGACAGCTTCCACAAACAGTAAAATGCTCAAATAAAAACACTAGGTAGGGCAGACTGGCCAGATGAGAAGGCTCTTCCTCTCCTCTGCTTTTTGATATGCATCAACAGCTGTTCTCCCGGCGTCTTGACACGCTAAACACAAAGCATTTAACTGGCTGTTTACGTTACCCTGCCTATTTTATTTTGAATAACTGAGCACCACCGCAGTGATCACGGAATCTTCCTTTTTCCCTGTAAATTTTTTATCAGGAACCTCCTAATCTCTAAATATGTAAACTTTATTTGTTTGACACACTGAATTAATTGACTATTAATACAAAACCTCCCACAAAGAAACTACAGATACATGACTCAAGCTGTGATTTCTTCACTTTTCCCAGCCCAAGGCCTCGATTCTGCAATTACACACATTTGTCTGTACTACAGTGAAGAATCCCAATGGGACGACTCACACCAGTGAAGTTAATCACATTTGGGAAGATCCCAGTCCCGTAGTTTTTTTTGGCTTGGGATCGTATTTGGACATGACACCTTCAGGGAACCAAGATCTGAAGGAAGTAGCAGCAGCACTGCAGTGTTTGATGCTTCTCACGAGTACGTCAGGAGGATAAGGCTGAAGGTGAAGGTGTTCCCGGGGGAGTCACCATGAGATGGGGGAGTCACCGTGAATGGCTCAGCCTGCAGTCCTGCTGCGGCTTCCTCCTGCCCTACACCAAACTGCTGCACCTCTGGGTGCCTCCGTCTGTCAAACCAGGTGAACGACGTGCACGTATGGCACAAAACCACCGGGATTGCTCCAGAGTGATTGAACATCTTTGTACAGAATCCCACGGAAAAGAAGTGATTATGAACTGCTTAAAATCAATGAACCGAAACGCCAGGAGAAGCCGTGAAACCAAAATCCGTGTACCCATCAGGACTTAATTAATCCCCCTGTCCTCGCAAGCTTAGTGTGTTATATTTCCTAATTAATTAATCTCAAAATCTAGCATCCCAGCGCACCATTTAAGAAATCAACTGTACGACAAAGTTCATTGTGACGACACCGCACTTTTCTGAATCGTGAAACTTGGAACTTTTTTGCCCTTAAACTCCATCGCACTCCTGTTCTTCGCAGCATAAACGGGGAAACGGCGGCTGTCTGCCTCCGTGCTGCCCGTTACCCACGCTCCGCACCCGCCGCCCGGGCCATAGCGGGCTCCCGGGATGCCCGCTGGCACTGCGCATGCGCAGCGTTCCCGCAGAACGGGCGGAACGGGACCGCCGCTGGCGCGCCTGCGCGCAGTGCGCATGCGCGGCCCCGCCGCCGCTCCTCCAGGGCAGACGAGGCGCGGGGCAGAGCGGCGCGGGGCGCGGCGGCCTTCCGGGCTTTGCGGGGGACGGGCGGGCGAGCGGGCGCTCGCCCACCGGCCCGGGGGAAGCGGGGCAGAGGCGGGCTGGCGCAGCACGGCTGCCCGAGGGGAAGGTGCCCTCTCCCGCCCTCGGCGCGGATCGGGGGCAGCGCTGCCCCGCGGATGGCGCGGGGCGTGTGTCACAGAAATCACACCTGCCCGAGCCGCCGGTAACACAGACCGGCCGGCCGTGGCTGTGCCTGGGCTGCGGGAGGAATCCGAGCCCAGGCACAGACCGGCCGGCCACGTCCGTGGAAGGAAGCCGAGCAGCCAGCGGCGGCGGGCCACCGGCGGGCAGCGCAACGCCGCGGCACTTACCGGAAATGATGCTCTCGGTCAACAGGCTCGCTTGGCCTGGCCTCCATCGGTTTTGACGGATTTCGATCAGTACTCGGCGACTATTCGTGATGCCGCGTTGGCAGCGCTTGCAGAAGTCGCCGCTCGTTTCCCGTCGCAGCTCCGGGGTGGGAGCGCTGCGCAGCTCCGCGCCCTCCAGGGCTCCCATCCCGAGAAACGCTGGTTTCTCTCCAGCAGCACCTATGGCGGGTCATCGCCACGAGCCTGGCTTCTCCCCAGCGGGCTCTTCTCGGTCCAGGTTCTGCAGTCACCACACGGCATTAACACGAGATGTTCCAAACCCGCCTGGACGCGTTCTTGTGTGATCTGGTCTAAGTGGTCCTGCTCCGGCAGGGGGATTGGACTAGATGATCCTTTGAGGCCCCTTCCAATCCCCGACATTTCTGTGAGATCCACTCCAACAAGGGACTTCCCTCCCCACCACACGCTGGGAATTCGGTAATTCCCTTCGTCTGTAGGACAGGGCAGTCTCAACGCTTGCTGTAGGCTCCAAATCCTGCCTATGGAGAACACACTCATGCCTTCAGACACACACGTGTGCCTATAGATATGGGGCCCTGCCCAGGCACTCTGAGTTAGCAGCAATGATCACTAATTAAACCTCATTCTGCTCCAGTTCATCTCTCAGACACACCCTGCCTCCATCCCAGTACACAAGAACATTTTCTGAGCTTAACCAATCTATAACTAGGCTAAACTGGCTGTTCAGGAGTAATCAAATTAATGTGAACTCCAATGAATGGCAAATCTCATCTCATGCACATGTCAAATGAACAAAAACGCTGAAACAGGATGCAGAATTAAAAACAAAAAAAATCTTCAAATTTAGGCTAATTCTTAGAAAGAGGAAGCTCTTCCATATTATATTTGTGAACAAAAATCTTTGCACTGATGCTGCTTTAAGCTACATAACACTGCTCTGCTGGCACTACTATAATTTCACCACAGGCAAAAGGCAAACTGGATCCTTTGGGGTTTCTGTTAATTAGATGCAGATGGCAGAATTTTTAAACACAAATTCACTGACTCACAGAACGCAAACTAACTTCTCAAGATTGTGGTTCAGCGTAATTTCGCTCAAACGTTTCTAGTCGTTGCACACTGACTGCAGTTTTCTAACAATTCTCATCTAGGGTAGGACAGTTCTGCTTCACGAGCCGCTAGCACAGAAGAGTCTGGCTGGCACTCTGATTGTAGCTGTTCAACTTAACAGTGCTGCTCCTGAAAACTACAAAACAACTTTACAAACAGGTGTGAGGTGTAAACTCATGGTCCTGTTTCACTGCGTTAACAGACACTAACTGTTAGCAATGACTATTGCAAATAACATTTTCTCTTCGAGCTGAAATAAACATCCACTGCTTTTTCAGGCAACAGTGAGCTGTATTTTGGTGTGGGATTTGAGGGTTTTAATACATATGTAATTCTGGTTGGAATTATGACAAAGGGATTACAATGTTGCCACTGGGAGGGGGGTAAAAAGAAAAAAAAAAAAGCCTAATTCTTTACTGTAGCCATCCAGCCCGGTTTACAGAATACAGTAAAAAAATTACCACATCAACATTTACAAAACCAAACCCAAACTTCTTCAAAACTGGCAGTTTAAGAGTATGTGGAACCTCATTGATACAGCCACAGGACCTGACTGCGTGGTACGCAGCCAAGTTTTCAAGAACAACTCCATTAAATCTGCAGGCAATGTTTTCTTCTGGTGGCCATTAATGTTTTTCCCTACCCCCAAGGGAAACTAATGGGACACTTTAATTACTAGAACATATTCAAAACTATATTGCAGTATTAGTATGTAGATATAGGACAGATTTAGATGACAACATTTTACAACTTGGTAAAATACAATCTCCCTGAAAAATAATAGTTATTAGAACACATTGTCATCGAGCCTGGTCATCCAGGTCCTGTTTGCAACTCTGCCCCTGGTTTAAAGTGGGACTTTTAGCAAAACAGTTGCATTTGTTTCCCCGTCTGTGAGTTGGCAGCTACCAAAACTTCTCTTCCTCATACAACTGAGGACACACAGAATCAAGTTAAGCTCTGGTGCAGAAGCAGAGACATCCAGTGAAGACAGTTACATCATGGATTAACTTTTCTGTTTGTAAAGTGCGTGGTATAATCAGCATGTAAGGAAAAATGTACTGAAAATGAGCCCTTTGAAAGAGATGCAGAGTGAGAGCAGAATGTCTTGCACTAAGGTTATGTATTTAACAGTTTTACATGAAATATTTATATATAAAAACTTTGTTAAGTGCTTTTCTCCAATTTAAAAATCTAAAGGATTCAAAAATAAGGCATTCAATATTTGAAAAAGTACAGATTTACAAAATGTGTATATTCCGTCATGAAAACTCCACATCAACATTATACACTTGGAAAAAAAATACAAACAGGATATATTACAAATTTATGTAGCAATAACTTAGTTCATACCATGCAATAAAAAGTACGTTAATCAAGATACACAAGCTTTTAAGTTTCCTAAACTGGAGGGCTTAATTTTGTTTGCAAATGAGTTTTTATGCAAATTCTTAGAACTGTGGCACTTGAAATTTCTGGTAGCTTTGCTATTGAGAGTTAAATTGTACATAATGATCATGAGGATGAAGAGTAACACAGCAGCTGTTACGAATCATTCCAACTTTGTTCAACAATAGCTGAAACTCTTTTCTCATATTCACGTTTGTTCTCCTGATAGAGTTGTGCTGCCTGGCTGTTTGCTGGACTGTTTGGGTTAGGTTCATCAAGCAGAGACTGTAAAAAGGGGAAAACAAAAGATGAGACAAACCAATGCATTTTAAATCAAGGTAAAAATCAACTTGCAGCTTTCAGATCACATCTGTTTCAGGAGGCAGACATGACTCAGAAGAGCCCAATTGAAAAAAACCCAACAGTTAAAGTCATGGTTAGGCACCCATAATTGCACTCCTGAACCTCAAATTATACATTGCATAAGCATTAGCACTGTGTACACTTCTAGGTTCACAAACCTAACAGATATATGCTCATTTGTGCCAATTAGCAGTATGATGCTCATTTATTATTTGGTAATTACACTACTATTGTCATTCGGGTCTGAAGAGGGGCTTAAGATGCCTCCTACAAAACTTCACCGTAGAAAAAAAGAAAAACAATCACACAGGAGAAGAGAAAATGTACATTTTTGCTGTGTCAGTCCATTTTTACTTATTCCAAGTAAAGTAGGTTTCAGCACTAATGTCTCTGTGAGGACTTCATCAGGCAAGGCTTCACAATAAAGGTTAGTGTTTCAAACACTAGGCATATTTCTACATCTCCTGTCCTATCTTGGCTAAAAACAGTTAAAAAGGAATCCAAATCGGTAATTGTTTTCCTATAAAAAAAACATATAATGGCAGTTCTGTAGCTCAAAATTAGTAATTACATGGGTCAGCACCTTAGACTTTGGTCTAAAAAGCTACTGCTTAGCTTACAGGTACTTGAAGTCCCCCTTGATACCGGTACTGGGCTAGTGCCATCACTGAGCTGTGCATTCTGGAATAAAGACTAACAACAACGTAGCTATTTGCTAAACTAGATGCAAAGTTACCTGAATTGAAGTTAAAATAGATGAAACGTCATATGTTGGACTCCAACGATTCTGAAGAATATCTAAACATATGCTACCATCCGCATAAACTGCAAATACAACATAGGTATCGTTTAGATATCATCAGATTTATTTTATAGTTTGTTAATTACATACTGTTCGAGGCAGAGTTAATGTTCCAACTCAGTCTGTGCTTAAATTAATGCTTTAGGAAAGAGGACAGCAGTTGTCTGGCAATCTTCTGTAGAATCATAGAACGGTTTGGGTTGGAAGGGACCTCAAAGACCATCTAGTTCCAACTCCCCTGCCATGGGCAGGGACACCCTCCACTACACCAGGTTGCCCAAAACAAAAACCCTGTCAGAGGCACACTGGCCTGCACGTTTATACGTGACAGATGGGTGGTCAGACAGCACTGTAAAACGTCACAGAACCGATGCCGAGGTCACCTCTGTTCAAGGAGAGCTCAAGCTGCAAGAAACGCTGCAACGGGCTTATGCTTCAGCCCTCAAATTGAATGTACAGCCCTTTGCTATAGAGGGGCTTCGGAACGCAAAAGGCAGGGTTTGTGTTCTCTGCATGCGAGAACAACTGGATAAAGCCTACCAAGGGCTGGGGCAGGAACCATGGCGCTCTCCCACAAGGCTGCCCTCGTCGCTGAGTTGGGGTCGGGACCTCCTCTGCGCTCCCCAACGACTGTGCATCCTCACCTTCTTCCTTGTGCCAGTACTGGTCAGTGCAGCGAACCAAACAAAGGCATGGACTTGGCTGCACTCTCCCCTGACAGAAACCAGTAACACCTGGCTCCACCAGTTCCCTACTCCAGCTCACCACGTGGCTGCACAGACGTGATCGCTGTTACATGGAAGGGGAGAGGAATCCACAATCAGAAGTGACTCTTTAAGCCAACCTAAGTGCAGCTGCTGCTGAAAACGCTCACAGGCTTTGCTACTGAGGCTGTATATTGATTAGAAAGAGACAGATAGCTGCTTCTTAATAGCATCATAATTCTTAATTTTTCATCACGTGGTTGCTATCCTAGGCCTCTACTTAGGAGGTGGCAATGGAGAGAGATGGAGAGCTGTTAAGTGTTCTGGAGCTTCACAGAATATATGACCACACCATAATATTTAATGGGTATTATGGCTAAACAAAAATGATTTACTCACCATTTGGATGGAACATTTTTGATAAAAACCTAACAGTTGGAGGCTTGTTGGGATATTCCTCTGAAAATTCTATTACTAGTTTAAAAGTACCTGTCCAAACAAACATAAAGACAATCAGATAATTAACAACAAAAGAACATAGTAAGTTAATTTATGTGCTGCATGATCAGTGTTTCTTCACACCCTTACATAAACAAACACTGAGCCTGGTTTCTTTGCTTACACTTCAAGTGATAAGGGAAATACTACTTAGTGATAGTGAAAAAACCAGCACCAGCAGGTAGAAGCCTGGAGACTCACTATAAACATCAGTTATCCCACTGCCCTCCCCTTTTTCTGTGACCCAACTTGCCCAGTTCCATGGACTTTGGTGACTTTAAGGTGTTTCATTAAGGAGACACTGCGGTGCCAGCAAAGAACCCCTGGAATTTCATAATCAGCAATTTCAGTCTTCGGAGCTCCTGACTGCTTCACTGAAAACCTTTATTATGGATCAGTGAATAATTTACTGAAATTCCTCCAGCCCAACACAGAGAAAAAGCCATCTGCTGCTGATTACTGCACTAATACTGTAATTATTAAACTCATTATTCCTCATATGCCTAAGGGCGGTTCATTACACACCAACTTTCATGTTTATGGACAAATTTGGTATTCCCTCCTCCTCACTGAGTTCTAAATCCAGAACAATTCAAGATTTTTCACCTGTTCTTCATTAGAAGACCAGAGATGAATCAAACATGCCACAGAGATGAAACCCGAAAAGCACCCTGTCTTGTTGAGCTTAGCTATGGAGATGTGAAAACACATCTGGCAGCATGAGACCAACTTCCCCCTAAAAACTCTAGTGTTCCACGTACAAACAAGTCTTGATGTAAGCACTGCTTCATGGCTTTCCAACCAACCATTGACCACTATGGCAAGACACTGATTACATCAAAACACAGTATTTTTATAGCCAACAAGGCCTTACTCCTTCACTCTTCTGCTTGCTTAGTTTGTCCCAAATTATACACAGATATCAACTATTATTTTTCAAAGCAGAACAATGTTAATACTGGCAATATTTGTAAGAATGACAGAGGATGTAAAAGTTATCGGCTTACCGTCTTCAAAAGGCGTCCCTTCTGGCCTGAAAGATTTCAAAAATAAATTCCAGTTAAAAATGATCATTACCTACTTCTGAACAGGCACAATAAATTCCTATCTTCTTCCTCATCCTCCCCAAGACACAAGTAGAGGCAATAATTTAAATATTTAGAGAGGTATCCAGAGGCAACCCCCTGAAAGCTTTGTCATACTTCAGCCACTTTCCCGTAGTCGACCTGCGAGGTGAGATATCTACTTTATCATCATCCCAAACAATACATATGCCACTAATGAGCAAATTACTAGCAAGCATACTTCAGCTTTATGAGAGGATACTGAGCCAGTTCCTGTTCTGTAGGATATGTAGTGTAACTTCCTAGACAGAACCTGCACCTCGTTCCACTGGGAATCAATCCAGTCACCGCTAACACATCTGGATTTAATGGCCGAGAACATGTGGCTCTTATGTACTTTAAAGAGGAAGCCTGCTTTTTCATAACTCAACTCCTACACAGTCTAACATATTTATTAAGCCATATGCAGGCTCTGTGCAACAAAAAAGACAAACAAATTTTGTGTTTTTCTTTCCTATGCATTCTGTATTACCCCTGAAAACAGATTTTTACCGCAACGGCATACTTGGTCATTTTTCTAAGGTTCCTGACTTTATGTACGTAAAAGAAGAGAATAATTTTAAAAAACAAACCCCAGGTTTTCTTATATTTAGCCCCTTGATATAGAATTTTATAGTGATCAAAAACTCTTACCCAAATATAACTGCATTCCATTGCATTATATTGTTCTCAGAAGGTGCACCACTGACACCCACAGGAGGGTCTTCTTGCAACCTGAGAATTACAAATACAGAATGACAAGCCTTATATAAATGAAATACTTCCACCTGCAAGTATAGTTTAACAGTTAATACCCAGATTTTGTGAGTATTTTCTCATTCCAAATCAGAGAACACACAAAGCACTGTATGCAGATTATCAACACTCCAAAAGACAAACCTAGAAGACAAGGCACATCAAGATTTTCTCACGTATTACACCAACAGCCTACAACGGCCCAACAGGTACGATTGGGCGTGCAAGGAGCAAAGCACCAACTCCAAGAACAACTTAAAGCACCCTGTCCAGCTGGGATTTACAGCACTACGCAGTGAACTACGAAAGAGCAATTGCTGCTGGCTGCCACAGTGAAGAGAATGAATTGCAAACAGGAGCCGAGAAGCAGCCAGTGACACCCAGCAGACTTGCTGGAACTCGGCGTGAGGGACTGTCAGCGGAGCTTTTCCTGCATTCCCAGATCCATGCCTGCCATGTGGCTAAATTCGGTATGAGCCTATTTTGACCCGCAAGCCGACTGTGTCAAAAGTGAGCGAGGGGAAAACCTGTGTCCCACCCCCTCTCACCAGTTCAACAAACGTGTTTATCTCTAAAGTAATCGTGGAAGCATTCTAAACTATTTTTAGTTCCTTAATCCTTGGCCTAGGGAAAAGCATGTTACTTACCAAAAGCAACATCAACTCGGACCAGAAAGAAATATATCTCGCAACCAAAGAAGAGGATCCAGATACTCTCCTCCTTATATCAATATTTTTGCTTAAGGGTCTCCTAAGACCCCGAATGACAAAAACGAGGAAGCCTCCATCACCCGATGAGCAATGTGCCTGATCAAACCCCTCCGGAGCAGCTCCGACCTACACGGCCTCTGGAGTTACAACACTCGAGAGCTGCCCCCAGTACGCGGCCAGTACGTCCTCCTGCGCTCGCGCTGCCGACGCTGGTGGTAAAACCGCGCGCAGATCTGGACACTGAGCCAAGACGTTGCCCTCCAGAGCCAGCCCAGAAGCAGGGCTTGCTCCGTTTGCGGCTCAGGTCCTCTCTGAACTCTGTTTACACCCTTGCTCTCCAAGCACACGCAGTTCAGGCAGCTTAACATCAACAGCATAAACCACCTTCTATTTTGGTCCGGGAAAGCAGGAACGGGATTTCTCCATGTGTGCCAGCCAGGCTGCATGCCAGTAAGAAGCCTGAGCGCTCAGCCTGACAGATGCACCTGAGGATGGCTTTGGGTTTTTAATTCAACTCAACAACTCACGTGCACCCTGTTGTCAAAGGATCCAACTGCAGAGAGGTTGTGGCACAGACTGGAAATTAGACTGACCCAAACAGGGCCTGAAAAATCTTTATCAGCTAGGGAAAAGATAGTATATGTAGCTCCTTTTCTAACAACAATGAAAAATTGACTTATTTTTCTGTTGGCTTGATCAAATAAATCAGATGAGATACAAAAATCTGTTCTCACTTCACTGCTCTTGACAATCACAGTGAGCAAAAGGAGTTTATATTTAATAAAGCGAATCAGAGTTCACAGCACACAGTCTTTCTCAGTATGAAGTACAAGTAACATAAGGTTAAGCAAAAATATAATTTATTGTAAGAAAGAAAAGTAAAAAAAAAATTAAATAGTTGCGTAAGTTTTGAGGTACTAAAGCTGTCATGTATTTGACAAATAAGTTTTATTTACTTTGTGTTTATTTGGTTATACTTTTCCACAGCTTTAAAGTCTTCCCCCCACCTTAAATTTCAAAATTATTAAACCAGTCCTTCTAAGATTATAAAATCATAAAAAAACGTGTCTGACTGCAATCCTGAAAAATTACTTAGTTCCTGACCCTGAAAAAAAAACACTGGTTCATATCACCTGTGTAACCAAATACAATAAAAAAGACCGAATATCCTGTTTTGATCCGAACAGGAATCAAGCAACACCCGCTGAGCAAACACCGACACCCAAACACGACACAAGCAGCAGGCTCCACGTCGCAAAAACGTTTTCTAGAGTCACAAACTGGGCTTTTACCACTGCAGAACCACACGCAGTCCCGCAAAGCAACTACAATACGTGCCAACTGTTTACTGATGTATTTTCAGGTGCTGGTGTATCACGGCTATCCTAAAAAAAGAGCCACTATCAAAGCTGACTCACCTCCAGCAACTTATGAGCGGTTCCCGTCCAGAGAAATCTCACGACGTATTGTAAAGGTTACGAAAGAACACCCGCCTTCTCCACACTCTCTAAGTGTGTTTACACATCAGACTGGAAACGAATTATTCTAGAGTCTGTAGTTCAGCCACTAACATTTACAAGTGCAACTAATAACTGCTTCTTTAGTAGTTTGTATCTATTACACAAAAGATTCCTTACAATTAAAAAGCTTAGGCAGAACAGCATGCACATAAAAACATTAAAGGGCATTTTGCCATTTATTACACGCGGACAAACGAAGTGTTTGCTAATTCTTTGTGCTCCGTTTTCAGATGTCCATCCTGAAGACTTACTGTCAGCCCAACAAGCCCCAAACACATCCGAATTCCGGCTGGTCTGTGCAGAAAACTGGGCCCAACACCTTCGCTGTGCGCGGACGGGGAGGGGGTGCGGGAAGCATGGCATCGACACTCTGCATCCCACCGGCACCTGCCCCGAACACTCCCGACCCCCTCGCTCGCTCCGCGGCCGGAATCCCGCCCGATTCACCCCCCGCGCCGGCCGGGGAGGCCGCCCCGACCCGACCCGGGCCCTGCCCACGCAGGCGGCGAGGCCGGGGGATGCCCTTGTGCCGGCGGCACCGCTTCAACTCGCGTCCTCAGACGCCCCCAGCCGTCGGCGCCCGGGCGAGGCGGGCGGCGGGGCCGCGGCGCCCGGCACGAACAAAGCCGGCCCTGCCCGCCGCGACCCCCTCGCCCACCCCCGGCAGCCGGGGCGGGGGGGCGGCCTCCCCGCGGCGCTCCCCACCACGGCGCCCCGAGGGGGGCACGGGCGAAGCCGCGGGCCCGGAGGGCGGCCCTGCCGCAGCGCCCGACGACACCTACCGGGAGGGGACGCGGGGGAGCGGGGGGCTCCCGGCACAAAGGAGCCGGGCCGAGGGTCGGCCCCGCGCAGCCCCTCACCGTGCCGCTGCCCGCGGGGACGGCCCCTTCCCCTCACCGGGGCGGCCCCGAGCCGCGGCGCCGCGAACGGCCGGGTGAGGCCCGCAGCCCGGCGGCGCTTCCCGGCTGGCCCCGTCCCCCGCGCAGGGCGGCCGGCGCTGAGGCCGGCGGTGCCGCTCACCTCTTGAAGTCGCGCATCAGCCTGCGCCGCGCCGGGGTGGACATGATCGCCGCGGTGAAAGAGGCCGCGGCCGCGGCGCCGCCTCCCTCCGCCGCCTGCACAAACAACCCGCAATGGCGTCTCCCTCCGCGGGGGGCGGGCCCCGCCGCCGGGCCGGCCCGGCCGACGTCGCGGGCGGCGAAGGGGGCGGGGGGGGGACCGGGCCGGCCCACCGCGCCGCGGGGGGAGGCGCCGGCGGGCAGCTCCGCGCCCGCGGTGCTCCCCATGGCTGCTCCGCACCCTCTCCGCGCGTTTTGGAAGGGCCAGGGGGAACAGGCTGCAGGATTGGCCGCTGCAGCGCCCGGCTCCGTGGGTCTGTCGGCAGAACCGCCCCGCACCCGCGGAAGATATTTTTTTTTTTCGTTTTTATAGTTTCCGTTCGGGGCTTGCACAAAGCGGGTTTTGGAAGAGGAGAAGCAGCAAGAGGTCTGCCTCTAGTTTGGAGGTGCTGAAGAACCTTGAAGTGGCTGAAGGAGCCAGGGTGCCGGCAGCACGGAGCCTCTCCAGCCAGGGAAATGCGCGGAGGGCTGGGATAAACATCGGCGGGGCCGAGGGAGGGGAGAGCCGACTTAAACTGCGTGACACCGCCAGCCTAAGAGTAAATGGATATAGTCAGGAACCATTTTTGAAAAATATCTGTACCCAGTTGGCTTATGCTCTGAAGGAAGGTAGTGGGGAACCAGGGAAGTGATGTTATTTTTTTTTTTTTTTAATCCCATTACTCCAGCAGACTCGAGCAGATCTCTTCGCAGTCATGACCCAATTTGTACGTGGAGCCTTGGAAGTTAGCTCCAAACTTTGGGTTGTGTGCCGGCACGTGCCTCCTTGCTTTTCTTTCAGATGATTCGAAGGAGGTCAAAACATCACGAGACTCATAACGAAGTGACAGAAATAAACTCTTCTTCCTCTGCCCGTTTTTTTCGCCTCCGGCTATCCGTGTGCTTGAGCATCGATCTTGGGTTTAATATGGCACAAAGCTCGTAACTGCTTTTCACCCAAGTTCGTGCCAAGCTCATGTGGCAGCAGCTCCACAGACACGGGTCACTTCAGACACAGCGTGGCCCGAGCGCTGGTCAGGATTTTACCCTGCAAGGACTTGCAGTCATTTTTCATTTGGTAACTTTTTCATTTGGTGCCTCGAGGTTGTTTTTGTTTTTGTTTTTGTTTTTTTCTGTGTAACTATTAACACTATCCACTGTAACAGTGCTTCAGAAATTTGGAAAAACCCTTACAGTGTGCTAGAACAGGAATGAATGTTTTCCTTCTACAGCTCTGAACACTATTTAACCCGATATCCCGCCTCAGTGAAAATATTCAGGTGCTTAAAGTACATGCGTGAATTCACGTAAAGCTTGGTACTGCGAGGGAACAAGCTTTCAGAAGAGGCTTGGTGATATGAAACTATAATTCCCCAGCCAATAAAACATTATTCCCCACAGCAGTGAGAATCCTCTCTTCTGGATTTTCCTCCTCCCATCGCACAGACATTCTGATTTTACATTCCACTGCTGCTCCTCTAGCTTCATAGAGTTTATATTTAGCTCCAGCTAATTCGTAAAGGAGAAGGCAGACTGTAAAAAACAAGTGCAAGCTTGGACCTGTATAAATAATTAACATCGGTTTAACAACGAAACCAAACCAAACACAAACGTCAGGCATCAAGAGGGTTCAATCTGAAACCTGATGTTGTTTCCACCTGGCCCTGGAACTTCTTCAACATCTCAACAGCAAGAATGTTTCTTCTCTGACACCACCAGGGAACAGCTCGTTGACCTTCTCTTACGGAATATTTTCTTTTTAATCCTACCTGGTAGCTCCACAGGTGTGGCTGGTAGTTTTATTAATAAATTGAAAGCTTTATTTTCTTCCTCTGAAGAACCAGTTGCATTTTCTGCTCTGTGGATTGCATGACACACGTAGTTTTTAACATGAAGTTAACTATATTCTAAGCTAGTTTCAAAAAAATCAGTCCCAACTGTACTGATAAAAGAGAGGCTTTGCCCTCGCTGAGGTGGTTTAGTATGGCTCAAAATGAAATCTGCACTAAATAACCACTTTAGATTTCTATCTGCTGATAATTATTTCCAGTACTTCCTTGCTTAATGAATTTAAATGCATCACTGCCATTACTGTTTAATTTCGCTTATAGGCATTTTAGTTTAAACGTTTTCGATTTATCATATACTTGTAACTCACTGACTTCCAGAGCCTGGTGGAAAACAATGATTTCAGAACTAACTTTTTCATTTGGTGTCTCGAGGTGTTTTTGGTTTTGTTTTTGTTTTTTTCTGTGCAACTATTAACACTATCTACTGTAACAGTGCTTCAAAAATTTGGAAAACCCTTACACAGTGTGCATTCTAGAACAGGAATGAATGTTTTCCTTCTACAAACTTCTTGAATAGTACTGAAATAGATAAAAGAACTTCTTGAAAGTTGTTTCAAGTTCAATTTTTATCCTTTTTCCCCCAAAATGATATTTGATACTTGACAGAGCATTACATTAAACAAAAAGAGAGCATTTTGCAGCACAGGCATTCTATATTAAGTAAACACTACATATTTGTGTAGCATTTTGCAAAACCAAAACATTTCCAAGGTAACTTTGTCCCATCATAAGATGAGAAGCGGGAGAAGTAACAGTGAAAGCAAATTACTTGCTTCTCTGTTTGTTAAAACAATCCGTCCTCCTGGTATCTTTTTTTTTTTTTTTCAGGTCAGCCTCTCATGCTGCAGTGTCCCTCTGGGAAGAGTTGTTTGTATTAACATCTGCCAAGCTCAAGACTTCAAAATTAGGGAACTGAACAAGCCAAGTCGCCTGTTAGAAACTGGTTTTGTTCTCATTCATTGCAGCAGCTGCTAAGGAGCAACACGGGGAGACTCTGCCACGCCGTGCTGTTCTTCAGGAGAGATGATCCTTTTTCCCAAAGCCCTTGGAACAAAGATAATCCACCAGGTCGTGTGGCAAATAAACGATTTATTCGCTCACCCTTAGCTCCACTGTAGGACCAAGTAAGCAGTGCCAGAGTAAAGAGGAGAATTAAGAGGCAGCAGAGCTAGGAGCAGCCTCGGAATGGCCACAGCTCATTGCCTGAAGGGTGTTATTCCGATGTACCCCAATTCCCGGCCCACCTTCCAGAGTCCCCGAGCATCCTCTGTTCTGCTACAGCCTCCAACCTCACTTCAAGTTTTTGGGAAAAATCCCAAGATTCAGAAAAAATCCCTGTGTGGACCCACTCAACCTATCCTCTTATGACAGGAAACCATGGATAATTCTTCTTTGACTGCGTTTCAATGCCATGGGCTCCCATTTCCTCAAGGACACACCACCTCGGGAGCTGTGAGCGTGACAAACTCACGCTCTGAGCGTGAGTTTGAGGCCCTGAGCAACCTGATCTAGTTGGAGATATCCCTGTTCCTTGCAGGGGGGTTGGACTAGATGACCTTTGAAGGTCCCTTCCAGCCCTAACCATTCTGTGATTCTATGATTCTATGAAACCCAAGTGCCATCGCACCCGCCTCCCTCTCGCTGCTAAACCGCCGACCAGCCGGTGCCTAACACTTGTCCTTAGCGACCCCGCTTCTCCACGGGCTCAACGCAACCACCTGCTTCAGGATTTTCCAAAAACCTGAAGGAATTCCTGCGAATTTTACGCACGCATTCATTTATTTTTGCACAGACCGGCGCAAGGAGATGGCGGTTGTGCGGTTACCCCTTTCCCCAGCCCGGCGGCACTGAACGCCCGCCGCTACCTCACGCCAGGACCCGCGGAGTCCTTTTTTTTCTGTGTTTGTTTGAAAATATTCCCTCTGCATTTTAAACGGCACAGGTTTAAGGGTGGGGTTTGAGGCCTCCATCAGTGCGTACGAGTGTAAAGCTGATTCTTGCCTGCCCCAAATATGTTTAAAAACAGCTGGACCAAGGGGTCGGGAGCCTCAAGAGCAGAAACATTTCGGATAATGTGACTACTGCTGTTACTCCTCTTGAAACACTGTAAATACCAGTTTAAAGAACTGTATGTGCCTCAAATTAGTTAAATATTTGCCCTTCTATGAAAACAGCTGAAGGTGTATGGGATCCTTGCCAAAGTGGGAGGGGAAGCTGAGGTTAACAGCAGTGAAGTGCAAACACAGGACAGACAGTGGCCATTAAAATACTGTATAAGAAATCAGAAAAATCTGTTAACAGAACCACAAGGAAAGCTGTACGTTTTCTCCAGGTTAGCAGCTTTAAATGTGTTAAAAAAAAAAAGGTGGAAATGGCTTGAAAATTAGACCTGCGTCATTGTCAGGGTATGTGGTGACTTGCAGGCTACTTTAAGCACAAAATAGTGTGAATATGAATTGTTTCTGCAATACTTTGCTGCCAAGTTAAAATGAGCATCTAAAGTAAATTTAAAATTTGGAGGCAAGGTTTGGAAGTGATGTTGATAAAAGCACTCCCTGCTTCAAGGAAGCAATGGGAGGATATGTGTGAGTTCTGCTGAGTTACTAATTACCCTGCCTGGGGCGTTGCTGTGGGTAGTTCTGTCCTCAGCTGCATCAGGCCACTGGAGAGGGAAAGCAGGACTGGCTGAAAGGTTTCTTCTCCTCCTGCTCCTGCAATTCAAAAGTTGCAGCTCACGCTGTGTCCGACACAGCTTCCCCAGGTGGCCTGTTTTGTCAGCTGGGGATTACACCACTTCGCTTTGGCTCTCCTCCCAGCATCCTCAGCACACACTGGGCGAAAAAGGGGCGATGTAGTTGTCATACCAGTTCTGTGCCATCCCTGAACAGGGGAGGGATTATCTACAAATATTTCCTCGCAAAGATGCTGCAGCATTGTTATGGTGCAGTGGGGAGATCTCCCCTAAAAGCTCAGCGGTAAAATTTGGGATTAGACCTCTCTCTCTGAAAGGTCTGCAAGAATTTTAGTCTGAACATAGGTCATGTTGGATTTTCTCCCAGCCAGAGATACCAGCTCACTCCGATTTAATTGGATTTCTGCAAATTATGGGAACAATAACTTGTAGTCAGATTACAAGGTTATAAATTTGGATTAGAATCATAGAATCATAGAATTCTTACTTTTATGCTGTGTATCCAGGCCACTTCAACTCTTTGCAGTAACTGGATGTTTTAAAAAATTTAGTTCTTATCAATTTTTAATTAGCCATAATGGCACATTTTGCCATATGGGTCCCTCAACTTCTCTCGAAGTTGGTGCATGCGGAGGCCTTACCGCTAAATGCAGCCTGATGTCCAGGGTCGCGGTGGCATTAAGGAGATGTACCACGGAGAGTGTATCCCTCCATTTAAAAAATAAATAAATATGGTAATTAAAAGGACAGATACTTTTGTATCGAGTTAAAACTTGCTTTGGTTTTAACCTAAAGCTGCTTCAAAATATCAACAGATAGTAATGTAAAAATTAAGCGGTAAATAGACCTCGATGTGAAATGGTACATGGTTTTAATGTGATTCTTTTAATATGTGAGTTCTTATCTGTGATTTATGAGTAAAACACTTATATAACTTGGTAAATATGTTTGAATATGGGAGGAAAGCTGACAGAGAAGAAACAAAGACTTTTAGTGTATTTTCAAAATAATGTCAATCTTTAGTTAAGTAAAGATAGTTCTTGCTGTCAACCGTTAAAAGAGGAATGAATTGAAATAGAAAGCCATGGTAGAAAACGTTTTTCCTCTTTACCAACGATTTAATCATACGAATACAGCCAACCTGATTCATGTATTTAGGCAGGAAAAAAAGACTTGGTGGTTGAATTTATCGATCATACAATTCTAGATGAGCTCCAGCGTTATTGCCATGGACTGGACAACAAAAGGCTTAAAAATACCTTTTCTAGTCACTCCAAATTGACAACAATGATGTAAGAACTCGCTTGAAAGACTGAACATCAATGAAATGTTATCGCTTTCAGATCACACCTTTTTTTTTTTTTTTTAGTGTTCTGTCATACAGAGACTGAAAGTGTTAATTCTTTATTGAGAAAACAGGTTTATTTCATAATATTAGTTTAAGACTTCCGGTTGGCTTGAAATGATCTGCAGAACTGAAACAAGAAAGAGACATCAGACTAGATGATGGGAGGAGTATTTGCATAGTAGTAGTACTACTATTTAGACCCATCTCCAAAATGCTGAAAAGCTACAAATATTGAGTACTTTATCCAGCACACTGTTAAGCAACGACCTTAGCAGCTGTCTCCCCTGCAGCTGCAGCAGGTTGCTTATCCTTCCCTACTCCCATCTTCTCCTCCTCCTTTATGCAGCCTCATCTCTTTTGATTACTTCTGGTTGTTGATGAGTGGGGTACCCTACACAAATCCTGCTCTCTTTCACTCATCACCTACATTAAGCAGTTGCTAATTGCAGTAGTATCAGGACATTGATGACTTTGGGAAATGAGGGCACCCTGTGCCTCACAGAGTCAAGTCTGAAGCAGCAGTAGGGTTTTTTTTCAGTCCATGCTTTTCATGCCTTGAGAACTACTTTTTTTTTAAAAAAACCCAAACAAACAGAACTATTTCTTATTAAAATAATAATAAAAAACTTATTATTTTTGTTGCTGTGGGTCAAAGATACCAGTAGACTCTGATTCCAGATTCAGTGAAAGCAGTGCAAGGTTTATATTTAAATACAGTACTGTTGTATAACTCAAACAGATCGTGTTTTTTTTTTTTTAAATTCTCTAGAAGATGGTAATCTATGTTATTCATACTTAACCTGTGCCCATTTGCCCTGCAGATGATTTTCCACATTATCCATATCAAAAACGTCCAGCAGTGTTGGCACTGAGCCCCTGTGACAGTGACAAAGGTTGTCTGAAGAGCCCCAAGGAGCAGTGCAACAGAAGATGCTGTAAAATGAGGAAAGGAGGATGTGGAGACGTAGCACCTGTGGTTAATAACATGGTAACTTGGAGGTGTTAGGGGTTTTCCAAGTGTGTAGTGAATTCCTACTGAAGATTTTATTCTGTATTTGATAAAATTCTGTTATTGTCCACCTACTATTATGAAATTCTGTAGAGGAGGCTTGGAATTGTGGAGAGGAGTGATAATGCCTGTCTGCATGCCCTCACTCACGCTGGTAGATATCGATCACTATTATTCTTAGCAATAATGATAACAGTGCACGGCAGTAGTTATTCTGGTAGTGTTGAACTATAAACATGGAGCTAATTAGCTTTTTAACGAGCCAGGATAATTCCTTTATTCTCAAGCCTCAAATATAGTTTCTAGTGCAGAGTGAGTCAGCGGGAAGGATCTGCTTTTCCGTAGCTGCCTCCTCCGAGGGAGGAAGCAGAGAGGAGTACAGCAGTGTTGTGCAGTTGGATTCATTTCGGATTTTAAGATAGCAGGTTTTTTGATGAGAGATTTTTAATGTATTTTAGCCATTCCTATGTGGATACTAGAACAAGAATATGGTATACAATCCTTGTACCTGTTTTAACCAGCTGATTTATTATCTGTTCATAATGTCCTTTTTGCCAAGCAGCTGGACACTTCTTCTTCAGAGTTATTTTGTAAAGAACCTGGGTTTTTCAGGTATGGTACTTCCTGACGTCCAGCATCCTAAAAATGCAAGGAAAAGGTTTTCTCACTTTGCTGCCTTACTGGAGATGCTATTTCCTATTAGAAACCCCATTCAGTTACACGGCTGTCGCCCTAACTCCCTTCATTGGGATATCCACACGTGAAGATTGTGGCATATCAGAGATTGCTAATTAGAGAAGTTGGGATTTTTGGAAATGCCAAGGAGATTCAGGAGTGTGAGTGCCAGTCCACAGTTTCATAAGTATTTCAGCTGATTTAAATTCACTGATGTTATAATTACTATATTCACTGAAGTGCAGTTGCAGGCACTAATGGTTTTAAAAAAAATTTTTCTCTTCAGACATCGAATCTTGTTTCCCCTGATGTCAGTGGGAATGGGAATGGATTTAGGTTTTGCCATTTCCATTAAGCAAAATCAAAAATCCAATAGGCAATTTCCTGTCATAAAAAGATCTGAGAGAGCAGATGGAGGAAGAATAATCTAATTGAGCTGCATTTTCTTTTTTACTAGCTTGCTCTATTTAATTTTTAAGAGCATACCTAAAATGTTTTCTTCCACAAAGAGAGCTTGTTCATTAAGTCTTAAAATAAATGGCAAGCAAAAAGCTCTTTTACAAATCCAGAATGCTAGTGGTGATACCAGGCAATTCTAATAACCTATTAACACCAGGAAAACTCAAACAAAAAATGATGAAGCCCTCTGTTGAGTGAAGACCAGCGAAGCTTTCACCAGCAGCAGGCTTTTCTGACTCATTCTTTCTCTGGCAACAGAAAATGCATTTGCTTCGGAGAAATAAAGGACCTCATTGATTCACAGGGGACGGGGAAAAGCAAAGACCAGCGGCCAAGCTTTCCTCCCACGGCTGAATTACTGCTTCCCTCTCTGGTTCTGTTACGTCCTTCCAAATTTCTGATAGTTGTAGCGGGAAGGGAAGTTGATTTTGTTGATGATCGGTTGACTTCGTGTTACAGATATATTCTCACAAGGTGTTAAGTTATGACAACTACGTTTAATACTTAAAATGAAACAGAGCTTTTAAGTGTATGAGAGAAGAAAGGGAAAGCAGTTTATCTATTAGGCCACTCTGATTCCTCAGAAGTCTTTGTAACCCTTCAAAATCCTTTCACAAACATTTTGAGAGCTTCCAGCAGGATTTATTTTATTTTGTCTTAGTCTGTTTATTCGTGTTTCTTTTAGGTTTCCCACGTTTAAGAGGAATCACACAAAGACAGCATAAAGGAACATTCCACAGTGACCCGCTTTGGAAGAGGCCACCATCATCCAGCTGTGGTAGTTGGAAGTGAAATGGAAAGGGAGGGATGGAGGATGTTCTTTCAGAATGAGGACACGATACAGGAAGCTGGTCTCTTCCAATGCATTTAGATGGATATTAAACCATCTATTTCGGACATCTGATTCATTTGTTTAGATGATAAGAGTCTTTTTCATCCAAACAGTCAATGGAGAGAAGCAGAGATTCTCAGAAAATGCTTCACATCACCCCAATTAGGCAATAATTAAACTCTTAAATCAGATTTTCTAAACTGCTTATGGAAGAATGTCTCTATTGGGATAGGGATCCTACCTTTCACACCTGGGCCTTTTAATAATTTAAGAAGCCCCAGGCAGGCAGTCTTAAAGTTGGGTAATATGCCTCAAGTATGTAGAAGAGGAACGTATGAATGTAGAGGTGGTAAAATCAGCTCTGGAAACACTGTTGGCAGGGAGCCTGATGCCACCTGAGCTGCAAACCTGTGTATCTTCTGATACGCTCAGAGAAGACGTTACATGTTGGAGGAAGAATCTGTAGTCAGAGATGCTACGTTTTCCCGGCTGGCCAGAAGATCCCAGTTGGTGATCTTATGGTACCTGTCTTGTTTCCTGTTCCATGCTCAAAAACTACACGACTGTAAGAACTTCAGGCTCTGTTTGTGCATGTGAATCGTGGTCACAGAAGCATAAAGGGTTGGGCAGCACATATAAATGCATTTTTGGAAATTAAGATATAGGGACAGATCATTGGCTATAGAGAGAAAAGAGCAGCATGGGAGGTGGAACAGCCTTGAGTGGATGTGTAGCCACCACAGCTACCCTGATAGTCCACTCACAACCCCTATCTAACAAATTAGAGGAGTGTTTTGGGACAGTCCTCTGCCAGTAAAGTGCTCCTAAAGGGAATATTTTCTCCAGTATAATTTGGATAAAACTCTGGGGCCCTTACCTACCCTAGAACTGGGAGCTAAAATAATAACTCACCTTCCACCCACCCGCTGTACCAATTCAGAATGATGAGCCAAAAACTGTGAACTAGGTTATGCAGCAATAGAATAAGATCCAGACATCCTAGATGTTACTGAAGTAGGTGCAATGACAAAAAAATTAGATAATTTAAGTAGAGAACAGATACCGAACAGCACTAGATGAAAAGATATTAATAACCTAATTATATGAATTTATGAATAATGACATTAACAGATATAAATTCATAACTACATGCACACTGGTAAACTAGTCAGTCCTGTAAATTGCAAACTGTCCGCGGTTTGTGTGTGTGTGCAGCAAAACAGAGAGATCCAGAGAAGCCTGAATATGTCCAAAAAGGTCTCCAACAGCCTCTGTTTCCCTAAAGTTCTGTAAGATCTCTCACAAAACATTAATTATATGTTCTCCTACACAAACGAGCGTGGGTTCAGAGACACTGGCCACGTCTTCACTGTGCTGAGCCTGCTCCTCAAGAGGTATAAATTTTATCATGGAAAAGCACCGGATCCGGCCCTTTGCAGAGTGAGGAGAAACTACACACTGAACAGTGAAGAAAAACCAGTTTGCTGCCACCCAGACGGAGGCCGAGTAAAGCAAACGCCAGTCGAAATAGCAGATAGCATGCAATCACCTCTTCATGTATCAACGAAGGCCAAGGGATTGCAGTGGCTTAGGAAATGTGATTTCTAGTTTTTAACTTGTTGAACAAAGGGGTTTTACAAGAACCTCCCTACAGCACTTTGTATAATACTGTCATGGTTTGACTCGGCCAGCAACCAAACACTGGCAGCCGCTCGCTCACCCTCCCCAGCCCCTGGGGATGGGGAAGAGAACTGAAAGGGAAAAGGGGAGAAGACTCATGGGTTGAGATTAGAACAATTTAATAACTGAAATAAAAGTAATAATGATAAAAATAATAAAAATTATAATAATATATAAAAATGAGTGATGCACAGTGCAATTGCTCACCATCCACTGACCAACACCCAACGCGTCCTGGCTAGTGATCTCAAAACAGCCAAGTCCAGAAACCGAGATCCTGGAAGAGCAAGAGCCCGAAGAGATCTGAAGAGCACAATTCCCCTGGCCAACCCTTATCTATATACTGGGCATGACATTTCATGATATGGAATATTTCATTGGCCAGTCTGGGCCTCAATCCTAAGCCTAAACTCAAATTCCAAGGTAGGAGTTGTGGGTCCTTTGCTCCAGCTATGCTCTGTCCCAGCTTCTTGTGCACCTGCACACTGGTGAAATGGGAAGCTGAAAAGTCCTCGATGTCTTAGCAACAACTATAAACATCAGAACAACATTCTTCTCATACCAAATCCCATACTCGATCCAAAACACAGCGCTATTCTAGCTACTGAGAAGAAAAGTAACTCTATCCCAGCCAAAACTAGGACAAATACTTTAAAAAAAAAGTTTAACATTTTTCTTTATGACACACTGAGGGCATCATGGCGTGATACAGCACTAAGCATTGTCTTGGAGTGATTTCTCTAAAAATTACTCTTGGCTTCATCAGAACCTGCCCGTGTTGTGCTGAGCCCGCCAGCCAGCAGGTGTGGCTGTGGAGCCTTCTGAAATCCACGGGCTTTCCTTCATCAGTCCAGAGGCTGCGCAGAGATGGCATCACTGTGCCCACTCCTAACTGGGATATACCAACACTACGTCTTTGCCTTCACCCTCAGGAATGCCAGGGTAACTGTAAACACCAGTGCTGTATGTATAGGTGTCTCTTACGCACATATAGTGTCGGTATTTTTTGCTGCAAAGAACCTGAAACTATCGGTTGTGTCATTTGCTGACAAGCTCCGTTTCTGACATGTACAATTGGCATTATCCCTGGAACTACTCATGAGGTATTTGGCTCTCAGAGTTGCTAAAGAACAGATTTAGTTTAGATGCTGGCATATAATTTTAAGAGAAAATATTCTGTAATATAACTTAACAGATCATTTCACTTTCTGCTATCAGATTCTTACCAGAGCTGAAAGCCAAATTCTTACAAGAAATAAAATTAAATTCTTCTTCAAAGCACAGAGGGAATAACAAAGATGTAGAATTACTAAAAGATGAGAAGTGCTGTTTTTAATGCCTGTCAGAATAGTCCAAGATTTGGGAAGGCGAGAACTGCTTTTCTTAAAACATTTATTGCTGCGTGAAATTGTCATCATAATTACAACACGCTGGTGCTGGATTAACTCTGTGTCTTCAGGGCGTTGAATCAAACCTGTATCATTGCAGTGGAAAACTGAAAGTTGATTTTGAGAGACAAGTATTTCCAGAATACTTGACACTTTCCTACTTTTCCTGTCTAATGGTGTTCATACTTCACAGGTGGTTTTAAACACCAGCATCAAAAACTTCTTCACTTGTAAAAGGATCTTGCAGCTAGGGAATATGGGACATCCTTTGGGGGTGTGTGCATGCGTACAGAATATTTCTCTTGCGGATGATCATCCACTGTATTATTCCAGGAATGTTAAGAAAACACTGGACTGAGTGTTCCAGCTGATGTTTTGTCATAGTTTCCAAAAATAAAAGCAAGTAAATGAAGATTGCACGAAACCAGTTGTGATTGTGGAATCAGCAATTGCTGAGCTGACTTAAACCTGGAAAAACAGTCAGTAAAAAAACCAACAAAACTTGGCTCATAGAAATTTCCTGAACTGGAACAGCCAACAAGATTATTTTTAGTTCAGGTTTTAACGTTTTATCATTTAAAGGGAAAACAGTTGCCAGATGAAAAACATTTCACAGTTTGAACAAAAGTGATTTACTTATGTACTAAACTTCAAACAACAGATTTTTACAGGGTATCGTTTCTCAACTACCTCCATTTCTTAAGTTTTCTGGCCCCAGCATAATCAATAAGAACAAAGCTAATGTGAAAAAGTGAGAAAGGGACATTTTAGCCAGAAACTACTTTTGATGTGAGGAGATTAGCACTGGTGATTCATCATTGCCCAGGAAACCCCTTTACTCCTAAACAATGATTACAGGTTGCATCTTGGTAAGCAGGACAGGCATGAAGGATTTAAAAATATCTATTTCATATTTTTTATTATTAAATATCGAGTATTTAAATATTCACTGTGAAATTACCGATTTAGACTTCACAGAGCCTCATTTCCTATTTGTTTATTCTGTATAATCAGAAGCCATATTTAGCTTTGGCTACAGCCTTTTATCCCAACAACTAAACACCTTCCATCTACCAGTGTTCTGAAACTTTATTTCAAAATTGTTTCAAAACAAATATTTGGTATAGCTTGATTAATGTTTCTTTTGGCAGCAGCGCTGCCTTATGCAGCCCAAAGTCATGTTGTGACTTCCCTAAGCTGTGCTGGCGTAATCGCATGTGGGATCGTGCAGTGAAGCCGGTCAAGGACTTATCTTGACTAAAATAACGTGACCAGAGATGGAGATTTTGAACTTGGATCTCTTTCCTGCACGACAGCCTCATAAAGATGCTGTGACGCCACTGAGACAGTAGCCTGGGAAGGGAAGAGAGGGGCACAGGGAAAAGAGGAGCTGCTTCACCCAGGACATGAAACTGCAGCCTCGGCTTTACAAACTGAAACTCTCTACAATGACTTTGGCCCATTCAGTAATTAAGAAAAAAGACCAAAAAAATAGTAATTGCATAGCTATGCTACTGTAGTTGTGTTTTAATTATGTTTCTCCAATATCACGTCTAAATTAACTGAGTGTACTATGAACTGATGGCATGCTATAGGGATTAGGATACGTAGATAACATATGAGGAATCTGCACAATAATGTAGGATTAGGGAAAACATCCATACATGCATTTCTGGGAGGAAAATCTTCTTGGCAAGCATAAACTACAAACAAAAAACCTAACAGAAAATTAACTGGTATTTTATAGTTATCTTGCTGTTTTCTGTTACCAGAATTGATGGTGGGTCTGCAGCAAGACGAACAGTTACTCATGAACAGCGGAGTAGCTGCGGTGGGATTCGAGAGGCCAGGCAGTGCCCTGGATTGTCGGTGTTCACTGGGTGGGAACTGAGGATAAATTACCCACAGAGGCGGCAAAAGAAGCTGGGAATAGAAAAAAACCTGGTGGAGGTGAGTTAAACTGCTGTTCCACACCTTTAACTGAAACTGGTAGAAGTCTGGGTTATATGGAAGGTGTAACTGGGGCGCTCTCGTTCATCCTGTGTATTTTTGGGGAAGCAGTTTCTGCCTGATCATGACAATATCTGGTATTGTGAGGTGTCTGTGAAATATTTGAAGAATCTTGCTGAGCAGCAAAGCTAACACAATAAGGAAACGGGAAGAGTTTATGAGCAGTGAAGTCTAGAAGCCTTTGTTTATCACAGGAATTAGGAAGCAAATTCCGGTTCTTACTGCAATAACTCTTCCTATTTATTGTCACATATTTAAAATTTTTCATAAGCTTTCCTCTGTTGTGTTTTCCTGGTGGTCACTGATGTTGCTATAAAGAAAAAAAGTACAGACACCCCGAGCTAGATAGTAGGATGTGGCAGAAAGCTATGAAAAGACTGGAATGTGAAAAAATAAATAACCCTATTTTTATGTTTAAGTTTTAAATAAATATTTCTTTTCTTTTATGGTAACAAATTCAGCAATTACAACAGAAAATCTTGAAATACGAACAAGAGTTTTGGATAACATTTCATGGCAACAGAAAGCTGGGCCACCAAAATTAGGACAATCTGGGCACATCTTAATTTCTTCCTATTTATTATTGCATTGTTTATTAAACTTAAGCATCAGGATAGCACACCCCTTCCGATTTTGCTCTCTGGCCTGTGATCTGCTGCCAGCCCACTTATGCTGTGGCAGGATAACAAAGCGTTGAAGGACAGATTCTAACTGTAACACCTGCTTTTAGGGGTTTTCACGTGGGGGTGTGAAAAAGCCCCGCTGGCCCTCTGAAGAAAGCAGGTTTACTGTAGACAAACCTTTAATGACATCACCTGGGTGTAACCAACACCTCAGAACGTTTCGTAAATTTGCAAGTATCTGTAAAGTGGATATCCTACACGTGGCTTGTCCTCACCAACACCAGGCCAGTACAGCTCCCTGCCCTGCGCTCAAATACTGGGACAATGAGAAGAGATTACATCGAGATTTAGATGTTGGGCTATTTTTAAAATCTATTCCTCTCCTAATGTGTTTTCCCATATAATCCTATCTAAAAATTTATTTTGAGGGCTTGGGATAAGTAGGGAACTGGGGGCTTAACGTCACCAAATCCAGAAAAAGCTTACATGGGCTAGGGGTCAGAGTTAGAGCTCAGAAAAGCAGATTTAATTCACTGCATCCCAGCTCAGGAGATGGAAGAGCATACCTTGAAGGTGCCAGAAAGAAAACCAGTAACTATGAGGCTCAAAAAAAAAAAAAAAGGTGTGAAAGGGAGACAGAGCTAGCAAATCCTTCAAGAATAAATAATAAAATATTTTCCACTTATAGTGGCCAACTGGATCTGACACTAGTCTAGAAGATGTCTGGATCGTGTTCCTTCCTTGCTATGCTACTGGCTAAGATGGTTTGGGGTAAATAATCTCATTGCTGAACATGTCAGATTCCTCATCTGTGAAGTGATACTGACTTTGCAAAGCCCACTGAGAGCTGCTGATGGAAAATGCTGTATTAGAGTTGGTATTAAAATATGATGCTCTCCCCATAAAAGACTGGTATTTCAGTTCTTTTAGGAACGTGCTTAGTTTGTTCAGATACAAACAATTATCAGGTTTTAGAAGGATGGTCAGAGAAGACCAGATAATCAACTAATCTCTGCTGTTAAATATTTTGCCCCTGGGAAATGAGTAATTATTTGTCTACATGCTGTATGCTTCCCGCCACTCTGCAGAGTTAGCAAATATAACACCACTGAAAGAGGAAATCCTAACATAAGCAGGAACCTCCTTGCAGGAAGAAAACTGAAAAAAAAAGAAAAGTGCTTTGGTGAGTAATATGGAAATAACTCCTCAATTCAGAAATCTGTTGGACTTAGTGATGCAGCTGAAGGCACATTCAGATTGCAGCATCACCAGCCATGGGCGATGCAGGAGGATCTGGCAGAGTTCGACCGACCGTGCAGCTCTAAGAGTTCTGCTCTTTGCTGTCAGTTTCTGTATATTTGTTTTCAGTGATTTTCTGTGGAGGATTTAATATTAAAATTGTTGAGCATTTTGTTGCCTATATGTGCAAATGTTTAAGAAACACGCCACAGTTGCCCGACTGCAGAAGTGTATTTTCCAAGTGAAAAGATTGATTTTCAGAGACTGCGTTAGACAAAGAGTACCTTACATCACACATTCTTTTGAAGTGTTGCAGATTTCTTTTCTTGTTGGTTGTGGGGTGTTACTGGTAGTAAAAGCTGTACTTCTTAAACCTCTGTTCAACAGTATTCTCTGATTTAGTGGAGAGAAAGTTGCAGCAGCTGTTGAAACAAAAAAGTTATTTTCCTAGCGTGAGTATTTTGGGCTCATTGGTTAATTCTTTCCTTTGTTCTGTTGCATAGAAAGCTTACGCAGGGTGCGATGAGACAAAATTACGTCAGATATACAAACATCCTCTCAAAATTCAGAACTCGAATATTCCCTTGAGTCACTTGAATACAGCTGCTAATTATCTCATAGAATGCGTTCTGCTGCAGTTTGAAGAGCACATGATGCCAAAGGAGAAACTGCTCCGTAACACTGTAGGCTTTTCTGAATGTTTCTCCAAACCAGAAGTCCCTACCTTTTCACAGGGATGAAGGATAAGCTACGAGTTAGTAAGCAGAGAAGTGAGAAACAGCCAGCGCAGGAGCCATTCCTCCATGGAGAGCTTATAGAGGAAGTATAGTGAAAGTCTTCCTTCTCTGACAAACGGAAACAGGGAAAAGAGAGTGATACGTCTCATCTCATGCAGCGGTAGGCAAAGACTTAAGCACCACATATCAGGTTCCCTGGCAAAACCAGTTGCCATTAAAGCAATGTTCTGCTTTGTTCTGAGAGAGGTGGGAAATGTGATATTCTGAAATGATCAATCATCCTATTTTTCATTTCCCTACACCAGGTAGAGAAGCTTCGCTATATCTGAAATGGAGTTTCAGTAGTTGAATGCTGAAAGTTTGAAAAACTGAGATCTCCGTGAGAGAGAAACATGTTCAGTTAATAAACACATTATTCTTTCATTAAGTCCTAGAAGCAAAGGCAGCATTACTGAAGACGGAAACAATTTGGTTGATATCACTAGAGCTGAACACACTTAAGCCAGAATGAAACATAAATGTCCACATAATCCTCTGTGACCTCTCAATTATTCCCGTGCAGCGTGACAGTGATTTCACAGATCACACTGAAGGGAAGTGTAATTTAAACTTTCTATGGCATGTCAGCTTGTCCCTTCAGCTTTCTTACTCAGTAGTCATCGAGGCAAGTTCATCTGTGTTTTAGCCGGAGTAAGGGTTGCAGCAGAGACGCCTGGGCCCACTGTGAGGCTCTGTGTTCTTTCTAGTACTATTTTCCATAATGATTTCATCCCTATCCCAGTGTCTGATTATTAGAGGAACAGCCTTTGTACGCAGGAGACAATGTATTGATTGCTAGCCATGGTGGAGCTGCGTGGGAGACAAGTATTATGTATCTACAGCTGGAGCTTGCTGGAGGAAAGAATCACTAGTACAAAACATTTGCTGTAACTTTCCATGGATAAAAAACATTTCAGTAACAAAATACAGGATTCTCAAAATGTAGCTTAGGTTTCAGTCAAGTATTTACAGTTAAGTATAAATATTTTCTGAGACATAGGAAAACCTAGCAGTGCCCACTGTTGCTTATAAAGTTCATGGCTCTACTTTTGGATTTTTCTAACTATAGTAATTCAAAACCCGGTCTCAACAGAAATGAGAAAGTTTGTTCTCTGAACTTTTGAAATTGGTTGCCATCCAAACAGTAGCATCTTGATTCCTGGAACTGGCAAAACATTAATTGACTCTTCCATTAATTGACTGGCTCTTCCCAGTGGCACCAGTAGCAACGTTTGGTTTGGATTGTCTGCCTTAAATCTACCTCTGAAATCGTGTCAAACGCAGCCCCTCCTGTTGCACCATTCTTAATCCTAGACCAGGTAGCTTGTGCTTGTTAATATCGACTTTTTTAAACACATGCAGGCAGATTACATTGTCCTCCTTTGATGTTACATGAAATCCACTGGCGTATAGTCGAAAAAAGGTTCACTGTAGGGTGGCATGTGAAATACATTGGCATGAAGAAACACCCTTTTCTAACTGGGTTGGTCATATGATTGGTATTTGGCAGAGACTCACAGCATGACTCAGTGAAATCTTTTAACAGTGAAGCTTCTCATATAGTAAACATTCCCAAGCACTAGACTGTATAGTTTTATTTCACTGAAGTAAATCCCATTATATTAAATTATAATGTGGAAACATTCTCCACGTTAATTTAATGGATGCAGCTCTAAGTTCCCACCATCTGTTCCACCCTTTAATTTGAAAAACGAAAAAGTACAATTCACAATCCCATCATAAAAAAAAGGAGTAGAAGTGATTTGGATGCACAGGTATGTATCACACTCGGACTGCCAGCATCTGTTACGTACATGGTTTCATTTGACAGTAAACTGTACTTTGCTGGTAGCACCTCTACTTTCAAAATAGGTATTGGATTCAAGTGGATCAATGGTTAGTCACCCCATCACCTGGAAATCTTATTGTCTATTGGCTATCCTCTCTAAAAATAACTTTTTTTTTTCTTCTATATGATATATAGAAAGCATTTACATTTAAAACAGATGAACAAAATGCAAGTATTTGCATTCAGTGACACTGTGCAAAAGCTTTTTCATTCAGAGATATAAGAAAATAGTGAGTTTGCTCACCTAATAGTTATGACTTTTCTGTTAGAGATACCTTATATTCTGAAGAAAATGTGTTTCAGTTTTTAAAATCTGCTCATTTAACTAGCAAAATTAACAGTAGCTGTAACATTTCACCAAAGGGGAAATTGGAGTTGAAATGACCCTGAAAATCTTTAAACTGATACAAGAGACATCTCCTGTCTCCTGATGTGCTCACCAGCCCATGTTGCCTCCTGCTATACTGGTTTCATGGTACAGAGTGAGAGCAAGACTTATTTTCTTGAACACATAAGTGTATTAAATAGTCACATAAAACCAGAAGAACTTGTTTTGGAAGAAGTCAGCCCTATCTCAAGGCTACTGTGATGTACACACCTCTATTGTGGAAATTCTTTCACTTGGTAGATTATCTACACATGAGTAATTCTTGATAGATTTTGGCACATTTGCCTGACTGTCTCCAGTTGGACACACAAAAAATTAGAGCAGTAGTAGCTGTAACAACAAAGTTTTTTTGACCACTAGAAGGATGAATATGAATGCTTTTCCACTGTAATAGATATCATTTTTTAAGGGAAGTATAACTGTAGTCAGGGCAATTTATGAAGAGGTACATTGAGGGACTTCATCTGGAAACAGCTGCAACACAAGAACGGTAGATTTAACCTTTATGCTGTTGAA
Source organism: Tauraco erythrolophus (assembly GCF_009769465.1). Taxonomy (NCBI): domain Eukaryota; kingdom Metazoa; phylum Chordata; class Aves; order Musophagiformes; family Musophagidae; genus Tauraco; species Tauraco erythrolophus. The sequence goes on along the minus strand of NC_141480.1, from coordinate 3,227,402 downwards.
ACTAATTTGTATTATAACTTTGAAGCCCTGGAAGGTGCCGTTTCTGAAAAAAACATCCTTCTGAGGAAGTTCAGCTGGGTTTTTGTAAGATTATTTTTGATAGTAAAACATGAATCGAAATTAAACTTTTTGTGTGCAGTGTCCTACAGCATTGGGCCAGTGATTCTGGGACGGAGAGCCTCCCTTGTGAATCTGGCAAGCATCTCCCTCTCATTCCACGTGACCGAGATCAACCACTGCATCGCCTCTCTTCTCGCTCAGTGCCGTGATAAATACACATCCATTATGGAACTGAAAAACTGCAATTGCTCAAGTTAATGACAGTTTTCTGAAACCAGTTCTTCTCTCTGATAATACACCCGATATCATTATTTAATTATGGAGTAATTATTCATCCGATGAAAACAACGTTCATCATTTCATTGATCTTTTCAGTTTGTAATCTGAGGAGGAAACCCACACTGGCGAAGAGTACAAATTAACATGATGCTTGTGCTAGATATGTACTCCTCAGAGCAAATCTCTGTGTACCACAGCAGCAAGCAAGGTTACTACTAGCTCCTGCCTTTGAACACACAGAGACTGGCAGCTTTTGGATGCACTTCCTGCCTATGAGCGAAATTCAGCTGGTTTTTCAGCTAACACAGCTCAAGTTCAGCACACGTTTGGGCAGCTCGGCACAAGCCCAGCTTTCAAGCCTGCAAACTTTCAGGATTTGTTGGCTTGGGCTTCCAACAGCTGGGGGTGTGTAGCACCTGTGTGACAGACATGCAATACAATATAGTGGACGCGCACGCTGGGGCTAACACAAGGAGAGCGTTCCTTTGCCAGCGAACACGCTCAGCGGTTATCACTAATGCTACATACATCAAAAGGGAAGTTAGACACTGCCAGCGAGATCCCAGTTCCAGCTGAAAAGCTGAGAGCTTTGGCATTACCACCTACTAGTGAGATTGACAGGTCACCCTTCATGGTCATTTCTCATTCTTTTGCCAAACACGAGATTTTTGTTAGTGAAATTTATAACTAGTGCTCTCAGGATTGACCACTGCCTCTTCCCAGCCATTTTTCATCCTTCCCCAGTCATGAGTTTGATGGCTATGATAAGAAAAGGTGGGGAAAAGTGACCCAGCTCAGGGCTGGAAGGGTAAATAGCCTTAGCTAGTAAAAACAGAGACAGTACTTTGCCTATGAACACCATGATACCAATGAGGACGCTCAGGTTTATCAGGTGTAGCTCCATCCACCTGGGGATATTCCCTAAGTAATTTACCATTGTTATTTCATTTTGCATGTTCATATATTTACTATTATTACACTCACATATATTTTGACTGGCATTGAGTTGGCATGACTAGTAGTTTCTGCTTGGGCAATATAGGATTACCAAGGGTGCTTATGCTCAGGACTGAGGTGTGCTGACAACGCATGGCTTTACAATGCCAAACCTGAGTCAGTCCGTGCATTTTTATTGTCATTAATATCTTTATTTTCATAAATATTAAACTGGCTTTCAGACTTTCCTCAAAAAATAAGAGATGGTTCTATCGAGCTCTGTATAGCCCAGCTACAGTAGTGCAAATAATTTCAGGTTGCTACAGCATGTTCTTCCACTCCACCCTTAAAATAAAGCTTTTGGTGAGAACACTGTTATGTAAGCCTGCAAAGGAGATTTGGAACAGTAATAATTATCCAACTTGCCACTTATTTTTAATACATAAGATGGAAGGCACTGAAATTCTGAATGATAACATTCAAAGAGCAAAGCACAGCAGTGAATCCACCTATTACGATGAAATCTGATTCAGTATTAGGTTAAAAATAAGGTCAGGTTATTATGTGTAACTAGCTATTGCTAATAATACACTTGTTAACCACAGCGAAGCGAAATCATGATCTAAGAATAAGTGTGCCTGTGCAGTGAACGTATCACGGTTCTCCTTTGTCCTCTAGCACGTCCACAAATAGATTTCAAAAGAAAATGTCCCTCCTCAGTCTCTCTGAACAGAGGAAGCATTTAAGCAGCAGCCAGGACCCAGAACTGCTTGGAACTGAGCTGAAGAGCTGATGCTGAGCTGGATGGCAAGGCAGCAGTTCAGCCAAGGCATCTTTAGCAGGTTGCGTGTACCTGGTTTGTCATGCAAGACCCCTGTGACATCTCCAAAACAACACAGATATTATATTAGCATGCTTCCAGAAATCATGGGTACTCCCTAACTGGGTTCATGCTACAAGATACTGGCAGCGCTATGAAGGAAACATACATTAAGGGAGTGGAGCATCTCCCTTGTGAGGAAAGGCTGAGGGAGCTGGGTCTCTTTAGCTTGGAGAAGAGGAGACAGGGGGGACGTCATTCATGTTTATAAATATGGAAAGGGTGACTGTCATGAGGATGGAGCCAGGCTCTTCCCAGTGGCATCCAATGATAGGACAAAGGGAAATGGATATAAGCTGGAACATAGGAGGTTCCACTTAAACATGAGGAAGAACTTCTTCGCACTAAGGGGAACAGAACACTGGAACAGGCTGCCCAGAGAGGTTGTGGAGTCTCCTTCTCTGGAGATGTTCAAAACCCGCCTGGACGCGTTCTTGTATGATCTGATCTAGGTGGCCCTGCTCTGACAGGGGGATTGGACTAGATGATCCTTTGAGGCCCCTTCCAATCCCTGACATTCTGTGATTTACCTGGCAGGAAAGAGAGGGAGGAATACCTCACATTTTCTTGCCACAGTCCTTTTTTTGCAGTCTTTCTACAGCCTACCTCTCCAGTTGCTTGGACCAGATGAAGGTCGTTATGACAGTAACTGTGATGTAGTATTAACTGAAGAGTAAATATCTGGAAAAAAAAAATGCAATGGCTATAATATGCAGAGAATCTCATTCATTCACTGAAATAAATAGGCTACAGAACGGCTACCTCAGTTAAGTGTTGCCTGGCTTAAGTGTACCAGGTCCTCCAGGACCAGGCAAGAAAAACAGACACAGAATGAAGGTAAGAGTCCTACTTACTGGTTGAACTGCAGTGTGCTTCTCCATTGCCTCGGCACTTGGCAAGAGCACAGTCACAGAGCAGAAATGTTATGACAAGCAAGGGCAAAATGTCTTGGAGAGCTCAGGCTTAATATCCTTAAGTTTGCAGGTACGGCACTTGGGCCTCCTGGATTTACAGGCATTTAATAGGACTGCAGTCTCATTCCAAGGAAAATGATCCCCATTATGGCCTTGAAGCCTCCCCAGCTACATTAGCCAGCTGCCTTCTTTTGGATTAGTTACTGCATTTTGCCATAAGGTAAGGAGAGAAAATACATCCTGCAGAGCTTTTTGCTGTAATCCAGCCATTACACCGTGTTGGAAATTTCACAGAAGCGAGCAGTGTAGCCCCTTGCTAAAGCGTTGCGACTTGAACACCTCTTACAAGACCTACGTTTTCAGATTCCTAGAGCCAACCATCCGAAAGCCAGAACCAGTGCTTTTTCCATAATGTGCTGGCATGAAAAGCAAAGATACATCTCTACCCCATGCCTAACGCAGGAAACATGACGTAGGAATTGTCTGTACAAGGCATGTGAGATGTGCCATGTTTGTGTCATTTATTTAAAAAAAACCCACCTTGGATCATACTATCTCCATGACAACTGCTTGGATGTATTAATAATTTGTCCTGTGCTTAAACGTAGCTTATGGAAAAGCCTAATAGGAGAGCTTTTCCAGAGAAATACTTGTAACAGGAGCGATGCTGATGGGAGCACCGCACCAGCAATCAGCCATCCCAAAGCCTCCTTGCACAAGCTTAGCAGGACATCTCACAGCTGTTCACATGATTTCCTCAAAAGGAATGAATTCAAGCATGTGCCCCAGTATCTACTGGACCGGGGTCTCTACTCTCTTGACTCTAAACGCTTCTGTCGTGTTTGGCAAGGAAGTGAACTTTACTATCTGCTTCCTCAATAGGGCTGAAATCATGTATTTGTCCATCTGGCCGCAACAGTGATAGTATTTGTCCCAACAGCAGTAGTGTTTGCCAAGTGCTCTAAAGATTGAAGCATGACACGTAGGATTTTCAGACCTGAGGAGGAATGTGGCCATGTGCTCAGGTGCACAGTGATGGACCTCCCTCAGCAGCGTGGCAGCAGACAGCACCAGTCTGGATGCACAACTAGAGAGTGCCACGCTTGTGGGCAGACAGCAGGACACAAAATATTTGCCAAATATTAAAACCCTAACTCATTTGTGAATGAGCGCTCTTTTCCTAGCGCTTTTTTCTTTTTTTAAGATTCTTGATTATGAAATATTTGTATCCATATTGATTTGAAAAATGTGAGTTTCACTGTTACTTTGTAGCTTCTTCTTCCAGTAAGACTGTACACTTCCGGCTCTCTCCACAACATCACACTGAACTATGAACAAGCAAAGTTCAAGCAATATGTTTTGTGGTATATAAGGTGATTAGTAATGAGATTGCACCCTTTACAGAAGCCAGTTAATTGAACTTCTAAAGTGAGTTGACAGTGGTATTATTGATGTCACTGACTTTGTCATGCACTATCTGGACTCTGGAATGAGTCAAATTTACAGAAATAATATTTGTTCACGCTGATATAACACAAATACCTGACGTAAATAGCTTTTCTTCTAGTTTCCATCTTTTACAAGCATTCTACTAAAGATCACAAGATTTATCTGACTTAGTGGGACTATTAAGACACAAAATGCACAGTATTTTGTCCCAGTAAGTGGCCAGTATCTCCACATGGGAGAGATTACATGATGTACACTTCTGACTTCATCTGATCTAGAAAAGTCCCTTTCCCCATAAGGGCAGCTGACTTCTACACTGAAGTACCAACCAGTGTCGATACTCCTTGCTTACAAAAAAAAAAATGTATTAATCAAAGAAGGCAGCCCTACATCAAAGGGTGGCAACTCATTATTACAATATTGTATAGCCTTTTAATTCTGCATTTTGTACTAAAACACCATAGCAACAGACACTAGAGACATGCATTGACAGATAATTTAGAACCAGTGAAATATTCAGAGAGAGAGAAGCGTGAAGAAAACTCATTTACGTGTTCCTTACTCTACAATGCTTAATCAACACTACATTCACACCGTTGTACAATGCCCGGCAACATAAATCTGCACAGTTTAAACACCGGCTGATGTCTCTTACACTACGAGGAAATGTTCCTGCTGCAGTAACTGATAAGATTATGACATCGCTACTACATGTCGATCAGTTTGAGATGCATTTCAGACCGTTACACAATTATTTGGCACCGTAGGGGGTTTCCCAAAAAAGCTGAATAACCTACCAACTTGATGCGTGTAAACATAAGTGCAATCAGCCTGAATAGCTAAGCTTTTTGAGGAATGCTGCACACATGAAACACTCGACACCGACTCCAGTACCAGGATTGTGTACACCAGTATGGACTACCCTTGACTCACCATGGCAGCCACACCAGTCCATCTCCTGAGTTACAAACCACACACACAAGCCTGGCACGTACTCACAAACTAAATACAAAGTACTATTAATGTCCTCTCACAATTCACAGTTTGATCTTACTGTATATCTGAAGTATTGACAAACCCCCCATTCATGCAACACAGCAGATATTCTTTATTATTTTGCTGTCCTTTGAAGGCTCAGATGGCTATCTAAGAAATAAAGGAAAATGCAACCGTGATTCTCTAAGCTATTGATTATGACTCAAATAGGAGGGAGGAAGGAGATCCGACTTCCGATCCACGCACAGACTATTCAAAACAGGATAAAATACAGAACCAATGCTTGGGACAGAGATGGAAGCCAAAATTTTCCCCTTCTGTGTGAGCGTCCAGATAACTGAATCCTAAAATTTCCTGTGCCTAGTTCTGAGTTCGGCCCCAGTCAATGGCATGGCTTCAACTGCAAGCAGGGAGTGCTGAATCACCGACCCCTCCCAAAGCGGTGTTTGTCCTGGCAGTTAAGAGCTACAACGGAATCTTTCCAAACAAAAAAGGTTCTTTCCTTAGGTGAGCACTTTAATGCTACGCTCATGTGAACCAAAGGGTGGGTTTGGGAACCATCACAACTGCTCTGAAGACAGCAGCAATTGTTATTGCAGTCTGTAAGGTGCCCCACCTGATCTACACCAGCGGTGCTTTCCCCACACCAGCAGATAAAGGCATCACAGGACTTTGGTTTTAGTTTCATAAGCAAGCAAGCCAGGTTAATGGTTTCCTGCTGCTGAGGTGGTTTTATATCAGCCCTCATTCCATCTTTCCTGTTCCAGAAACACAGTCCTGCCCCATTATGAGCACTAGGATTGGGACCCAGCATGTCAATGGGTCAGATGCCAATCTGCAGAAGAATTGCAAACACTCAGGAAGAAAAACAAAGCACCTGTGTTATTCAAACTAATGTCTACTAAGAGAGTATGACACCAAGAAACTGAGACTGACCTATGAGAGCAAACATTCTTTTCCCCTTGCTCACTAGGTAATTGTTAATTTGCTTCACTAGCAGGCAAAGAATTTAACAATTTAGACTCTCTATTAGGCAAACCCTGACTGAGACAATTAATACCTATTAATTAGGAAAAGTCCTTGTTGATTTCATAACATCAATAGGGTACATTTTGTCCAAATTTTGACCGTTTCAATAAAAGAATTTTTTTTTTACTGATTATGTCCTTTGGAAGTTACGTAAGGGAAATCTTGCATTGACCAATACCTCTGTAGTTTAAGACAGAAATTGCAATAAAATACATAATCCATTACAGAACACAGATGCAGATTTCTTTCATTTCTCTTTATTGCATCTTAAATATTTGTCTCTACTTCATTGACATTTTTTTCTTTAAGGTAGAAAGCAAGTGTCCGAGTACACTAAGTCAGCTCAGGTCTACCACTGGTTTCCTGTATTTTGCTGAAAGCTTATATTGCACCTCACTGACACCTTCTTTCTTAAAAAGGTCATAATAAACCCAAATCTTGCAAGAACTCTTTCATCAAAATTGTTTTAAAGGAAAGGAAAGCAACACAGCCTTTTTAAGCTAAGCACTACATGCTGGTACAAGGGAGATAATATTTAATGCTCATGCTTGAGCTGAAGAGATTTATTTCTAAGTACCTAACACCAGCAGGTACCCTCAGCACCAGAGGAACACAGTAATTGTGCTCAGGCACACAGCGAGAAGCACAAACACCGAGAAGCCGGACGAAGCGACTCCAAACACTCCCCCCGACCCTCCAGCAGCCATTTAGCAGGCCAGGCGCCCTGTCCAGCCTGTGCCCCCGGAGGAACCGGCGCTCAGCACGCCGGGGACGAGCCGCCTCACGGCTGCCCAGGGCAGGAGCCACCAAGCCAGGCCGGGAGGAGCAGCCCCCTCACAGCAGGGCCCGTCGCTCCCGCCTCAGGACTGCGAGCGGGCGGGGCTGCGCCGCTGCCCTCAAGCTCAGCTCCAAGCCCTCAGCAGCACCACCGACCTCACGCACCACAGGCTCAGAGCACGGATGAGGCCGCCCGCCCCCCATCGCGACCGACCATCCCCGGCGGCCCTCGCCCGCTGGGCGGGAAAAGCCCTTCCCAGCAGCCCCCTCCCGCGCATGCGCCGACAGCCCCTCACCCGCAGAGCGCGAACGCCGCCGCCCCCGCCGCTTAGTGCCGCGCGGGGCTGCGCAGGCGCAGACGCGCCTCAACTCCGTCCCGCCGCTGCCGTCCCGCCGGTCGGGCTGGTCCCGTTCGGCCGCGGCCAGCGCGCACGCGCGGTCCCGCCCGGGGACTGCGCATGCGCCGTTCCCTCCCACGGCTTCTCCCTCCCCCTCCCCCCCTCCCCGTAGTGGAAGCCGAGGCGGTGACGTCAGAAGCGGCGGCCATTACACGGTCTGGTGCGAGGGAGCGGGCGGGCGGCGGAGCTGCAGCAGTGGAGAGCGCCGCGGTGGCCGCTCGACTCGCAGCGCTCCGCACCGCTTCCGCAGCGGCTGTTCAGTTCCGCCGCGTCGCGGCCGCCGCCGCTGTTTAGGAGCGCGGATCGCAGGGGGCGGTGCGGCGGCAGCCGGTGAGGAGGGGGAGAGCGGGATGGAGGAGAAGGTCTTCACCAAGGAGCTCGACCAGTGGGTGGAGCAGCTCAACGAGTGCAAGCAGCTCTCCGAGGGGCAGGTGAAGAGCCTCTGCGAGAAGGTGAGAGGCAGCGAGCGGGCGGCGGGGCGGCCGCTCCCAGCCGGTGGGTGAGGGGTGGCGGGGGCCGGGGCCGGGGCGGCTGCTCGGCGGGAAGGCGGGCGGTCGCGGAGCCGGGGAAAGGCGCTGCCGCGCGGGGGTGGCGCCTCCCCGCCGGGGAGGCGGGGGGTCCGCGGGCGGGACGCGGGAAGAGGCGGCGGGGCGAGCAGGCCGGGGCGTTTCGGGCGGCTCCGCGGGGCTGGCTGGTGGCCGGCCCCGCCGGCGGGGGTGGTGGGCCGGGGAGCCGGGCGAGCCGCGGTCCCTCCGCGGACGGATCCGCTCCCGCTGCGCTGGGAGCCTGGCTCCGCCTCCCGCCTTTCATCGCTCCTAAAATGGCGCCGCTGCCGGGATTCTCGGGAGAGACCCCCGAGCGTGGCCGCCATCCCGGGGTGGGGGGCCTGGCCTGGCGCCGCTGTACCGGCCCCGGCCCTTCCTCGGTGCCTTTTCCCTTCCTCGGGCCTCGCTGGGCGCTGCCGCCCCCGAACAGCTTCGGCCGGGCGGGGAAGAGCCGTGCCGGCGGTGCGGAGGGTCGCAGTGAATTGAAGCGACGTGCTCTCACGATACGGTTAAAATTTTAAAGCAGCCCCAAAAATGTGAGTTATTACAATGAAAGCAAAAGCTTATGGTAATGCGTTGAAAATGCTACGGGGTAAAGAGCTGCTGCTTGAACGTAGCAGCTTTGCTTCCCCCCCCCCCATGATATAAATAAGCACAGGCGCATTTATAACTAATTGAAGGGTAGATTAGCTTTGGGACTTTCGTTTCTCTGGATAATATTGTGAGTTCCATGAATTTTACAGAATAAGCACTTGAGATCCCATGCAGCTGTTTATTTTGTAGCGGTGGGTTGAAAATGTCGAGGCTTGGATGCTAAAATACTGTGTTGATTGAGGCATTTAGAAAGGTCTGAAAATCAGCGTGGGATAGATGGCATTTTGGAAATTCAAGGGAAAATTTCTTATAGTAGTATCCAGCTGTGTTTTCCAGTTGAATTCTAATTTTGGATGTAACTTAGTAGCTGAGCAGTTTTTTGGGTTATTGAAGGTTTTACGTGTTCCTACATTGCTAGACTGGAGGAAGTAATATTTGTGGACAGTTTGGGAACTGGAAGTTAAGAAATATGGAAAGTTATTGATGTAGTGGGTTCTAAAGAAGCTTGTGTACCTGCCATAAGAAGTAATTAGAATATTTTAAATTCGGCATCACGCTTTTGATATAAAATAATGTCACTAGATTACCAGATTGGTGATGAAGTCAGGTCACAAAGACCTGGCTAAGTGTTTAAATATAAGAAATGAGGAATCTTGTCCTGTTGTACCAGGATCTTGGCAATTTGGTCATGTAAATGTTTAACTAGGTGCAAAATTCTTGTCCTTTAGCTGAACTTTACTCATTTTAATAGGAAAAACATCCCTTCATTGCAGAAGCTACCCACCTCCCGAAGAAGACCCTCACTGAGCATGAGCAATGGTTTTGTAGAGATCTATACATTTAATTGCAGGTGAAGAAAACTTGTACCAATCAGAAGAGGTTTAAATAGAATGATTAGCTATAGAAATGTTACAGCTTATACATATGTAATTATGCATGTATAAATAGCATCGTTTTGAGCACCTACATGTGCTAGCTTTGTGACTTTGCCACCTAGCACCCATCTCTGCCCAGATATGTAATAAACAAATATATTGATTCTATGTGTAAGTTGGCTTTTTGCACACTGGGTGAAAGAACCCTCGTTTTTGGGATGATATTTAGAAATACTACAGCATGCTCTTTTGCAAGCAAATTGTTTCCAGAGGACTGTCTGTACTAAAGAACTTGCAGTGGTTTTGGCCAGATGGGTTCTTACTGGAGTACAAATTTTTGTTCGCTAGTATTCCAGAAACTTGAAGTTGTTACCATTTGATAGAGCTTGTGTATTTTAAATTATGTTGCAAGCAAGTGGCAATGTCACTGCCTGACTATTTTTCACGTGCGTCTCTAATGACAGCAATCCAGCTTCTTCCTTGTATTGGTTTGTTGGAGAGCTGAGTATTCCACTTGCCATCATTTGTAAACCAGTGCTGGCACAGGGTCCGGAATATCGCATGAGTGGATGTGTTTTGTAAGGTCATATGGTGATTTACAGGAGCACAAGGAATAGACAAAGAGCTTTCTATTTACTGGGGGGTTTTGACAGATGAGGAGTAGGCATGCCATTAGAAATTCCTTACAGAAGATACTGTAATCCCAGTCATCCTTGTTGCGCAAGACGCCATTTTCATTTTTTCCCAGTGAAGAATGCAAATGAGCTGTATTTCTGGATAAATACGTAATGCTTGTCACCAAAATAATGATAGATAAAAGGAAAGATCACAGAAAGTTGTGTGTCTGACTGCTGTGTTTTGAGATGAGACCACAAGAATGCGTGAGAGAACGCTACCTGAAAAATATAATTCAGCAGCAACCTCACATTGCCTCAAGTTGGGTGGATATGAGCCAGCTCCAGACCAAAGGTGGTGTTTCTCTGGGGAGCGTGACGCTGTGCTTGAGCCGAAATTCCCTATCTCTGACTGGTGTGCGGTCAGCACTTTGCGGAGTACAGCCACATGGCTGTTTACGTTAAGGAGAGATGATTTGTTGCTGATAACTGCAGGTGGATTTACTAGGACTTCCTGCTAACAGTAGATAAGTTTCTAAATGGTTGCTGATGCAAGGAATTGGAAGTAGGCCCCTGGAGTCCAAGTTTTCCATCAAGTCGTCGCTACCCCCCTCATGTTGGCAAGAGCAGGGCCTTAGCTGAAGTCTATGCCCTCCTCCTGAGGCAGCATTTGCTTTAATGTGATACTGTGCTTCCAGCACTGACTCCCAGAAAATGAGTTGTGCTTCATGTTTCGATTGCCTGAAGTAGTTTCGGGGATGTAATGGCATCCAAAAGTTATGTTTTTCCATAAATAGCTTAATGTGTTAAGGACAGTGTCAAATAATAGCTACTGTTCCAAAGGACAGATAAAGACCCTACTAGGTATAAACTGTCATTCTTCACCACGTTGGATTGTAGCTGGGGCTAATTAAAATAAACAAATAATAAAAAAAATCTTTGTGAGGGCTTTTTCTCCACTATGCTGTTTGATTGGATGATCTTCCTGACTGGTATTTCTTGATCTGCTGGGACTTCATGTGTGCAGACTGGTGCCTGTCTAATAAAAATAAACCTAAGGGCTCTCTTGTATTTCAGTATTAATATCTGAAGAAGATATCAGCTATTTACAAACCTGATAAATAAGCGTGGCTGTTTGTGCATCCTAGTTACTTTCTCAGCACATCTTGCATTGTGCCTGGTTACCTGGGTGATGGTGGTGCTGGTAGCTGGGCAGGAATGTCTTCTAAGTCTAGGAATAATTTGTAACTATGGGTAATACATAATACTTTTACAGATGATTTCAAAAAGTACGAACGTCTGAGTGGCAGTTAGGGTGTTCTAGGCTTAATACATGCTACGTATTTTATGTTACACTTACCAAATCCTTAAGCAAAGCACACACAATTGGTCACACATGGATTTAAGTTGTGAAGAAGCAGTCAAAACGTATGCTGTGTAGTCACTGTTACGTATCAGCAGTGTTTGCCCTGTTAACACTGAATTGTTTATTGACTGTTGTCCATGAACAGAGGAGAAAGGAAGTCCTGTGTTGCCAGGTGAGGGTTTTTTCCACTGGCTGTTTTGAATGAAAGGATGCTGTTCTGGAGCACTGTTCTTTTCCATACTTTATGAGGGTAGGGGCCGTGGTCTTGTCTCCTTGCTGTCATGTATAAATGCCTTTTATTACAGGAGATAAAGATGTGGTACATTGACCAAGAAGGTGGGATGACAGTCTGAAAACGCACAGAGGAATGAGTTGAATTTGTGGATAGAGTCTCCATTGCTTATTTCAGAAGATACCTAGTGCAGGTGGAGGCAGAGGTATTGGAGTCTCTACCCTGAACATACTGGTCTGTAATTAAGTGGGTTTGAACATGGCATCTAGTTTGTAGAAAAAGAAGACAATTTGCTCATATATGCTGTGTAGAGTGTTCAGGGTTCTCTTCCCGTGTACTTGAGTTACTAGTAAAATATATCTGAATAGACAGAGTTGCTAGCCAAAATTTTTAAACTGTGTGAAGGGCTGATGCTGTTAAGAGCATTCAAGAAACCTTGATTCACTGCAGCTTTTGATCTGTAACAGTGATCTTGGTTACACTTGCTTTTTGATTTGTCACCAGTGCTAATTTTCATGGTATAAATATGTTTCGGGGCCACACTGTTCTCTGGTGTGTATCTTGTTAATGGTGTATTTTTCTCATATTTTTTCCCTGTTGCAGAACTTTAACTTTTATCACTAGATTTTCCAAGTTAGATTTTCTAAGACTGATTGCAGATGAGAACTAACCTAACATGCATGTACTCACTGCAGCTGTGTTAGCTGCTTGAACTCATTCAGCTTTTGTTAAGTGCTTTCGTTCTGTGAGACATTATGTTACTGATGAAGCTCTCTTTTGGGTTAAAACTGCCCGCTGCAGTCCAAGTTTAGTTCTAATGCATAGGATTGGCAAGTTTCATGAATCTCTCTTGTGTTTTAAGCTATTACTGCCCTGGGATGTCTGCCCCACTTATTTTTCAGACAGAGGGAGGCACGTGTTCCCTGCTGTCTCCTCTGCTGTTGGAGAGTTACCTTTCTTAGCTAATTATTTTTGGCCAGAAGTGAATGTTGTAAACTGTCCCCGACTGCATTTGCAAGGGCTTTTCCATTAGCTAGCTTTTGCATTCCCATATCTTTTCATGTAACCATCACATACAACTACTCTTCAAACTAAGATGGTTGTAAAAATGAATGTTCCTGTCAGAACTTGCTATAAATCAACTGAAAAACCTGCCCCAACAGAATTCCCAATTCAAATACATGGGCCATGTATTGGACAAGTTCTGTGTCCCTCCACCCCTACCCCTGGCAGAAGAACGTGGGTCTGGAAGGCACAGCAGTTCAGTTTTCCTTTGCTACTGCATGGGCATCTGGATGTGCTAACAGGGAAACCCTTGGAAGTACTGCCAGTGGCGGCAGTTTGTTTTTCCAGGGTGTGTGGGAGACTGGAAGATAGTTTAGGATCCTTTGCTGCTGCTTTGTTGAACATCCCCAGGGATCAAGCTGTTGATAGGTGCGGATGGTTATACCTTCCATCTCTGCAGAGTTACAGGAATATTGTGAAAAGCTTTTTTGGTGACATTTTTATAACTGTGTTTAAGATTATTCTGGAACGCTTCCTCGGAAAAGATGCTTTCACTCCCAGTGTTCTGTTGATTTTTTTTTTTTGTGATGTTAGTAGTATAAAACAGAAATTGTCTTTGTACACAAAAGGCATTCAAAATGTCAACCTTTGCCAGCCTTTTCACCTAGTTCTGATTGTACTTACAACGCTTTGATGTACGTATGAGAATTTAGTCTTGTATGTGCCAGTTCTTGTAGCATCAGCAGCTTTCTAATTTTTTTCAACTTTAGGAAGTTCTGTAAAATCAGTTTGTGTTGACGTGTGGTTTTTGGGTTGTGGGGTTTTTTTAATTGCAACATTAGTTGTGATCAAGTGGGAGTTAAATATATTTTTGTGTTGTTCTAGAAGTTATTTTGGGCATAGCTTGAGGTAACAGAAGTAAGCACTTGTAAGTCAGAGCAAGTTCCTACCTGAGTTCTACCAATTTAAGGCTCTGGACGTGGATGAGGCTGTAGATACATGTCCTCTTCCCAAACTCAGTGTGGTGAGGCTGTTGCCTCCTCGGATCTGATGACAGTGCTGGTCTGTGATTGCTCCCTGACTGTTTGCAGTCGGTCATCTGGGGCCGTCGTGCTAAACCGAACCTGCCTGGCTGTGTCTGGCACGAGTGAAGGAGGCCTTGTACAAAGGCTGTGCAAGGGGAAATCAAAGGAGCAAGGATTGAATCTCCATCCTCACTTAGGGACCCTTGAACACTACACCTATAGTCAGTAACACAGTTGTTGCCCTCTGTTCCTTTTATTTAGGCAGTGTGTTAAGCTGGAAAAACAGTTTATTCCTGGCTGAAGAATAAATACTGTAGCTCAACTCCTCAGAGTCAGGTCTCCAATATTTCTGTTGGTTATATGGAAAATACCTTCCAATACAGGTGTTACGTGCTTGCTAGTTAAGTACGTTTTTTGAGATTGACACGTATGCCTATCTCAGCCTCCAGTCAGTATCCTGACTGTGCCTACTTGTGGTTGGAGTTCTTTGAGCAAAAGAGTTGAAAACTTTTGGAGCTTATCTGCAAGTCCAGCTTCGCATATCAGGCACAGCTAGTTTGGGAATAGCTTTAGTCTATTTCTTTTTTTAACAACTTGAATGATACGAACTGAATTCACCTCGCACCTACAGACAGGACCAAAGGCCATCTCTGTGTACGTGGTCAGCTTCACGCGTTACTACTGTTGCTGTGTTTCTTTGAACTCCCATGTAGAGAGGAAGACATCTGGACTTCCTGAGCTATTTGGCCTCTTAAATTTTTTTTAAAATACTTTTGTAGACTGTGTTTTTCTTTGAAATCAGAGTTGCAGGCACTAAGATTCTTCTGCATAATACAAAATAATGACATTGAGTTCTTTCAGGGGAGCCCCTTCCCATCCTCATTTCCCATTTGGTCTTGTCAACTACTGACACTGAAACAGCGATTCCCCTTCTCCCAAATCTGCCTCTTGAGGGAAAGAACACTCCTTTCAGTTGTGCTGAGTATGTAAAACTGCTAATGATTTTTCCAGTTGAAGTGTTAAGGGGACTATCAAGACTGCGAATGGCATCAGTCAGTGCTTTGTAATACAAGGGAATAGAGGGTTATTTGCCAAAAGTTCCCTGCCTGCATGCTTTTTGTAGAGCTTCTAGTATTTACGGGAGAAGGAGGAAGATAGTTGTCTCGTTTACTTTCATATGCAGTACTGGCATTAGGATTGATCTTTTGGTTGGCTAACGGGTTTAACTGGTCTCTCTTCTAACCAAACAGAAATTGCTAAAAGAGTAAGGGAGCAGTTGTTGCTGGGTTGTGGAGCAGTGAAGAAGGAAACTCTGCTTGCTGTGTGTTGGGAAATACGGAGCTGATTGGGTTTTATGATTTTTTCTGTTGGTTAATTGCCTGTTCTTGATTCATTGTCAAATAATAATTGATACATAAGCCTCTAAACTTTGTGCACTTTGAATTAAAATAAAACTTTTGTGTTCATTTGCTAGTTCTTTTTGCCCTATCCCAAGAAAATGAATGGCTACAAAGGTGTAGTGACCACACCATGACACACGTGTTCTCAGGAGCTGTGTTGTGACTCTGACTGGGCATGCCTCGTTTTCCTTTGTTGAGTTCTAAACCTTTGCTGTCACTGGTAGTGAGAGAGGTTAGAAATGGAGGTGTAGCCACTAGTCACAAAACCAGAGAGAAAGCAGATCGGTTATCTTCTGTTCCAGTCCTGAGAAAAGAGTATTTTGCTGCTGTGGCTTGTTCTGTGGGGATGGAAATCCTGTTTTTACTTCCTCTGGAATACTAAATAGTTAAATGTCAATGGAGAGCTTTGTATTTTAATTTTACTCCTACTTAAACATTCACATGAACTCCTTAGTGGTTTCCGAAGTTCAGCATAAATCAGTTTCCTATTTGTCATATGTAATCTGACTGCTGTTGTGTTGTACCTTCTCCACAGAAGGGTGGTATTGGAGGCCTCGTTTCTCTAGTTTTGTTTAAAATGTCAGACAGTGATTGAAAATACATTTTGCTCTAAAAAACCATGAGCCCATTTTTGTCTGAACATGTTCTCTTTCCTCTGCAAGTAAGGGATGGGGGGGAAACCCTTAAATTGAAAGAAACGTGTGTACTCTGCAGAAGAATTGCTGACTGTAATGGATGACTTTGCTTGGAAGTGGAATTTCTTCTAGGCCACGAGGTTTGGCCAGCTAAAGCCAGTATTCATCCCAATTAGCTGATCATTGTGCCTTTAGTCACATCCTGTACATCTTGACGACAGGAAATTATGGGTGTGGTTGAGGTCTTCAATCTCATCAAAATATCTTTATGTTAACTACAAATACCTATCCCCCCTCCTTGGTTACACTGGATGCTTCTCAACACCCAGTTTACTAGACAGCAGGTGTGCATTCTGGTCTGCCAAGAAGAACACATTACTGACTGCAACCATGACTTTGGATCAATGTCTAATTGAAATAATGGTTGGATTTCTTCTACTGAGTTAGTGGTAGTCTTTTGGGAAGTGCAGCAGTTTCAAACATTGTTCTACAATTCTGCAAAGCCACAGTCATGTTTAGTGCATTGTGGTGTTTTTTTTTCCTGATGTGCCTCAGTGTTTTTAGGGTAGATATTTGGTTTGAGCTGTCCGAGCTTCTGCGATCATGTAGGGATCTAAGAAGGGATAGGAGTAATTGAAAAATAACTGATATGTTCTGGAAACACAAAGGAATTTGGGTGCAGGTGAATTCAGAGGATTGTTCAGAAATGGACCACTCGAATTCTGTGAGGCATGGTTGATGATCTCCTCTGCTCATGAGGGAAACTTGCGTGTCCTCAGCATAGAGTGAGTTGAGAGAGTGAGTGGATGGATTATAGCCTTTGTGGCACTTGACTCTGAGCTTTAATCTGTGGGATGTAGGATAAAAACACATGCAGGGAACAGGGGAAACGGGAGATACTCTGCATATATACAACCTCTGCATCTCACTAAATAAAATTGTGAAGATCTGAAAATCATGCTGTAGTAGTTTTAATGGTCGTAGAGGTTTTTTTTTTAATTCTTATCCCTGCCTATTCATTATAAAATGGAGTGTTTACACTAGGATCTTGCATTGTCTTAAAACAATGAAGCTAATCTTCCTATTTTAAGAACAGTGTTTTGCATAAAAGATATTCTTTGTAAACAAAGGCAGCAAAACAGTGTTTTACTGTTTGTCTGGCCATTTAGATGGTGTGCAGCAGTCCAGGAATGTTTTAATTCTTAAATACTGGATTGTATTTTTATGCAGTACTACTTGCTTTACAATAAAGTGAAAAATTGTTGTTTTCTCGTGTGTTTAAACCAATATGGGTTTTATTCTTTTGGGTGCTTTGGGATTGTACCAGTTGCCTCTTTCCAGTGAAACGGCTGAGTAAGCCAATATTTTAGATATCAAGTAGAAACAAATTCCAGTCACTGTGACTAAGCTGAAGTGTATTCAATATGTGCTTACTGTTTGAACTTTGAGATTGCTTTAAGTAAAATACGTGACTTTCACCTCGGCAGTTGTTGTTTATGACAGCATTTTACTTGATTCTTCTTGTGCAACTGTGTCTTATAACTACGTGTTTTTTCTGTGGTGGACTTCCTTGGTGCTTGGCTGTAAAATCAGCATTTTTTATTAATTTGAAATAATAGGTTCTTTTCAGTCTTAATCTGTGTCTGCTTGCACTTGGTTTTGAAATCAAGAGTGTGTAGTGCTGAAAAAGGAGTTAAGCTGATTTGGAGGTAGGGTCTTGTGATTGTAAATGTAGTATGCTGTTGATACCAAGTTTATGCTTAAGTTTATTCATCTGTTTTAAATTTTAGAATGCCATCACAAATTAAAATTTCCATGGTGTGAGGTGCTTATGAGGACAGAAGTCTTAATGTTAAGAATTGTTAAGAACTGAAAAAATACTGGGAGGTAAAAGCGCTAATAAATGTTCAAGAAAAATCTGTTTCAGAATTGCACAACTGTTTATTGTAGTGATAGGCAATGAAACTTGGATGTTTCGAAACATCAGACTTGGATGATGTCAAAATACCGCAGAGTATTGCGCTGTGATCCTTCTTGGCAATAGGTCAGTGGGTTTTTGAAGTACAAGGGGTCAGGTGTGTGTCTCTTCCCTCGCTCTCCCTTACTGGGGGGTTTGGCCAAGGAGTGCTCCGTCTGGTGTTGGAGGCTGCTCAAATGCTCTGCTGCTTCCTTGCCATGGGGAAGTGAGGAGAGCTGGTGGTGTGAAGCTGGTGTGGTTTCACCCCAGCCGGCAACTAAGCCCCACACAGCTGCTTGCTCGCTCTGCCCTGGTGGGATGGGGGAGAGTCAGAGAGTACAAGTGAGAAAACTCATGGGTTGAGATAAAAGATGGTTTAACAGGTAAAGCAAAAGCCGCACGCACCAGCAAAGCAAAACAAGGAATTCCTTCCCTGCTTCCCATCGGCTGGCAGGTGTTCAGCCATCTCCAGGAAAGCAGGACTCCATTATGCTTAACGGTGACTTGGGAAGATGAACGCCATCACTCCGAGCGTCCCTCCCTTCCTTCCTTCTTCCCCCAGCTCTATATACTGCACGTAACATCGCATGGTATGGATATCCCGCTGGTCAGTTGGGACCAGTTGCTCTGGCTGTGCTCTCTTCTGGCTTCTTGTGCATCTCCACACTAGCAAAGCATGGGAGGTTGAAAAGTCCTTGATTTCTTAGCATCTACTAAAAACATCAGTACGTTATCAACATTCTTCTCATAGCAAATCCCATGCAAAATCCGAAACACAGCCCTGTTCTAGCTACTAAGAAGAGAATTAACTCTATCCCAGCTGAAACCAGGATAGAAACCCAGTGCACTGGGGAAGGATGGAGAGGGAGGGAGTTGTGTGATGTGGCTGAGCAAGTAGCATCATCATGGATCTTGGGGAAGGGATCAACAGAGAGGATGTGGAACCAGATGAGGTTGCACAGGGCAGCATGTGGTCCAGCACAAGGTCAGGGTCACAGGTACTTCAGTAATACTAGTGATAGCTTAATTTCTGTGAAACTTGAGTTGTGGAATTGTAATATTACACGTGTTGTCTTACAAATTGTGTTTTTGCTATGTTATGCTATATTAAAACAATTTTTGCTTTACTCTTTTATAGGAATTAATTCAATGTGGAAATTCAGGGTATGATTGATGGACCACTTGTTGGTGGCTTGTTTTCAGGGTGTTACTTTTTCCACTTTCAGCTCTGCTGAAGGCTCTTCTGTGGAAGCAAGTGTACTGCTTAAGCACTTCAGTATATGCCACTGTTAATGCTACAGGACGTGGTAAGACTGTAAATGGGCTAAGCAGTTCGTTAGGCAGTATTTCGTGAAACTTGGTTCAGAACGTGGAAATACTGAAATCCCTGCACCAGCGTTCCTCCACTGCAGGATGTAAATAGAGATTGCTGTTTTGCAAGTTGACCTGGAACAGTCTTTTTCCATCAGAGAAGCTGTCTAATTCACGCATGTGATCGAATGCGTAGCTAGCTGAGTGATTTAAAAATTTCAAAAACTGAGGAAGCAACAGCTCCGTTGCTGAGAACTGTGCTGTTTGAATCTCAGTCAGCATAAACGTCGCATACCTTTGAAAAAGGAATGCTGCATTCTTTGTGCAGCGCTTCCAGTCTTAGAAAATATGGCAGTAGAAAGCATTCTCAATTCAAGAGCAGTTTTTTTTAATATTGGAGTGCTGTAAGTATCTGCAATGTTCTCTGTCAAAAGGAAAATTAAGCTGGCTAATGCTTCTGAATGTAATAGTGTATTAAAGGAGGCTAAGACTGTTAAAACGCTTTCAAAACATCCGGTGAGTGTCACTGCATTAAAATGAACTTAAGTCAGGCTATCTTAAAATAAATCTACATTTTTAGCATCTACCACAAGCCAGCAATGACCTATCTTTAGCACTAGGCATGGCATGAGTGGAAACTCTCATGTGAGGTTGACTTTTGGTGTAAATATGTGTGCAGAGTGATTTAATTTTCATGCTGTAATATCTGAAGCGCTGTGTTATGCAGGGTGTTTAACAGTGATTGTGTTTTTGCATTTCTTTCTAGTGTTGAAGGCAATGTTGAATTTCATCAATCACCATCGTTAAACTACCTGTTGCTGGCACTTTTCTTGTTTGAAGTGGTGACCGTGGTGGTTAGCCTGGGCGATGTGTAGGAAGAGGGAGACCAGTTTTGGGAGTGGGGGTGTCAGTCGCTATCCTGCTGGTGGCTTCAGGAACAGCCTGGAAACTTGGACCCAGCAGCATGTTTCTTAACAGCTTGGCTCATGGCAATACCCAGTATTTAGTATACTGTTTGGATTGTAGCTTCAAATATTTATTTCTTTCCTAACTTTTAAAAATCTCACGCTCTTCAAATGATGAATTTTTCCTAGTGTATCGAAATACTTCTTTGCTTAGCAGAAACCTCCCAAAAATGAGTATGCTGCTTCAGTTGTTAGGTTATGTTTGAGAAAGTTAAGAAAAATGACTCTAAAATGAATGTGGTGTTACTTTTCCATGTCTCTTATACTGGTGTATGTACTTCAGAATATTTTGGATTTGGTGTGGCCTGTGCATAGGTGGTATTTGGTGCTGTTTCTGCAAGTCTTGTAGACATCTTGAGTTACAAAATAGAAGAGTTTTTGTATTTTCTCTTGTCATTCTGGTAATGAGGTTAAAAAGGGATCCTTTTGAATAGGAACACTGGTGCTTGAAAGGCGTAGAAATCTCTGTGGATGGTAACTGGTAAACTTGTTACTATTTATATTACTAATACCCTCTTGATTTAGGAAATTGTTGTGGTGTGTGTTTGGTGGCTGTTCTGAGAACAAACTAACAACTGGCAGTGTGGTGGTACGATTAAGGAATTGCATTATTTCAAAATTACCTTTCCGATACTATATTTAGCTTGTGCTTTTTTGTGTGGATTGCTTTTGTCTGCAAGTTTTCTGTACACAATTTTGTGGGGGGAAAAATATGATGACAAAGATCTTTCTCTGTGCTTTGGTTTATAAAGACACAACTCTGTGTTCCTCATGTGTACTTAAACACAAAACATGTTCAGAAAGCTTGTGCAGACAGTCCACCTGCTCTGCTATTGCTGATGCCACTGGATGTTAGCTCCTGCATCGTGTAGGACTCTGCCTTTGCATTGGAAGATGGATGTATGGATGGGGGGCAAACTGTCTTCTGCAGCAAGGCATCTGCAGTGCAGAGCTCCCCAGGAGCTTCTACTACCTGATACAGTCGTGTTCACCTGCCCGAGGGAGAGTCTCCCTTTTGACCATGACTGAGTTCAGGCTTTTGAAGGGTTGGAGTTGAGACATTGTTGTGATTTCAGCTTTAATTTTTCCAAATCCTGTGAACTTCTTCAATTCGAGCAGTGCTGATCGTTGTTTATGCTTCATTAATCTGTTTTTATAGAAAGTCTGAAGGTTTTTTTTTTTCCAGTATAGCAAAATGAATTCTTAAAATACCCTCCTTGGGGAGGGAAAAATACACTAAAACCAAATTCTGCTACTAATATGGGGTTGTATAAAGCAAAGTGTGTGTGTGTGTTTGTTTTTAAGTAAAAATAAACTCTTATTCTAAGTGTTTTAGACAAGGAAGGGACAAGAGTGGCTAAAGAGGGCAGGCAGGAGACAGCTGGAAGCGGTAGAGCATACTTTGAACAAAATGACTGTAATAAAATGACTGTTCCCAGACAAACCCAATTTATGTGTGTGTGTTTTTGTTTTGTTTCATAGGCTAAAGAAATTTTGACAAAAGAATCTAATGTACAAGAGGTGCGATGTCCAGTCACAGTCTGTGGAGATGTCCACGGACAATTTCACGACCTCATGGAACTTTTCAGAATTGGAGGCAAATCACCAGACACAAACTATTTGTTTATGGGGGACTATGTTGACAGAGGCTATTATTCAGTGGAAACAGTCACATTGCTTGTAGCTCTTAAGGTAACTTTTCCTCTCAGCTGTACAATTCTCTATAAAACGTATATAAATGTTGTCCTGACTGTATGTATTATCTGTTACGGATTGTACGACATCGGTTTTATAGATAGGAAAACTGGAATGTCTTAGTTTTCTAAGGCACTTCTGAAAAAAAATTAACATTCAGGTGCAAGCCTGGGTAACTTTTTCTAAAATGTGTTGTATTTACTTTTATTTTTTACTTGCCTAACTAGCAGTCATTAAGAATTTGCTTAGAGAGATCAGCTTAATGCATAGGTGTAGTAAAGCCCACTAGTGACAATGAAGAAAATTTGGAATTAATCTTAAAAGCGTTTGGCAGCTGAAGATTTAAATGAATTGTCTCTTCTTTTCTCACAGGTTGCAATTAAATCTTCATCTTACAAAGAGTTTGGTTTTGATGGCTTTATTGACATTTGATGGGAGGTGGGGAGCTGTGACAAATCCTGTTTTTTTGGGAAGATGTGTATTTTGATGTCTTTAAAATAAACTGTTATTTTTAGGTCCGTTACCGTGAACGTATCACAATTCTTCGAGGGAACCATGAAAGCAGGCAAATCACACAAGTATATGGTTTCTATGATGAATGTTTAAGAAAATATGGAAACGCAAATGTTTGGAAATACTTTACAGATCTTTTTGATTACCTTCCTCTCACTGCCTTGGTGGATGGCCAGGTATGTGAAATTTAACAAAGTTAAATGTTATTAGTTGTAAACAGAGTGACTAACACTGTATACTTTAAAGCTGAGGGCTGATAGAAATCTCTTGCATATTTTTTCCTAATCAGTTCTACTAAACAATAATGAGTGTCTGTGCTGATAGAATTAATGTAAATGAATGAGATAATCTTCACATATGTAACTCTTCCAGATTTTCTGTCTACATGGTGGCCTCTCCCCGTCGATAGATACACTGGATCACATCAGAGCACTCGATCGCTTGCAGGAAGTTCCCCACGAGGTACTGAAAAAGAGTTTTCTAAACTCATGGTGCGATTTGTGATTCAGCGTGTGTTGGGTGTTTGAATACATAGGCTGAGAGTGAAATTCAAAACAATATAAAAGCCTAGCTTCCTGTGCTAGGTTGTTTCTTGGGTTTGTCTGTTTTTTGGGAGGGGGAGGAGGTGGGGATGGGGTTGGTTTTGGTGGTGTGGTGTTTTTTTTATTGTTTTTTTTTTTAAGGAAAACTAAGGGGCATGTTGTTGCCTAAAGTAAGAAACATTTTAGTGTGCCTAGAATCTCAACAGGTATCACCACTTAATGAGCTCAGAGGTGGGAACTATTTCTGTGAAGGTTCTTATTTTGGATAAACTTCTTGATAGTATTTCCAGTGTTAACTGGACCAGCTGTTGTAGTTGATGGTGGATTTTATTTAGGTCTTAGATGCTGCAACAAGTTGTGTAGGATTTTTACACTCAAATTTCTGAAACATCTTCAAAATCTCTTACAGGGTCCAATGTGTGACTTGCTATGGTCAGATCCAGATGATCGTGGTGGCTGGGGGATTTCTCCTCGAGGTGCAGGTTATACATTTGGGCAGGATATTTCAGAAACCTTTAACCATGCTAATGGCCTTACGTTGGTTTCAAGAGCTCATCAGTTGGTAATGGAGGTAAGCAGGATGGCCTGTGTGTGTAAACTCTTGATTGTGTCGTTGCTACATTAATATTGTACTCTGTGTGTAAGAGATGTGTGTAGAGTCTTCCAGAAACTATTTTGACAGTATTCGTGTGCTACTAAAGGATTTTTCAGTTTGACAGTGGAGTAACCTTTATTTTTGCCTCTTAGGAAAATCTACAGTAACATCCCAAAACAGACTTTAGTAGTAGATGTGGTATTGCATTTAGGCGTAGTAAAATGGTTGTTAAATGTAAGTGCTGAGTCCCTTGATAAGAAAAAGTACACAAATGTGTGCCTTGAAAAAAGATGTGTTTGTCCTTTTTACCTTGGATGTGTGGTTTTGTTCTTAGTCTCTAGTTATCCCTGACAGTTAATGTTTTTAAATGTGTGTCTGGATTCTAGTTTTGATAATCACAGCCGAAGATTCAGAATAGATTGTGTAATTCAGAATTACTGTTGTCATTTTTTTTAATGCTAATGCAATGGAGAATTCTTGCTGATTTTTTTTTTAATGTGTTTAGGTTGTGCTTGCTAGTAAGAAGGAACATAGGAAGGCCAAAATTGCTACTTACCCTTTTTCTCTCAAGAAGACAAAAGATACAGCCTTAATCTTATTTAAAATGACACTACAAATGCCACTTAGGATTTTGTGCATTAAAAATTCAGTTTGGTAATCAGATGGTTTATATATAAACAAATGAACTTGGCTGTCATAATTACTAATGTTTTTTTTCTCTCCAGGGGTACAACTGGTGCCATGATCGGAATGTAGTAACAATTTTCAGTGCTCCAAATTATTGTTACCGTTGTGGCAACCAGGCTGCAATTATGGAACTTGATGATACTCTAAAATACTCCTTGTAAGTATGTGTAAAAAATGAGATGTATGTTGCCCATGATTTTGAGATAGTTGCTGTAGCAAGATACCACTTAATTATTGCGTTACGCACTTTTGGGAGGTGAAGTGGATGTGACATTGTGGGATTAGCCGTGTCTGAAGTCTTGGAATCAAATGTCTGGAACAGCCATTGATACCTTATCCGTCAGATTAAAGTGAGATCCCTTGGTTTTGTTCTGTATAACTGGAGTTTAATGAAATACTATAGAGGTATGTGATTTGGGACCAGGAGTACTCTGTCACATCTCAGGCAATGCCTTCATGTCAGTGTAGGGCAAGAGATTTTTGGAGTCTTCAAATTCTTAAGGTGTTAGAATGCTGGCTTTTTTAATGAGGTTTCTAACCACCTGAGCAGCAACTTTACTAGTAGATGAGGCAAAAGCATTGTGTAAACTGCCCCCTTTGACAATTACTGGAGACCTTATGCTAACATTTGACCAGTTTCTGAGTTTTTAAAGTGAAGATTCTCTCCGGTCTATAGTAGTAATCATAAAGGTAGTTTAAAACACGGGGATTGTAAATATGTACTAATAAAAGGAGTGGAAGAAGTTGAATGGTTGCTGTAGAAGACTAGACTTGGTTGAAAAAAAACTTGAAAAGATGTATCCGTGTTAGGACCGCTGCTCCTGTGTTTCACGTCTGAAACTGCTGAATAACTCCCGCGGTTCCGTTAACGTCTGTGCTTTTCAGTTTGCAGTTTGATCCAGCGCCGCGTCGAGGTGAACCGCATGTGACTCGTCGCACCCCAGACTACTTCCTGTAAAGAGATTTTAGACCTGTACAGTATTGCCATGAACCGTATGTTGACCTAAAGAAAATGGGAAGAGCAACAGTAACTCCAAAGTGTCAGAAAATATTTAACATTCAAACTTGTTTTCACATGGACCAAAAGACGTGCCATATTCAAATGCAAAGCCTCTTGTCGTCAACAGCTGTGACCACTTTAGAATGAACCAGTCCATTGCATGCTGAAGCAACATTGTTGGTCAAGAAACCAGTTTCTGGCATAGCGCTATTTGTAGTTACTTTTGCTTTCTCTGAGAGACTGCAAATAATAAGATGTAGACATTAACACCTCGTGAATACATTTAACTTTCCATTTAGCTCTAGCTTTATTCAGCATGACTGTAGATAAGGGTAGCAGCAAACAATCATTGAAGCTTAAAGAACATTTTTAAAATAAGTACCAAGGCCTCATATTTGTTCTGAAACTGTTTGTTTGTTTTATTTTCAGGGAATACTGTTTAATTTAATTGTATTGATTTTTTTTTTTGTCTGCACTCAGTTCCCTCTTCCACTCTTTGCCCTACCATATTGTCCCTTGTAATTGTCCAAGGATAGTGAATTACTTTGAACAGAACTGTTTTTTTCTGTAAAACAATGTTACTGCAGGACAGAGCTGCAGTGTTTTTCATAATAAACTTGTGAACTAAGTATGGAAAAATGTCAAATCCTGATTGCCTCTCAGGCCAACTGTGGTTTAATAAACGAACGTGTAGCTGGATGGGTTTTATAAACTTGCATAGAAATTTCCACGTTAAATAAGTAAAACCGAGGTGATTGGAGTGTGCTGGAAAACTCTGACCTTCTGAATTGTGTCGCAGGGAGGTGCCTGGTCACTGATGTCACGCAGCTGAGAACAGAGCTCACTTATTACTGACGTAATAAGTCTCTACTGAAATATTCAAAAATGGAAGAACGGAGCATAACTTAATTGATTGAGCGTGGCTTTTCTCAAGTGTAAATCTAAGTTTGAGTAATTTACCATGTAGGTGCTAATACTTCAAATCATTTGCTGAAAAACTAAGAATAAAACCAGTTTTTCTAAATATTAAAGGAAATAACTTGAAATTTAGTACTACGTGTATTGCCCAGGCTTCCCTTCTGAAAAATAGTGGTGTGTGTTTTATGTTAACTTCTGTTAAAATATTTCCTTTTTACTAATTTGTTTCAGAATTTGAATCCTGATTTGATTATTTTATTCAAACCAAATTCCAGCTTTATGCCTCCATAAGGATTGTGTTTGAAATTGATGGGGCATATCCTAAAAAGATGTACGGGGCGGCTGTTTTAATAGAGGAGTCTTAATATTCATACTGTTCAGGAGCCTTGAAATTCCTTGGACACAGTGTAAACCCTGCAACAACATAGAGGATTGATTTTTTTTATTCTAAGAGAAAGTACAGAAAATTTGAAAATGTCCAACTTAACCTGGAGGCACTTTTTGGGGCTTTCTTTTCTGCTTGGAGGACTGCTTAATTCCCTTAACTTGCCAAGGAAGTGCTGCATTTCACCAAGCATGACTTCATTCCTTTTCTGAAAGGCTCGAGTGGTTTTTCTTCAGCAAAAATTCAGCCATGTCCTGCAGGTTGGGTTCCAAATGCTTTCTGGAGAGCGCTCAGTCTTCTGCAGTTTGATCTCTCACAGGAAGAAGTGCATACTAAAAATAAGTGCACCTGAAGTGTCTTTTTTTAGTATATTGGGAATTTTTGCTTTGATCACTATTTTAAAAAAAAATCCATTGCTGTAGAGAGCCGTTCACTTTAAATTCCTTTGACTTGCCGTTCTCTGGAAATGTTTTTGTGGCTAGAACTTTGTGCCTCAATTGACACCATTCCTTCAAGAGTAATGGCTTTGCCCTATTTTCAGTTTTCCCTGGAACTTTAATTGGCGTGACTCATCTCCTGCTCTGGGGGGGGAGCAGTCAGTTCTCTCCTTCAGTTTCTGTACGCGGTGCAAGGGTACAGAACCAAGTAAAGTCAGTGCAGAACATTGAAGGTCACTCCAGTTTCCCCACCATTGCACCATCACTGGCCATTCAAAGATTTCATTGAAAATACCACATTGTGAACAAAAAAATGCTGCTCTGGTGGAGATTGGGAACCAGCAGTACTGACCAGCTGAAAGCACGTTTGGAAGTTTCAGGAGGAGAATGCAGACTCCAAGTAGAAATAATTAATGTCTGATTTATTGGTAGCTGATTGATGGAAGTTCACCTGAGTGAAAGCCAGCTGCAGAGAAATGAGCATAATTAGGGTTTGTTCTTGTTCTGGAGATCAGTGTTGATGTTTCCTTCTTCGCTCTAAGGGCTGGTAAATGCCATGAAATGTGAAATAGGAGTAGCTGGAACTCCCATACTGTGGTAGTTCAATAATATTTTCTGAAGCAGGACAGTTAAGCCCAGTGGTCAGTGAGGGGCTGACACTGGGATTGGACTTGGCAGAATGCAGTCATGAATGAAACTCGATGCTTTTCCACAAACCACTCTTCTTTTTTCTTCTGTTTCTCAACAACTTGGAGTGCCAGTAGAATCCTGTTGTTGTTGGACAGGTGGAGGAGGGTTTTGAGCTTTCCATACTGCATTTCACTTAAGTCACACTTAATGCCCCGTCGTTTGGCCATTTATCTATTGGTGTATCGGACTGAAGTAAACACTCATTTGGGGAGGCCTGTCCTGAACTCGGGGTCATTAAGTCAAAAACAAGAGACGGAATTACACTCTTACACAGGAAAACATTCAGTAACTTTGGTTTTGAAAGGAAAAGTGGTATGGCTTTGAAGGATATAGATTTGCCAGTTTTTTTCCCCCTGTGCCCTCTCTGCACCTTTCTTCCTCTGCCAGTTCCCACCTTCTGCTCTTTTCCCTCTGCCCGTCACCTTCTGCCTGGCAAACCCCGATCTTGGGTGTTGCGTGTGTAGACAGATGTTTTCTCCGAGGTAGAACCAGCACACATGTTCTGTGGGTTGGTGCCCGTGTCAGATTGTTCCCAGCTGCTGACGTTGGCTTCAACGTTCAGTCTCCCTGCTTCCAGTGCTGGGGCAGCGTTCCCTGCTTTAGATCTTGGGACAATACCCTGGGATGATACTTGATGCACGGGCAAGTGAAGAGGGATGGAGCTGGTCACCCCATTCTTCCCCTGGTGTCTGGGAGCGAACAGTAAATTCCACCTTGGGGAAGAACGCGGTGAATGTACATGTTGCTGATGAAAGCTCTGACGTTTCACCTGCCTGTGTGCAGTCTGCTTAGTATCAAAAGTCCATCTGGAAATGTTAGTAGAGAAGAGATTTCGGAGTTGCTGATAACTTGCTAATCCATGCTTCCATATTCCACCTCAGGGATTTTCTTTTTTTTTTTTTCGTTTTCATAGTAGTAGACACCGAAAGTCATTCTCATAAAGTAATTGTGCATTAAGAGCCTGGGACAAAGTCTTTGGCAATTTATAAGTTCAGCCTGAATCTTAAAAGCAAAGGGTTTCCTCACGTACAACATGAAATCAAAACTGCCTCACAAGTGCTAGGTTTATTTTGGACCTTTTTGTAGTTCCATAAACACATTCCTTGTTTTTTTCCCCTCTCACCCCTTCATTTCCTTAGAAATACCAGAGCTGTCAGAGGAGCTGTGACCTAAGGAGCAGGAGGGGGCTGAAGGATAAATGCGCTTGTTCCTTCTGGAAATAATGGTCTGTAAGAAGAGGCAAGTGTGATCAAATCACCAATTTGAATTTCAAATGAAATGCTGCTCCAAATTCAGTTAATTGAAGGTGCAGCTCCACTCTCACCACTTGCACACCTGTCACACACTCGTCGATCACTGAAGCTGTGACTGCCTTTTGTTTTGGCTGTATCACGGAAACTCAAGATATGTTTCAGGGTTTTTTGCAGAGGTTAAAGCAACGTTTTACATGAGAGAAATGGCTTTTTAGTGCTCCCTGGTTTTTGCAACCACATGCATGGTTTACATGAGCTTAGATTTTGGAGCAGAATGTTTGCAGGCAATGGTTTTTGAGCTCTTGTGGAACGCGTGGAGTGCCTTCTGCATGCTACAGCCCTTGCTACATGGAGTATTAGCTCTCTGCAAGTTCCAGAAGGTTGCAAATGGGTAAAGTGTTCAGTAAAAATTACCCTGGACTGCGTAGAAATCTTTCAGTACCTGTGAATACACTAAAAAAGCCCTGCAGAGTAAGCAGTTCATGAGTCAGCCTACTGTGGTTTTTTAAAAAGTTATTTTGGTGCTCTAATTCATTTGGCTGTGCTCCTTTTGGATGCAAATAAAGGCAAGCGGCTCTCTTGAGCAAGGGACCAGAGTTCTTTGGCATATATACAGGGGAAAAAAAGGCTGAAACAACACTTCTGGTTTTAAATTAAGCAGTGCTGCATGGTTTAGCCTTTTAAAACCTGTGCTGTGGCTTAAAATCTTTATTTCAGATGGGTTGAACTACAGCTCCTGATCTCTTGATCACTCTGTGGTGAACAGAACTTTTTTTGGATGAAGATTGAACTGATTGCTGTTGGTGTATAAAACATTAACCACTTACAGTATCTAAATATTCTATATGTGTAATTGACCGACATATAGGAAATATATAAATCCAGGTTGGACATCATGGCTTTTGGAGTAGGAGGGCACTGTAGCACAGGGACAGGCTAACTGGTGAGGCTGCAGAATATCTCATCTTGGGAGTTTCCAGGGTTGGGATAGAAAACGCCCCAGCTGAGCTGGCACTGGGGCTCGTGCCGCTTCAAGGGGGAGAGCAAGGGCCCTTCCAGCCGACATTTCTGTGTTTAAAACTGTCTTACTGCTTCGCAGCAGCTTGATGAACGAGCGAACGGGATAACCACCGATCCCGAGTCTCGTGCGCTATTAACCCAGTCAGACACCACTGCTTGTGGTTTGCAAAACAGCAGCTAGAAATAAATGGAGTGGGGAGGTGTTGGAATAACTTCAAACCAACACCAGTTCGTTTTTTTTCTGACCTTACCAACGCTGCACTGGGACTGGCGTTGGAAGGGAGCAGAGTGATGAGGGTGAGTATGCGGGATGAAGACTGGCAGGCAGGTGCTTCTGGTGAGACTGTCCATTTTGCAGGTACTTGTATCATCGCATGGGGTTGTATAACTCAAACTAAGCCCTTTTTTTATTTGCTCTTCCTGCTGACTTCTCCATACATCTCCCTCATTAGATTCCCCCCAACCATAACTGGGTTTTTTTGGACAGGTTGGGTTTTTTTCCTAATTTTTATTAAATATATATGCTGTCTTCTAGATTATGCATTTAAAAATCAAGTGCTGAACTGTCAAAGAGGAGTGTACTGATTAAACTGTGAATTACATGATTGATTGGGCTGAAAGGCTTTAGCCTGCCTCCCAACTGCCTTTATTTTTCAGGAGTTTGAAAAAACACTCACCACCACCCAACCTAATCATAAAACTTGCTGTGAAAACCCCTTCTTTATTGTTGCTGGTCAATGACCACTGCTCTTTTCTGTCTCCTTTTCTATGAAGAAAAAGGGGAGGCCCTGGAGGAGCCTTGTCTGAGAGCATCCCGCGGTGTTCATTCCATGCTTGACCCAGTTTGCAGGCAGCTTCGCTCCTTCTCCACTGCCCTGTTTGGCCTCGGGGAAGAGGAACGAGCCCGCTGCTGCAGAAGGGGGAACCCGTGCCC
Organism: Tauraco erythrolophus; assembly: GCF_009769465.1. Classification (NCBI taxonomy): domain Eukaryota; kingdom Metazoa; phylum Chordata; class Aves; order Musophagiformes; family Musophagidae; genus Tauraco; species Tauraco erythrolophus. Next base: position 3,196,491 of record NC_141480.1, on the reverse strand, counting down.
TGGAGAAGGGGTGCTGCGGCTCCCTGGGAGTCTGCTCGCCTTTCTTCTCCCTCTCCAAGAAAGGCTGGTGATGAGATCTGCGTTGTGTCGCTTTTTACCTGCAATCTCTTTTTAAAATGCTTTGAGTTAGCCTGGCTTCTGAAACACACTGTATTTATTCCCATGGACTTTGAAACCTCAAAGCAACTGTTCCTTATCGTCCGTGGCGTCAGAACCAGTGCAGAACCATCTGCTTTTTGGACTCTGAACAGCTCCAAGGTTGAAGACCGGTGCCATGCAACCCTTTAAAGCCAACCTAGTTCACTTAACCAAGCGTGAGAGTATCGAGGATATTCACAATTGTGTACGTTGCCACTTAAGGTCGTTTTTAAGACCATTTAATGCAAGTCTACGATTTTCCTTCAGTTCATGGAACACACACGAGCGCATGTGCCCTCGGATGAGCCCTGTGGACCGCTCCCCGCCATCTCCGGTCCCTCGCGGCGAGCCCCGGTGCCGCTGCACAGTCGTGCCCCGCACGTCCCTGCCGTGGCCGGCGGGCACCGTGCCCCGGGCAGGCCTGGGGAGCCAGGCTCAGGTCCCCACGCTGCATTGCCATGGTTTCCTGCCGCTCTCTTGTAATCCAGCAGCCTAAACGGGCTGGATGTGGGTGGGTGACTCCCACCCAGCAGCATCTTTTCCAGGATGAACGCAGCCGCAGGAACCGCGGGATCCGAGCTCGGCTCCTGCTGAGCCCTCCAAATGGTTTCAAAGGATGTTGGGGCTCGACTGGTACAAAAATGGGTCTGTTTCAAGTATGGGGAGGTGGAGTGAGGATGAGGTTAGGAAGTAGATGCTGCAAATACGCTTGAGGCACGTGCATTTCTATTTTTAATCCTTCCCTCCGCCCCCTTATCTTTGGACTTCTAAACTAGAATCCCTGTAGTTATGTAAGGGGAATATGAGTGTTGTTAGAGGGAGAAACAGAAGCTAATAAAGAAAAAAACCAACATGGTGTCTTCTTGACAGGAGTTGGGTATTGAGTTTTGTCAGTCTACCAGTGTTAGTCGGATCCTCACCCAACCGGTGGGCTCTGCCACCCACCATCTTCCATCGCTGGGGTACAACGCGGATGAAAAGCGGCACCTTCCCAGGGCAGCTCCTGTAACACAAGTTTTGATGAAGTGGAAACGCAACAGTAAGCTTTGGAATTTCCAGAGTTGCACTGAGATGAATAATTTTCCTCTTCTGCTGCATTGTTGCAAGATTGCTTTACACAACAGTGGCACAGGCCTTTGGGCTCGGCAATGTCGTTCTACCATCTGTCTCTCATGAATAATTCCGATGTTTTCTGTTTTTACACTGATCCAGCCAGTTCTCCTTTTTTTCCCTTGTTGATGTGGCTGTTTGTTTTAAAAAAACGTTCCCCATCTTTCATATTCCTGAAAAAAAAAGGATTTTTGCTGCAAGTTTCATCCTTCCCTACGTGTAGATTAGGTTCTTGTTTAGATTTGATGGTCACACCTCGCTTCCCAGAAAATCATACCTGGCTCTCTCTGCTAGAGCAGCTGTGCTCTGGAGACCCTCGAGTCCAGCCCTTGCCGGTTCCCCCATCCCTGTGGGGATTCAGGGAATCCAGGCTGAGTTCTGTGAAGTTTCCCAGCTTGTTGATGGAGCGAAGCAGAGATCTATGAAGCCTGGTTCTCACTAGGCTTTGACAATTCCACGTCAACGCTTGTGATGTTGAAAAACAATCGGTGTGTTATCACCATAGACTCTAAATCACTCCCAGCAGCAAAAAAAACACCCTCCTGTTTCTCTGTAAATGCAGAGTGTGAGGTGCTTGGAGGGGTGAAGGGCACAGTAGTTTTTTGCCTGGGAGAAACAGCCAGGAGGAGAATCCAAAGCTGAGGAGCGATGCAGTGCTCTGCCCGGGAGGCTGCTCTCCAATGCTCAGCGTGTTAAAATCCCCGTCCCCCTGCGGCTGCATCGCTGCTCAGCTGGCTTCGCCCACAGCCCCGGGATGCTGCCAGTATGTAGGTCAGAGCTCTTCTGGCTCTGGGAAGCGTTAAATCAAGCTTGCACTCATCTCAGTGGCTCCAATCTTTTCAGGTATTTGCTTTAGTGTTCAGCTCCCCCTTCCTCTTCCGAGGTCTCCGTGGTAAAGGGCCCTTAGTTGTAATTTATCTGTGGATGATACATGGTGCAATTATCTTTATGGCTCAGAGTGGCAATGCTTAGGTTTGGGATTATTTGCATGGTAATGATTACCTATGCACGTAACAATTGAAACTGGGACACTTATTTTCTGAAAAATCTTGTTCTTTGCCTTGCAGCTTTAGTGAAGGATGAGTCTTTTGTGTTATTAATACCGACTGACTCGCAGGACTCTGGCTATCAACGCTGCAGCAGCTGCTTTTTCGCGACAGATAACAGCAAGCATCTGGACTAGCTGGGGAGGTTCATTGCACGATACGTAGGGCACAGCGGGAGGCGGCCAGCGTGGGATTACAGAATATCTGTGACAGCCGTCTGCCACTTTTTTTTGGGTGTGGGGTGTTTTTGTTGTTGTCACTTTCCCAGACTTCTAATTCAACAGCTAAATTCAAAGTCCCCCGTTTACTTAATTTTCTCCCTTAGAAAGCTGTAGAAGGCTGTTATCAAATAAAAAGCTCATCGATAGTACCACTTTGAATTAAACTTGCACACAGACGGTAATTAAGCATGGAACTTAGCTTTCTGCCTCTTCCTAGATTTTATTAGATTTGTCTTGTGCGGAGAGCAAGCCCCATCCCCCCTCTGCTGGGCCTGATTTGCAGTCTGAGAGCTCGCGCTCGCTGATCACGAGCCAAATTAGAAACCTTCATCTCTGGCAACATGGGAAAGGGGATTTAGGATTTGCAGATATGTTTTCCACAGACCACCTTCTGTCATTGTCTGATCCTCGAAACCAAGGAGTTTTAATAAAAAAAAACCCACACAAAAACATTTAAGGAAAATAAAAGCAGTGTTCTTTTTTTTTTAGTGCAGTGAATGTGGTTCTCAGCATTCGTGTACAAGAGGGGGTGACCGAGGAGGAAAGAGGTAAATGTGATGATGGTACACTGAAAAAGTCACACTAGGCATAGTTTGGAGGCTTCACACATCTATATATGTATTTAAAAAAGGATAATTAGGTGCTAATGAAGGGTGAGCAAGCAGCTTATCTGGTTACTAAGACCAGGACCTTTGAGGAACCTCTGTTAGCGTCACTGAGCATCACCTGCCACCTTTGGATGCTCACTCGGCTGTCATGGAGAGTTCCACTGAGGCGCATGCTGCAGAAGTGAACAGTAATTCAGGCTGGAAGGGACCACTGCAGCCTTCTGGACCACACTCTGAATTTAGATCCATCCTCAGTCAGATCAGGTTGCTCAGTCATCTTCAAGCGTGCTGTAACCAACGAGCTGCTCCACATCCTAAAACCCACGAAACAAGATTCCCCAAGTCAGGCAGTGGTCTCCAACAGTTCTTTGGAATTTCTATAGAAATCTATTTAAGTGATATGATGATGTAGAATAGCCTTGCTGTCACCTGAGCCCTAAGAGGTTCTTCCTGGCTGAGAGTTTGTATTTGAGCTTTCTGTCTCTCCAGAGAGTCAGCCCGAACCAACAGACCATTTAAAATTAAATAATTCCAATATTTGTGGTCTCACTGGTTATGTTACCAGGTAAAAAACTAAGGAAAGAAAGACTTGACACTCTTGACACTTCAGTGGCTAGGCTGCTGCCCTGGGCTACAGACTCTTGAAATGAGCACAGCAAGCTTCTGAACGGAGACTTTCTGAATCTCAGGAAAACTCTTTATGCTCAAGGCATTTTTGAGCAGGTACGACTGTCGCTTGTTCCGTACGCTGTGTGCTGCACAGCCTGGGACCCCAAGGAAAAGGAAAGCTGTGAGTTACGCAGCACTTGTGCTCTGCAGTGCAATGCTGTTGCAGCAGGTACCAGGCTGCTCACAGGTAGCCTGGGTATGCCTGCACTGAAGTGCTGTGAAAACATGTTCCGGTTCTAAAACCATTTTAAATTACATCTGAAGTAAGGCAAATTGCCATAATTACAGGTTGTCACTGTGTAAATATCTTAACTGCTTAAAAGCCACTTTGCCATGGACAGCTGATGTCAAACTGGGCTCCAAAGCATGCTGTGGACTGAGTGTGACAGCACAACACAGCACCTTGAACACCTCAGGGTTACTCAGGTGGACTCATACGCTGGTTTGCCTTCCTCACTGAGCAAAAACTTTCAGATCTCTCTTCTTCTCACCACCCCATGCCTGTTGCTATCTAGCACATCCTCTTGACCTTTCAGGAAGCGCCACCTGCACTGGGGTACACGGCTCAGGTGGGGTGTTTTGCCACGGCAGCACTGCTCTGACCGCATTTCTGTGGTTTCTAGCTCCCAGTCTGCTCCTCCGGCCTGACGGCTCCTTGTGCAGCTGGTGTTTGGGGAGTTTTTAATGGGTTCTGGCCATGGGCAGAGCTGTAGCTACCTGGAATTCCTGGCTGGAGCCCGGGCAGATGTTCATCGATTGTTAGTTAGACCTAAATCCATTTCCAGCACCACGTCCTGAGCTGTATTCCCACCAAGAGAGCAGCCTGTTGTAACAAGGCGAAATTAGCCAGTTTTGCAGCGTAGCTCTTTAGTTCAAAGGTGTCCTGCTGCCCGGGCAGCCGCTGAAGATGGCATCTCACCGCACCCACACGCCAGACGCCACCACGGACCGCGGCAGCCCCACCGACCCCCCCGGCCCCCCGAGCGGGGTGCGGCACCCACAGCGCCTCGGGCCTTCTCCTCGTGAACCCCGCGGGAAGGAGAACACCCGACGTATGCGTTCGGTGACGACTCCACGTCACCCTAAATCACCCTTTTAACCACGCACGGTGCCCACCGTGCCCGCGGACCGGTTGTTTCCCGGGCCGGCCTCCAGGCACCGCAGCCCGAGCGCCCTTCGCCATCACAGGTGAGCTCCCCGCACGGGCCGGGCGGCGGCACCGGGCCGCCCCTCGCTCCCTCCCCGCGCACCAGGCCCGGCCCGAGGCCGCAGCGGCCCCTCCGCGCCGCGGGGGGAGCGGGGCGGTGGGGGGGGCGCCGCAGCCGTTGGCCCGCGCGAGGCGCCCCCGCCCATTCTGCGGCTCCCGGCGCGGCCGCGCCGCTGCCTGAAAGACCCGACGGCTGCCGCGCCGTTCTTCCAGCTCCTTTCGGCTCCGCTGCCCGCTTCCCCACCCTTCCAAGATTGGCACGGGCCCGCTTTTTCACCGTCGCCCGCGCCCGGCGTGGTTCGCGAGCAAAGGCGAGGCGTTTTGCGCAGGCATTCGCGGCAGCCAGCCCAGGCGGGTCCTTCACCCCTGCCCCCGCGCCGCTGCCCGCCATATAAAGCCGCCGCCGCAGTCGGGCCCTGAGTGCCACCGCCGCCGGGTCCCGTCAGCGCTGAGCTGACGCCGCCGCCGCACGGTGAGGCCCGCGGGAGGGCCGCCCGGTGCCGGTGGGCCGGGGAGAGACGCCCGAGGGGGCGGCAGGGGTCGGGGGTTGGCGTGGGCCCGCCGGGGGGAGGCGGCGGCGGAGCGCCTGGGAGGGCCGCTGAGGGGGCGGGCCGGGGTCTGAGCCCTTCCTGGGCAGCGCGGGGCGGCGGCGCCCCTGGGCCGCCTTAGGGGAGGCGGTGCGGGGGGAGAGGCCCGTCCACGGGGTCTGGGAACGCAGCGGGGGCGCTTTCCCCGGGCCGTCGGGGCCTCCCCCGCGCGGCTGCCGGGTGCTCCGGGGCACTGCGGGTGTCCCCTCGGAGCGAGGGGGGCGGCTCGGGTGTGATTTCGTTAATTAGATAAACGCAGCGCTGCACGCAGTGACACGGGGAGCGGGCATCCCTCGGGAAGGGCTCCGGGAGCCGCGGGGTCGCCTCGCAGCGCCGGTGCAGATGGCCGAGCTCCGCGTTTCGGGTTTCTGCACGCAAATGAGTGTCGTAATTCAGGTTCGTCCTTTGGCCGGCTCCCAGCCCGCTTCGCTGAGACCGTTTTGGGCCGGTCTGCTTAGTCACCCGGTTCTGCTGCTGTGTGAGGCCTGGCTGTTTCCAGAGCTCTATTGCAGCGTGCGAAAAATGACTTTATTTTCTCCTTCCGGGAGGCTGAGCTCTGTGGTATAAAAATAACGAAACTTGCATTAAATCCTTGTCTGTTAGCAGTGATAAGACAGTAGAGTAACTTCACTCTGTGTGGTTCAGGCTCTTAACAGGAACCTGAAGGTCTCAGTGAAAGCGAGTTTAGGTGATGGAGGGGTCTCGGTGCGAATATTCTTGCAGGAGCTGGACTCGTTGGGGCAGCATCCCCGTCTTGCTGGCTCCATTGTGCAGCATTATGTAATCCCAGACACGAGCAACGGGAAGGCTGGTGTATGAAACTGGGTTTGTTCTTGGGTGCTCCCTAGTAATCGCTGCAAGAACAGATGCATTAAATCTGAAATGTATGCCTAGATCAGGGTTTTTTTCTTTTCAAAGAATCATGCAAAACACCCATTCGGAACCAGTTTTTAATCTGAGTTTGAGTTTTGAAGCTGTGTGTGTAGATATATATTTGTATCTTTGGAGCAGTCATGACTGTCCCTGCAGAACACTCATCTTAATTAGAAGTAGCACTGTCATATAGGGTTACATTACTGTCTAAACATTAACCAGCCAGTCACTCTGCCAAGTGGGAATTAAAGCAATGAGGACTTCAAGCTGGTGGGAGCTGCTTAATAACACACTTTGGCCTTGTTGGACGGGGATTGTTGCAGCACTGTCAGGCTCAGCCGTGCTGAAGAGCTACAGGAGGCACTCAGGAAGGGGAGATGTAAGTGTGCTGAAAGTGGGCCAGCTAATTCAGTTTTAGCGGTTCAGGTACTGCCATGAGGATGGAGCCAGGCTCTTCTCACTGGCATCCAATGATAGGACAAGGGGAAATGGATATAAGCTGGAACATAGGAGGTTCTGCTTAAACATGAGGAAGAACTTCCCAGCAAGGGTACCATAACGCTGGAACAGGCTGCTCAGAGAGGTTGTGGAGTCTCCTTCCCTGGAGATGTTCCAAACCTGCCTGGATGCATTCTTGTGTGATCTGATCTAGGTGGTCCTGCTCCAGCAGGGGGATTGGACTAGATGATCCTTTGAGGTCCCTTCAGATCCCTAACATTCTGTGATTCTTTACTACTGTAAGGAACTTGCAATGTAAGTTTGCTGAAAGTGGGCCAGTTAATTCAGTTTTGGTGGTTCAAGTGCTGCTGTAAGGAACTTGCATGCGTAGCTCTTGGGTTTGGTGGAGGAAGAACGTTTGAAAGTTAATTTGCAATTCCTTGTTTCTCAAGCTTCTCTTTACAGTGCCTTGCAGGCTGTACTTACAAATACATACTTTGGAGATCTTTAAGCAGGTAACTTGAGGAAAAAATGAAACTGTTGCAATGGTCTGCTGCTAACAAATATTTTGAATTGTAAAGGAACTTACTGTAGCACATCCTACTAGTTTGTTGAGAACTGGTTTATAAAATTATTTGGCCAGTGGTTGTGCCTTCAAGTCAGTTGGTTAAGTGCAGTGATACCCAAACAGATGTCATGTGTAGCTTCAGGCAAAAGTTGTAACCTACTAGGTGCTGTATCAAGTGCATTACTTGTGGATTTGAGTTGTTCAATATCTGGAAAGATGCATTCTTGTAAAGTTTCATTATTTTTCTGTTAGTGACATCTTTGAAGTCTGCTTCTATTGTAGGTCTTATCACAGCTTGTTTGAAAAACTTTGTTAGCATTAGGAAAGACTTAAGATGACTATGCATTTTAACAAAGTGTTGATCTGACTTCCTACTCTGTGAGAGTAGTACTGAGTGCTAAAAAGCCTTCCTTGTAGTTGTATATTGCTTTTTAATCTCTTCGGAAAACCAAGCACTTTCCTGAAGGAAAGCCTTTGATCCTGAGTAACTTGGTCTGTTTGATTGTGGAACAGGGGAGGTTGGACTAGAGGGGTTCCTTCCAACCTCAGTTTTGATTCTGTTCCAGAGGCTGTAATTTGAAAACTGCTTTTGAGATCTGACGTCATTTAAGTAGGTAAAGTGAGTAGCAATTGTTTGGAGTTGAAGAAAAGCAGTGTTTTGGAAGTGTTGTTGAAAGTTGTTTCAAGAGAAGGATAAGCTCTAGTGTTGCACTGTAAAAAATGTAAGCACTGTTGACTAATAAGTCTTGTGTATTCTGTGCTTTCAGATTAAGAAAAAAGTTCCTTTAAATTGGTGTTAGGTGTCTATCAAGCCCTGTTTCTTAGGCATGAGGATTAATGAATTTAGGTGTCTTGATTGAAGCAGTGAATAATCTGAGCATGTGTTAAGTGGTACTGGGCTATCTGCTGTTGGTAAGAAGCAATATAAATAGTAAAGGTAACAACTAAACTGAATATTGTGTGAAAATAACTGTCCTTCTCTTGCAGATGCCTTCAATTAAACTGCAGAGTTCAGATGGAGAAATCTTTGAAGTCGATGTTGAAATTGCAAAACAGTCTGTAACTATAAAGACTATGCTGGAAGGTAAGAGTGTGAAGCCTGGAGGATTGCTAGCTGGTGCAGAGAGAGCAATGTGTTCCAGGAAGCCTTCTGAGCAGGGATTGTGACCAGAGGAGACAAACTGGTGCTGTGCTGAAAAAGGATTCCCAGGCCTAGGAAGCAGCTTGCTGTCTTATGTCAGAACAGCTGTGTTGTGGTTTAACCCAGCTGGCAACTAAACACCATGAAGCTGTTTGCTCACTCTGTCCTACCCCTGGGGAATGGGGAAAAGAACTGTAGGTTGAGAGAACAATTTAATAACAATAAAAAACTAATATAAAAATAATAATGATAAAATATTAGTATATTAATATATATGTAATGATGATAATACATACAAACAAGTGATGTACAGTGTAATTGCTCACCACCTGGTGACCAATGCCTGTCCTGTCCTGGCAAGTGATCCCAAAAGAGAGAAGTTCTGACACTGCAATCCTGGAGAGGCCTCAACAAAAGCAACAGAGCCTCGGGAAGAGCAAGAGCCCTTCTTCCTGGTCTACCCTCATCTCTGTACTGGGCATGATGCTGCATGATATGGAATACTCCATTGGCCAGTTTGGCCCTCAATCCCAAGTCTTAAGTTCAAATCATAAGGGGCTTTGTGGACCCTTTGTCCTGGCCATGCTTCCCCTCAGCCTGTTGTGGTCCCACACACTGGGAAAAACATGACAAGCTGAAAGGTCCTCCTTGTCTCAGCACCAGCTATAAACATCAGTGTGCTATCAACATTCTTCTCATAACAAATCCCAGACTAAATCCAAACCAGAGCTCTTCTAGCTGCTGAAAGGAAAATTTAACTCTGTCCCAGTCAAAGCACTAGGACAAGCTGGAACAGTTGCTGTTGTAGCATAAACTGTGCTGTGGGTGGATGTGCTCTGGCAAAAACCTTAAAGCTCAGTCCCCTTGTTAAGGGTGCTTACAGGGAGGCTTGTAAAATATAAGCACCCTGCTGCCTTGCTTACAGCCTACTTCACTTTTGTAAAAGTTAAGCAAACAGAATATCTAATAACATTAAAACCTAAGTTTGTTTAATCAAACCAACTAGTCTTATGATGTAAATATCTTCTAAATGGGATGGGAGATCATAATCAGTGCAATGAAGAAAGAAACAAAGTGCAGCCTATATTGTGAGCTGGCGGATGCAGCTCAATTATTTGGGATAAATACTTAGTTCTGATCTCCTGCTGACATAAATTTGAAACAAAAGAACTCGTGGTGGGGGAGGGGAGATGTGCCAGATGGCCAGGATACAGAGCAAACTGTCTAATCCCTCTAGTGCAAATCCTCATTGTTTACTGGTGGCTTTTTCCAGTTTTTGGGTGTATTCATGAATTAGCTTAGAAAAAAATCTTTCTATAGAGATGGTTAAAATGTTATTCTTGGGTATAAATCTGCCTTGTTGTGACACTGTATACACAAGAACCATAAAAATAAGGTTGAAATACTCCAACCATTGAACACTTTTTAATTCTGTTAATAAGATGCTGTTGAACATGACTAGCAAGATGAGCAGGAGCGTAGGAATCGGTTACAATACACTGGGGAGCACAATTCTCCAGTTTTCTCGTGCAGAAGCTGTGTCACTGCTGGTGTTTAGTGACACTCAGGTGTTGATGAAAGGGAAGTTACTCATGGGAAGTGTTGTAAACTGGGCACCATAGACTAGCCTGTCACTAATCTGGGTAGGAACTTGATTCCTCATACAGATGGAGTGCACTTGCACTACAGCTGGGTAAGCAATGATTAATAGTGTTTTGTGTGGCAGGTGTTGCAGCTGAAAGGTGAGGTTGTGTTGTGTTGAGCATCATGGGACCACCAATGAAGTATAAATTTTCTGATAACAGATGGAATTGCTGTTTTGGAAGCAGTGGGGACAAGTTGAGCAGAGCTGACTAAACTTGAGATATTGCTTGAATTATTTCCCTATACCAACAATTTTGGACTAGCCACTTAAACTGCCACCATGTCCAAATTACACATTTCCGTTAATTGGTGTCATATGCAGTACCCTGTAGTGTCAGTATTTTAGTTTTTGAATCTATGAAATGAGTTATTCCAAACGAAGTGGTACTAATATCCCACAAATAATAACAGTAGTTGACTTGCCTAAATACAGAAGTACATGCTGTTTTACTTGTGCACTATTTTGATCAGTGATTGTGGTGTCAGTCATCTGTTCTTAAAAATCAAGTTCCTTGGTGATGTAGAATTTGCTCATCTATGTGTATGAGTGAAGGTCTGTGTAGCTACTCAATTACATAACTAATTACAAGATGTTAATCTTTGACAGGGTGTCATCTAACTGTTAGCATCTGTGTAACAAAAAAATGCATCTTCTCTAATCAAAGATGGCTAATGTGGTATTTGTTCTGTAAATCAAGTCCAAATTTTAATTACGTTTTTCTCTCAATTCTGACTTTGCCTCCTTGATATGATTAAGGAATTAGTGACAAACTTTATCCAGATCTGTCTTGAGCATGCTGACAAGCTTTTAAAATAAGAAGTGTCAGAAGCATGCTTTCTAAATGGCTTTGTGATTGAAGGATTTCTGTAAGAATCAGTGCAAGCGCTTCGGGGGCCAGATAACTGGCATCTCTGTGACTACAGAACTTACTGCTCCTGTAGAGGGTGAGACAGTGTCTTTACTTAATACAGGAGATCTGAGTTCTTATTTAATAATAAATGGAATGGGAGATCTCATTTGGAACACTTTGGTTTAACTTGTGTGTTGGACTCTTGGAAGTAGCAAAAATACATAAATATGTTGTCTGATTCTTCAACATCTCTTATTCCCGGAACACAGCACTAGCAAGTTCTGCTCTGACGAGTAACTGGCTGCTTAACTGGTGGTTTAGTGGTGCTCTCGCTTGATGAGTGCCTTACTAGCTACTTAGCCTAAGCTTGGTGTAAGCTAGTACGTATAATGCAGCCGTGGCTCCACAAACACTTACTGAAGCTTTCTAAAAGCTGCTGACTTCACCAGTTAGGGATCCTTTGCTCCCAGTCCATTCAGCCTCAGTGGTGTGGAAAGAGTGGAGAATTGGTTAAGCGGTGCAGTTCAGAGCAGAGTAAATGGTTTTGCCTGTCAATTGCTTAGTCATCTTTCTGTTTTTAGATTTGGGAATGGATGATGAAGGTGACGATGACCCAGTCCCTCTTCCAAATGTTAATGCAGCTATCTTAAAAAAGGTAAGGTGCTGAAAGTGGTAGTATTGTGTGGCAGTAGCAAAATGTGAAGTTCATGCTGGAGTAAGATATTATGAACTGTTGTATTAAAGGTACTTTTCATGTGCTAGCTGTAGGCTTAACCAGTTTGAGGTGTGTGAACACAGGCACCTAGGGTATCTGAGAACTGGGGTGAGGCTTGCAGGCAGATGGTGGCAGAAGACCTACAGGGGTGACCTTCTGGAACAGCCAATGGAGGCCAGACGGGCTTCCTAAGGTGTTGAAGTGGTGCTGGACATCTGTGCACACTGGTGTTCCATGGTATTAAAGTGCTGATTTTAATTGGATTCTGTGAACTGAGGTGGCAGTTCACGAGATCCAAATGTTAGGAGAAAGGATTAAGGGACAGGCAGTGGTGAGAGTAACTGGCAGTAGCCATGCCTGTGTGGCACTTAGTGTTTGAGACACTGCGTGCACCTGGTGGTGTTAAATTCAGTAGTAGACCATGATAATTGTTGGGTCAAGTGAGGAAAGTGGAAGAGGATGTTGCTGTCTTCAGGGCAAAAAGCATCTGAGAAGTAGAAAGTGGTGTGCCAAAATCAGCACTGGACTGTTTGAGGGTAAATACAGGGTTAGGAATTATTTCCTAGTGAACATACACATAAATACTTGTGAAGTCTCTTGAGTTGGCAGAATGGAACAGGATTTTACTTCCAGTACATCCCTACTCCTTTTAATTTTAATTGTCTGTGTGATGAGGTGGTGGGGTTTCTTTTTTGTTGTGTGTTTTTTTTTTTTAAAAAAAGGCAAGCTTGTGAACTTTCCAACTTTGCCAGGTGAACTTTGTACTGTGGTGAACATGTCCTGCTGGTAGCTATTACCAGCCTACACTCTTCCCCTCTGTAGTATTCTGCTTAATAAGAGTTAATGCTTCTGCAAACAGATTAACCACCACAAAATGAGGTTTAGATTTCCTTTGTGCAGTCTTATGTGTGTTAGCACAGGGCTGAATAACTTTGTAACCCCAGCAGCTGGCTTTTAAGATCATAAGTAATTAACCAGCTAGTCAGATGGGATTCTTGAAGGCTCTCGTACTCCAGGATTGGGGATCAGTTGTTTTAAGATGAAATATTGGGTAATGGAACATGTTCATACAGGATTCTAATGTTAATCTAGAGAAAAAGGTACTGTCCTTATAAAATGAAGTTAAGTTATAGTTGGGGGCCTAATGGGAGAATCATTTGGATAAAACTTTAATATCGAAACTGTAATTAGGTGATTCAGTGGTGCACCCATCACAAGGATGATCCCCCTCCTCCTGAGGATGATGAGAACAAAGAAAAAAGAACAGATGACATCCCTGTGTGGGATCAAGAGTTTCTGAAAGTAGACCAAGGAACACTTTTTGAACTTATCCTGGTAAGTGTGTTCAAGATGTGTGAAGACTATGCCTTATGCCTGTGAAGTGCACTGTGTTTGTGCACTTGTAATGCCCAGCATTAGATCTGACTTGCTCATTTATCAATTAATGTGCTTTTCTGAATATGGGGCCCTGTGTGTCTCTGTTCTTCTGGCTCTTGGGCCTTAGTTGAGGGCTTATTACTAGAAATGGAGTTCTGGAGATCTGCATACAAATTAAAATCCAGCTGTGACTAAAATTTTGTACCTCGTGTGGTACTGTGAGCCAACATTACTTGTTTCAGCACTGAAGATCTCAAATGTTTGCAGGCTTCTGAAAGCCTTTGTAAAAGGAGGAATTAAGGGGGTGTGTCTTTCATGGTACAAATGACTTTCCCTTCTGTTTGGCAAGCAAGTTTTAGGTACTGTTACTTCAAAGTTCTAGCTAGAAGCTTCTCGAAATGGAGGTGGTCTGTTCACAGTTACAGTTTCAGTGCAAGCATAACTTGGGTAGTACATCTCCAGAGGCAGAATATTGATATGGAGGCTTTAAATTTTGAAACTCTTCTACAGGCTGCAAATTACTTGGACATCAAAGGCTTGCTTGATGTCACATGCAAGACAGTTGCAAACATGATCAAGGGGAAAACTCCAGAAGAAATTCGGAAGACATTCAATATTAAGAATGACTTCACTGAGGAGGAGGAAGCACAGGTACTTGATCTGGGTTTAATTATAGTTTAGCTGTGTTTTTTGTGCTGAATTATTGTGTGGTTCTTCATAATTTAATGTGTGATGCAACTGATTTGTTAACTAGAAATGTAAACTTGTTGTGGCTTAACCCCAGCTGGCAACTGAGCCCCACACAGCTGCTTGCTCACTCCCCCTTGGTGAGATGAGGGAGAGAATTGGAAGAGTAAAAGTGAGAACTTGTGGGTTGAGATAAAGACAGTTTAATAGGTGAAGCAAAAGCTGTGTGCACAAGCAAAGAAAAACAAGGAATTCCTTTGCTGCTTCCCATCAGCAGGCAGGTGTTCAGCCATCTCCAGGAAAGCAGGACTCCAAGTGTAACAGTGACTTGGGAATACAAATGCCATCACTCCATCTCCCTCTTCCTTTGTCTGCTCAGATCTATATACTGGGCATGACATTTCACAATATGGAATATTTCATTGGCCAGTTTGGGCCTCAATCCTAAGCCTGAACTCAAATCCTAAGGTTGGAGTTGTGGGTCCTTTGCTCCAGCTATGCTCTGTCTCAGCTTCTTGTGCACCTGCACACTGGTGAAATGGGAAGCTGAAAAGTCCTTGATGTCTTAGCAACAACCATAAATATCAGTATGTTTATCAACATTCTTCTCATACCAAATCCCATAATAGATCCAAAACACAGGGCTATTCTAGCTAAGAAGAAAACTCTCTCCCAGTCAAAACGAGGACAAAACTAATGCATCAGCTCCTCGTAACTGGGTTGCTATGAGTGCGAGACCTTTCAGTGCCTACAGTGGCTGCAGCCCATTACCTGAAAAGGTCAAAACAAAGCATATTGATTTCCTACCTCAAATATGTTTTGTAAGAAAGCACGTAGGCTTGTTTGTGGCAGCCTTAGTTTGCTGTTGCAGAGCTGTAGTAAGAAAGCTGAAGGTGTATTGTTGCGTGTGGCTAGAAAGGTAAGATGCTTGTATTCCCTGTCTTTGCTGAACTCATCAGTCTTGGAACTTGAACAACAAACCAACTGCAAAATGGCAGAGCTGGGGAAGATCAGAGCAGGATGTCTTGTTTAAATGTAAAGGCAGTGAGTTGTGCCCTTTAGTTTGTCTTCAGTGCTATGTCATGAAACGAGCAATTTAGTCTTAAGCTTGTCCATTTGCTTTGCTCGGTGGAAAAAAAATCAGTTTTGGTTAAATCTAGACATGAGAGAAATTGCTTGGTTTATATTGATAAGTCAGTTTGCAAGACTGACTTTCTAACTACAAACCCTGCATGAAAAAGTAAAGCTGCTTCCAAGTGTACACCTTCCTGCAGTAAGTAAGCCTGAATGCTTTGGGAATTCACAGCTAACTTAGAAGTTCACTGCAACATATTAATAGTTAAAATGTTCTTTCAGGTACGTAAAGAGAACCAGTGGTGTGAAGAGAAGTGAAGTATTGTGCCTGACACTCGAACACTGTAAGGATTGTTCCAAATACTAGTTGCACTGCTCTGTTCATAATTGTTAATATTAGACAAATGCAGCAGCAAATGAAGTTGTGTTAGCAGGATATTGTTCCCTTTGCATGTGTAGTGGTTTTTGAGTACAAATTTAAATCTTCTGAGTTTTTACTAGCGTAATTGGATGTCTTTTTACTTTACTCTGCAATGAATAAAACTGAACTAAGTGTGGATTCTGTATGGAAAGTAGCACTCAAGGTTGTCATTTTCATTACACTTTAAAACTGTTCAAGTCCAGTTACAATGCTAGACTCCGTTGTAAATAAAACCACCTATGACTTCCTCAAGAAGAACATAACACTTGTATTTACAGGGTATTGATAGCTTCAGAAAGGAAAAACTAGAATGTCTTGGGGAACTGGGTAAAGTAAAAAAGTTACTGGATTTCTTCCAAAAACGTTGTAGGGAAAATTAGTGTTACTTAAAGCTATATAACTTTCAAGTTGGTTCTTGTCCTGCATTTTTTTTTAAAAAAAAAAAGGAAAATTTGACCACTTTCTTGTCCTGTTAGTCTTGCCTTATAGCCTGGTGAAAAAGGTGATCTAGAACTAAGCAAGCTCCTGACAGCTAAAATTTTTAGTACTTCAGCCATGTCTTGAAGACCTGCCTCTAGCTGGTAGCAAACGAAGAGTCTGTTGCTTTATGCACAGGATGGGTGTGTTTTTTATACATGTTACTGTTCAAAGTGGAATCCCAAGTTTGACCAAAAATGACTGACATTACCAAAGTTTAATATTATTGACCTGTGCATGCCATTAGTGGCTGGTTTTTAGGCAATTTTAAACAACCCTTGTGCTGTAGCTCTTTAAAACATGGTTTCATGTGTCCACAGGAAATCTTATGCCTCTGTATGTGATACTTCAGCTTGTAGAGAATTAATTATTGAATACAAAGCTAATGCAATATCAAGCTTAACTTCTTTGGACAAAGCCACTTGCAACTAGTTAAACAGTAACTGGTTTTGATTTTATTTTTTTTTTACAGTTCCCTTATAGGGAGTAGGTGATGGTTGTGTGGTAGATCTTTCAGGTGTGCTCTTAGCTTGTATTGCATTCCATTCTCTGTATAAACCTTAGAGTAGAATGAACCTTAATAAACATACTTATCTCACTTTAAATATCAGTGTTTCACTTCTGAATTAATAAAGGGCTTTTAAAATTTTGTTTGCAAATGGTTCTAGTTATTTGAAACCAGACAATCTTACTGTCACTTACTGCTGAGCGTACACATTGTAGCACTGAGGCAGGGGTTGATTGAAATAAAACATTGAGATTTTGTCAAATGACTAATGCAAGCCACTAGTCACACACAGTGGGCAACTTCTCAAATTAAGTTGGAAGTTAAAGAGCAAGCAAGCCAGATGGATACTTTTTTTATGGCTTACTAGCTATTAGGTAATCTTTGATGTAACCATTAATGAAAGCATTTATAAGTTGCTCTACTGCAGTGTTCAAACTGATGCTTTGGATGCAGCTGCTGCTCACCTTTGCTTAGTCATGAGGTTGCTGGACCTGCCTTTGTGCTGGTGTGTATATTATAGGGAGATTATAGCTCTATATTGTCAGTGGGCATAAAATACTCCAGTGCTAGACTTGGACATGACAAAGCCTTTCCAGCATCCTGTGTTGTGAACAATCCACCTCAGTTTAACAGTGCTACTAGAGAAGAATCTTCTGATGGCAGTTCTGTTTGTGGCTATATTTGTAATTTAATATTAATTCAGCTTATCCTGGATTCTTATAAGAAATAAATCCATCTGTGTGTGAAGTTAGTGTTCCAGAATACACTAGTTCATCCTTGGAGTGCTCTGTTGCTGATGTAGAAGCCTGTACTGTAACTGTGCTGAATGGTAGAAGCCTATAAATTCCTTTAGTACTTGTCATCAGAGCAGGTTTCATGTTTACTAGCAGCCACTGCCTCCCACTGTGCCTCGCTGTGCTGTGGGATGAGGAAGAAACAAAGACATGTAGTTTGTCTTCCTCATTACCTTGCTTCTATTTTGTTTGCCATACCTGCATAAAATGCACTCGTGACCCTGTGGTAAGGTTTGCTAATGATCAGAACAGCTTGCCTAAAACATAAATAACCCTTGGTGGTCAAATGCTGCAATGATGGAGCTTCTGCTGAAGCTCCACAGTTGTGGCAGTTGGTTCTTGATTCTGATGCAAGTGTGGAGGTACAGCATAGTGGCGTGCAGAAGAAAAGGCTGGTCTGGGTGCTCTAAGAATTATATAGCTTTGACAGGTTTTAATATTCTTAGTAGCCCTGGTAGTCAGGATTCTGTACAACTTTAATTGAAATTCCCCTGTGGGACTGTCACAGACTTCATCCACATTCCAATTCTGTAGCTGCCTGACATGTATGAGTAAATAGTTTTTGTTTTTTTTAAATCTCCGGAGGTACACCCTCTCATTTGTCTTACCCACTCCATAATACCAGTGCTAGGCTGTAGTGAACAGCCCTCTTCAGGAAGGTGCTGGGACAGCCTGGTGTAGCATGTGGATCCTCTTCTGCTGAACCTGATAGTTCCCTGCTGCTGTAATAGACACCAGCTGTGTACTCTGAAGTTCTTGAAAGGGGAGAGACTGTCCAGTTTCCCACTGTTAAACTTTATGTTGCTGTTTAACTTGGAGGGTTCTGCCTTAAGGTTTTGGTTTTTAAAGTCATGGTATGATCAGGAACAGCTCTTGGTTAAAGGCATTTAGTGTGGGGGTAGGGAAAGGGAAGGCAAGGAAAGGTGTTGATAGGCATTGTAGAAGATGGTATTTTTTCTTAGTCTTGGTTTACTACTTCAGTCTTACCCACTGAAGACTACTGGAAGTTACTCTGAAAACCATGCATACAAATGCTGAAGGGGAGGGGGGAACCAAACCAGTAATCCTTTTGAATTCTAAGAAAGTTATTTGACTGTTTGATAGAATTATAACTTCCAGTGGCCTAGTTTGAATAGCCAGTCTGGCAATTATTTTATTTATAAAGCTATAAACATATTTTGAACATAAAAGCCAAAAAATACAAACTCAATGAAGTAAAAAAATTACAACAAATGATGGATAGTCATTGGACAAATGAAAGTACAGCTGCAAAACATTTATCCCTGCTACATACATACAGTGGTTTTACTTGGTTTAATGAAGTGGTGTTTCTATGACTTCTACATTCAAACTGATTTCAGGAATTCAAATATGTATTTCAAGAAGAGCTGAAATTGTGAAAGAACTAAAAGAAATTCTTGTTGTGATAGAAACTTAAGGTCAAAGTTTTCCTTCTGTTAAAAAAAAGAGTATTAACACAAAATAGTAACACTTCATACAGCATTTCTAAAGACACTTTTTTGGTATTAATAAAAGTAACTTTGTTTTGGCATTGGGTATCACCCAAGACTTGATGGTGCTCACTGTTTTGTCTTGGAAACAGGCAGCTTGTCTCATAGCGTGTGTGATTTAGGGGGGGGGGGGGAATAAAAATTAAATTTTCTCAGTTGCAGCAGTATAAACTGACCATGTTACAGTACACCAAGCAGGTGTTCTGAGTTTATACTGGGGTAGCTGAAAACAGAGGGTGAGGTCTGGCCATAAACCTGCACCTACTGACAGCACAGCGTCTGAACGGCGCTGTGCCCCTGTGAGCCCCAGTTTGGGGCACCAGTTGGAAAAGGGCTGTGACTGCTCCAGCTCCGTGGCTGTGCAAACGGCCCCGTGCCGTGGTCTGCATGAGGAAGGGCTCCCGGAGAGGGGGGCAGGAGGTTTTGCTAAGGAGGTTTTGCAGGAATCAGCTGGAATAACGAGGAGAGGAGGCTGTGCTACAGAGGGGCCTGTTGCTGGGCGGTGTGCCCTGAACCAAGGCAGGAATTGCCGCGCTGGGGAGCGGGCGAAGCGGCCCCGAAATAAACGGGCGGAAGTCCCGGTGGATTGCGGAATAGGGCCGGCTGCTCCGGGCACACGAGCACTGTGCAGTCCTTGGTCAGGGCTTTCCCCTGCATTTCCTCTGGTGTTACTGGGACACATCTGCTTTTTCTTTTATACCTGCCTTTGCTTTGCTGCAGCGTTACGTGCTTTATGCAGCCACAAAATACCAGTCGGGGATGGAGTTGCTCCAGCTTTCCAGCCAGTATTGAGTTACGCTCGGCCACTCTGGCCGATGTGTCATCTGTGGCGTTCCCAGTAGCTGCCACTTCTACAGCACCTTACATCGAGGGTCTCAATGGTGAGCTGAAACACAGCTTTTTTTTTTAAGCAATTTTTTTTTTTTTTTTTTTGTAATCAAGTGATAAAAAGAGACTATGTCAGATGTGCGAAGAGTCTGCTGAGTTCCTCTGTTCAGCACTGGAATATGCTGTTGTCTCAGCTTGCTAAAATAATTTAAAAATGAGCAGATTGCGTACAGATCTAGTGCTAGATAATTAACCCTCTGAGTGCCGTACGTACACGACTAGGTGTACAGCTGGCAGTCTGTTCAGGTAATGCTACTTCTCTAAGGGTTAAAATGATTCTTTCAGACTTTAAAATGACTCTTCAAAATTTCCAGGTTTGTGCACGTAGCTTTCATTCAGTGCTTCTGAAGTTACATTTACACAGGAGAGGAATAAAGCAATAGGTTTGGATCTTCTAAACTAAAACTGGAATTAAAAAATCTACACTACTATAAGCAAAAGTACCTAAATAAAGGGAATAAACCCAAAGCTGCTCTACAGACTAATCAGGTTGTTGTTTTTTTTTCCTCAAATTTTCAATCTTTGAGGCATAAACTTGTTTAAAAAGTTATGTTTAGCCCAATGTAAAAAATTAGGGTTTATGTTTTTTGCGTTAAGGAAAAAAATATAAAAATATTTTGTACATTATAAAGGTCATCTTAAATTTCTTGCAGTTCTACAATAATATTACTACATAATTTGTATTCAGTACTCTAAACCCTATTCTGTAAAGTAGAAAAAAACTAGACCTCCCTCTCCCTCTGTGTGGTGTTATTTTTCTCTTCAGCAGTCTAGAATGTATTTCTTTCAAGCAGGAAAAAGTCTGCACTGGACTAGATTGTGGTCTCTGCGAGAAGTCTGTAAACCTGAAGTAAATCAAGAACTTGGATTAATTTGGGCTTTGCGTCAGTTCAGGGAGATCAGAATCTGTCCACAGTGTTTTCTGTTTATCAAGCTCAAAACATAAATAAAATACCACAAACTGGTAAACGTTTCCAAGCTGGAGAGAACACGTTAACATTTGGCATGACGGTGGGAGCGGAGGGAGGATCTTTTAGAAGAAGCTAGAATAAGGTTTTTTGAAAAGTTCCACACCAAATCGTGAAGAAAAGGGTTCTGATGTTGCTGAGGGTGGGCACGGACGGAGGCCTGACGCCAAGAGCAGGGTGGTGTGCCGTTCTGCTGCCAGACTGCCCCACGGCAGAGGAGAGCCGCGCGCGGGGGCACAGCATCACCCCTCTCCTCTGCCCCGGCCGCTCGGGACAGCGCGTCCCCTGCCGTGGGTCAGTCGGCTGGCCAGAGTTCCGGCTGTCCACGTCTGCACTGGACAATTCCCAACAGCAAGGAAGACCCTGTGCCTGACCGACGCTGCGAGCCATCCGCCGTCGGAGCTGCCAGTGGCCCGTCCCAGCTCCTTTTAGTGCTCCCTTTTCCTCTGCCGTGCTGCACGCTTGCAGAACGGGACGAGTCTGCACAGAGACCTGTCACCTGTAAACAGTATCTTCCTGTTCTCCAACAAGAAGTGGAAAAAATTCACCTCGTTGGTTTAAATATTTCATTTCTCTATTATCTGCTCGGGTCAGAAAGCTGGCATGGCTACATTGAGTTTTCAGACATTCAGGGCTTTTGAGAAATGCTCCTATTCCAGCTTTTCCAGCTCTGTGGTGTAACGGCTACGAGAGATCTGGGAGTGACTACGCATTAAAGCAGCTCGGGAGGCAGGGGGTGGAAGCCAGCGTTGGATCCATAGCACCTACCATCTACTGCAGCAAGCTGCGGAGTCGCCTCTGCGTTTGGCCATATGTGAAGATAATGCAGTTAAAAAAAAAAAGAAAAACCCCAAACAAACAAAAAAAAGCAGCACAGGGCAGGGACAAAAGGCTTGTTTACTCATTAGCACGTTAAGTGTTGGTAAATACTGATTTTTTTACTTTTTTTTTTTTAAATCACTTTTCTATCTTTACTCCTCCCTCCCCCCCAAAAAAAAACCAACCCAAATGAGTTTTTCCAGCATCCTTACGTCATCCTGTTGCCTAGCTTTGCGCGTTTTACAGTGAGGTGGGGAATTTGGATGGGCCTCTGGTCCTTTTCAATGGGCTGCGAAACCAGGTGGGAGAGAGCCAAGCTCCCAGTGTCCCGGCCAAGGTGGTGGGACTATGTCCCCGTGGAGGCCACGCTGTACGCTGGGGACTCCGTGGGCGCGGGAGAGCACCTGGTGATCAGTCTGGAGGAGCAGGTGGCGGTTTGGAGGTGAGCGGAGACGGGGAAGGGGTCAGGCTGTTCTCTGTGTGCGGAGTCAGCGGGGGCTGCGAGCTTGTCTGAAGGAAAAGCAGAGGAGATGCATTGGAGTGCGTCCAGAGGAGAGGGAGGGGAGTCTATAGCACTTCCATCGGAAGAAACTGGGCTGGCACAGCGTCCTTCTCCTTGTAAGTACCGAATGCACTTCTTTTTCCTCCTAAGAACAGTGAAGAGAGTTATCTGTGAATAAAGGGTGAGTTCACGGTCACACACCAGATGTAAACCAGCGCTCGGCGCAAGCCGGGGCACGCAGCCAGCCGGGCATCCGCGCCCCCCGCCCCGTCCAGGGCAGCCCCCGGCCGGGCTCTCCCTTCTCCCCGGCCCGGGCTCGCCCTTCTCCCGGGCCGGGATCGCCCTCGACCGCGGAGCAACGGGGCCGGACTCGGGGCTCCGCTGCGCGGCCCCGCGGCGACCGCCAGGCGGCGCCCGAACGGTGGGCGCTGCGCGGGGCGGGCGCTGCGCGGGGCGGGCGCTGCGCGGGGCGGGCGCTGCGCGGGGCGGGCGCTGCGCGGGGCGGGCGCTGCGCGGGGCTGGCGCTGCGCGGGGCTGGCGCTGCGCGGGGCGGGCGCTGCGCGGGGCGGGCGCTGCGCGGGGCGGGCGCTGCGCGGCCGCGCACAACGGGCGCTGGTCCGCGGCTGCGGGCTCGTAGCGCGGCCGCTGGAAGAGCGCGCTGCTCTGCGAGCGGAATCCAAAGGGAGCGGCTTCACCCACGAAACGGGGAGAGGAGGTCCTAGCAAGAGCAAAAATGAGAAAAACTAATCAAAAAATCAAAATGGTAATAAAAATCAAGGCAAAAATAAAACCCAAAATAATAATAAAAAGCAAGACATGTTTAAAAACCAAAATAATACTAAAAATCAAAATAAGGAGGTAATTTCTCACCAGCTCAGCACTCACGCTGCCATTCAGGCTTCTCTGCTTCTGGAGGGCTGAGTGGGGCGAACAGGCACCCGCTCAGTTCAAGACTAAAATGTTCCCCGATGCCTGAGCCCACACCCAGTTGGCGCAGGGCACACGCAAGGCACATGCAGAGCACACGGGACACACACATGCACATGGTGTTATGGGGCAAGTCGGCTGACGTGCCATGGCACGGGGTCACCGTGCAGGCAGGTGCCCGGTGGCCCGCCGGCCCTGGGCTGTACCAGCTCAGACAGGGTGTGGAGCACATGGCATCGCTGTGGTCAGGAGCGCCAGGTCACGCGCTGCCAGGACACTGCCCTTCACACCATTGTTGGCTTTTCTCCTCAGGCAACACAAGTCAACCCAAAATTTTAAGGTCTTAAGAGCCCATTTCCTAGCACTTTCCTAGACTTGTGCACAATTACTATCTATTTAGCTCTTCCTTCTGCACCAAAAGCCTCTCATCTGGGCCATCTCTGCATCTCAACATACTTTACATTCATTCCCACCTCTGATGATGACTCAGTGTACATGGCTGAGCTGAAAGTGCTCTACAGAGATTCAGGAAGAGGGAAGAAAATGGCCTGGGACCGGCTGGAGGAAGACATGGTCCGAGGCTGTCTGAGGTCCTGCTGTGGATGTTATCCTGAGCCCTTCAGAAGACTTGGTCTTTGGAGGGTAAATCACCTTTTAAACTGCTAAACTAAGGAAAAAACAGCTCAGACACTTCAGCCTGTAGCTTTTCTGGGCAGGAAACATTTGCTGTGATCTCTCCTTTAGGAAACAGAGTACAAAATGCAATGTAGACAGACACTGGAGGGAAAGATTAGGCAGAAGGACCTGAACTGGACCTGCAACTGTGAAACACTCAGTTCCACGCTCCCTTTCTGTGGAACGTGACAAATAAAGCTCATCAGCTGGGGATTTACTCACAAAAAGGGTTTTTTACAGAAAAGTACCCTGACGGTGGCAACTCCCCTCCCCTAGCCTCCACTTGCCCACTGGGACTGGGAAGGTCCCAAAGACAGCAGCATCTGGGGAGCAGGAACCAGCCTCCCTTCACCCCTCTGGAGAAGATATTCAGGTTCCCCACTTGTTTGATTTAGGGAGGTCTCAAAATTACTAGTTGTGCATCATCCTTGCTGTAAGTGGATTTGGGTGTGATTTCTCCGCATCCCTGGACAATTCTGCTGTTTGGTATCAAAGCCAGGAATATTTAGCCTGAGTTCCAGTTATCACCTCATATGCCCAGATTACTTTAACCACTCCCCGGCTCTCCAGAGTCAGTCCCTGGCTCTGTCATGTGTTGTCTGTACATACTCCATGTTGAGCTGGTTTTCCTTCGTGTGACAGATCCCTCCCGTCACCTGCTACAGGTTCTCCAGCATCTCAGTATAGTTTTAAACAAAAGACATCTCAAGATGTCACCTTAATAGTAGTGAGGGAACAATTCCTCTGCTGGAGCTGGTATTAATGACTTTACAGCTAAAACAGCTAAAAAAGAACATCTTCCTCCCGCTCAGCTCCCTGCCTCAGCTGTCTCATTTGAGGAAAACAGATCAAATGGAGAGCTTGCTAATGCGGGCACACACCTTTCTTTGATCTTACTAATGAAAAACTAGACAGTGTTAGAATATGTATTAACTAGTCCAGTATTAAACACGACTTTGCACTGGATGTGAACAAGACAAGTGCTATTACTGCTGTCAGTGTCAGCGTTAGCCGTGGTGACCCAATTAATGCGATATGAAACACGACAGCCCTGATGAACTGAATATTTAACTCGGAGGTTACTCTACATGGGCTGTAATTTCCCAGCGCAGACAAGCCCGGGGAAAAGCTGTATTTCCCACAGACATCTCAGGAGCAGCTGGAGGATGGAGAGTTTCAATGCCCTGTTTAAGACGACACAAATATACCCACCGATTCACTGATTTGATTTAAAATAACGGAGGGGGGAAAAAAAAGCAGATCTGATACTACAGACTGTCGATAACGAACCAGGTTAGTGGGCTACGGTTGATGTGGCTATTACACAGCTAAAGGGATTGATCCCTCTCCCTTTAGGAACTAAGCACCCTGGAGCGGTTTGCCAGGGGTGAGGAGGAGGAGGGTGAAAGCTCTAGAGCAGGAACACCCAGTTTTAACCTGTTGACATCTCCTGCGGGGTGGAAATCCTCCGGTGGAAGTTGCTTTCCGCAGGTGACCAGAGCACGTAGGACAGGAGCCCTTGAGCCGGCAGCAGCACGTTAGTACGGGAATTGCACAACAGCTGGGATGAACCAGGGTTCCAGAGGCAAAGGTTAAAAAATTGAAGCATGCCAAGGGCTCCGAGCGCTGCAGCAGCCGGTGTTAATCGGGAAGCAGTGCAGAGGAGAAGCTGAATTAAGAGAATTCAAACGAAGGCAGAGGGAAGTTGGAGGAACTGCCCAAAAACCCTGAGTCGTGCCCTGCGCCGCGGTACGGGGCTCTCAGCTCGGTGGCATCGCTGCGTGAGCGATGGGGTCACAAAAATCCCTCTCTGGACATTGGGGTAAAGTATTAATGAGATATGAAGGCAGCTCTGGCCAGATTCCTAGTTAAAAAATGGTGCTTGATGACATTATTAAAGGTGAGCGGGGAGGCTGGCTGTTGCGTGGCACGCCGAGGTGCTGGAGGCGGCCGCAGGGACGGGAGCTCACCCCGGGGTGCCGATGGCCAAGCACCGTCCGGACTCTGCAGGGCTGTGCTTCGGGGTTCAGATTGGGGTAGACTAACTGATTTTAGTCACTTTAAGCTGCGGTGAGCACGGTAAGCGTTTGCTAAAAGTCCTCAACGCACTGGTACAAAAACGTGCTATGAATCGCAGACCCCTGTCCAGGCTGGAGCCTCTCCATTCGTCAGTGCCCAGGTCTAGAAGCCCCCCAGGAACTTTTCCTGCCTGGCTGCATTTGCAGACCCCCCAGAGCCAAGCAGCACTTGCTTCATGCACTAAGCTTTACTATTGCCCAGCCATGTCTGTTCCCTGGAAGCCCAAGGCACAGGGCACTTCCAAACTGACTCGCTGCTTGAGGCTGTCCCACCCCTCCCACGGTGGGTACTGCAAAATTTCAGGGTCAAGAAGAGCTGGATCTTGAAATACATGGTTAACCTCAGCATAAATAGAAAAAAAATCCATTAAGTACTCACTACTGGCCCCAGGGTGCTATTTATGTGATATAAAATCTTTTAATAGGGGAAAAAAGCCCCACATCAGGGTCACAGAGGTCTCCACCCTGGAAATAAGCTTTTAAGACCAGGGAAGTCCATCAGCCGAGAAACACGTACAGCATTACACCAACATTGCCCCGGGGGGGTAAGAAACCCAGGGTGCAGCCTGACCCTTGCAGCTCGGCCAACAACTGCTGACGATGCCCAGAGAAAACCCCATCCCTGCCTGGCCGGAGCAGCCCCCACTGGCACTGGGACGGCTGCAGAAGGATGCCCAGAGCCGAACCCGCTCGCCCAGGAGCACCCCAGCAGCGAGGAGATGCTGATACACACCTGCACGGGCCGCACCAGTCCGTTTGTTGGTTGAGGCCAAAGCGAGCTCTGCATTTCTTAGGAGAGGCAGGATCTGAACACAGAAGCATGCGTGGCGGAGAATGGGCAAGGCAGAGGCACAAAGAGGAGGAGGAGCAGGAGGAAGAAAAGAGGCAACATCATTTTAGCCACTTTAACACACGACTAACAGACTACAATCCAACTTTGCTTTTTTTTTTTTTTCTGCAACGGAACGGTGCCGGCACCACCTCTCCTGGAAAAAAGTGATCGTTAGGCAAACATCAGTGATCTCCGCCGGCAGCTGGAGAAGAAGGAGGTTTGGGAAACGGCCTCAGCTCTGGGAAATATGGGCAGTTACGGGGTAATTCACAGCTCTTTGAGTAAGTTTGGAAAAGCTGCCAAATCCCAGAGGTGCTGCCAGCCTCCTGTGTCTGCATCCTTACCTGCTCCCTGCCTTTCCAGCAGCGACTAAACGGGGCTGCTCGGACTGCGCATGGAAAAGAAGAGGAGGAAACGTTGCAGAAGCAGGCTGAAAGCAGAATTAGCACCAAGGAGAAGCAGGCCCAGGTTATACTACTCTGCCCTCCACCATTCCCCTTCCAGTTTTAATGGAAAAGCTATTCTCTGTGCCCTTTCCTAAAATGTTGCAGCTTTACTGTATAAATTAGGGGACTCATTAGGGTGAAGCCCTGTTTGCTTTCAGGCACATCATGTTTTTCCTCTAGAGCTGGAAACAGGATTTGAACAGCACGTTTCTGTGCTGGATTCACGCTCCCTCCTTCAGCCACCACCACTGTCTCCTGTAGTGTACAACCAGCAGTTGGTTTTCAATCCATAACAGGTGAAATTACCATTTCTGTAGCACACAGACAAGACATATCATAGAATGGGATGTCTTGAGGTATGCCAACATGTATGGATATATACAAATAGAGATACATATACACACTCCATATAAACCTAAAAGCTTGGATTCCCCTTATCAGGGCAAACACTGAATGAGATCAATGGTGTCAACTAAACTGAAGATACTGCTGGGACACAATTCTGGAATTAAACAATTCCAGTTTATGGACAATTCAAAGAGGTTATCCAACAGCGATTCGTTAAATTAATGAGATAATCTGAACTTTATGGATTAATGTGGGCTGCAGGATTCTGGTCGCAAGGACGTATAGTCCACAGCAATAACACCAGAGCTGGACTCCCACGTTGTAGTCAACAACTGAACCGCCCAGATGCAGCCAGCTGTGCACCTTGGGATCCCCAGCTCAGCTGTGGCAGGTCTTTGGGTGGGTGTGCAAGGCCAGGAGAGCAACAGGCTGACGTGGCACCCTCCCCAGGGAGCATTTCTGGCGGGAGAGAGAACTAGTGTATTGCTTAGAAAGCCAACAGCCTGTCATCTGGCTGGCTTAATTTATCCAAAAGTAAAAGCACGGAGCTGTAGTGGAGACTGGTAGGCTGGAGAGCGGGAAAGGCTCTTTGTAAGTCTACAGGCAATCACAGAACAGACATACGGGCAAAACTGGGCTGTCTACCTTCATGTATATGTGATGCCATGGGGGGCAAGGACAGTCTCTTGATGTTTCGTTAGGGATATTTAGTGGTACAGGTGTTATTTATTCCTGATACAGCAACAATGCTTCCGAAACCAGGACAGGAATAACCTTGGATGATGGGAACGTGTGTGTCACCAGCTGAAATCTGCCAAAAGGGCCTTTTCTAATAAACAGCGCGGTGCGGGGAGGCAGCTGGTACGGGTTTTTAGTGTGACTTTCCTTAAACTCTAGGTTACTTGGAAATGAAAACCAAATCTGGGGTAGTGCCATGGGTGACCTTCAATCCTGCCACTGCCTTCAGTCCCACGTGCAATATCGATGCATTTCAGAGGAGTTTTCTTTAATTAATGGCATCTGTAGGGCTGATGGGGACACTCACCCTGCATGTTTTGAACAGATTAAACTTACTGAGAGTTAATATGAAGTTATGCACTTGCCAAAATCTAATATTTTCAGTTTTCACACACTACCTGTGTTCTAAAATTCAAACACGTCTATGAAAAAGTCGCAGAAATGTTAATTTATCGTGTCTTAAAAAAAAAAAAAAAGTGTATTTCTTTAGTTACGCTCAGGAGAATAAAAAAATCCATGGTAAAAGATGACAACTGATTCGGATTATCCCCTCTAAGCAAAAACGAAGGGACAGCCACCGAGCCGCAAGCATTTACCTGAGTTGGAATCTTGCTGCTTCTCCCGTGTTCGTCTCTTCTTTTTCCCCTAGGAAATGGAAGGAAAGGCCGTTAGTCCATGCTCCCAGGGGACCGAGGGTGCTGTGCAGGGCTCTGGGGGCTGGATGGGGCCCCCAGGGAAGGCTGTGGCTGCTGCCCAGGTGAGTGGTCACGTCCTCATTGTAACAGCCACAGTGCCGCCCGCTCTGCCCGTGCCAGGGAGAGACGAGCCGGGAATCGCTGCGAGGGGACCTGCTTGGGTCTATCTGCGTGGACATCCCTTCCCTTTCCCCGACCCCCCAGTCCACTGCTCCAGAAAGCAAACCCAGGAGGAACTCTCGGAGCAGCCACCCAAGTTGCGTTCGCACACATGCTGGTGGCTCCTTCTACGCAGCCCAGGTTTGCTCTGGGCACATCCCTTTTCTCAGGAATAACCCCTCATTTCCAGAATCCCCGGATCCAGCACCACTGGCCTTTTGACTCATCCCAAACCCACTCTGCACGAGATCCATGCCTACGTAGAAACAGCAACAGAAACTCAGAGGAGATGGTGGCCGCATCCCAGCTGCCACCTCCCATGTCTGCTGCATCTTCCCACCACGCTGCTCCCTGCTCTGTTTTCTAAGTCCACAACCACCCTACAAACACCACTGAGACTCTCACTTCTGCTGCACTCCACGTACAAAGGCACAAGAGGAAACGTTACTGGATGCAAAACAGCTGTGATAAACCCCACACCTGTGTCCGCGCTGCTCAGCACCTCCACCAACTCCTGCCAGTCCTCCTCAGCCCACCCTGATGCGTCTCACCTGGGAATCCCACCCACTGTCACTTTAATTAATTAATTGGTAATTTCATTGCTAGATTTAACTAGATTAAAAGAATTAAACAAGATTTACCGCATGCAAGGGAGGCAGTCTGATCAACAGCTGATCCTTCTCACATGTTCTTGTTCCTCCTCCCTCTTTATGTTTCTAAAAAGCACTTGGCCCATTTTAGCACCTTCCCTATTTCTAATACTTGCTTTAATGTGGTGCCTTATACCTGAACAGAAATTGCTCCATATCGCATTACCAGGAGGAGCATCCTCGATTTCAAATGGGAAAGAAAGTTTTAGGAAATCCTCAGAAATTTATTTTTAAATAATACTTGTCTATTCCAGTGCTTATGCAGCGCTGGACCCACCTCCCATTCTTCTGTTTTCTTCCTTCCCTAACAAGAAAACCCAATTTTATCCCCAAACTGCCTAATGAGCTTATTAATGAGGGCACAGCGGTGCGGGAGCACAGCTGGCCTGCGTGGAGCCGGCACCTCGCCGGGCTGCCTTTGACCCGTGACTTTTTATATGACTTCTTGTGGTTTGAGTGAAGGTGGAAAGCTCCAAGCTGCGGTAAGCTTTTGCTTCAGTGTGGGAGCAACGGTATTTCCTGCCCGATATCCGCATCACGTGCTGCAGAAATGACCTACATTCCTCCTCCTCCTCCTCCTCGCTCAGGCTCTGGGGAGAAAAGCATCTCTTGCAAGGACCACAAGCCCCAAAACA
This sequence comes from Tauraco erythrolophus, assembly GCF_009769465.1. Classification (NCBI taxonomy): domain Eukaryota; kingdom Metazoa; phylum Chordata; class Aves; order Musophagiformes; family Musophagidae; genus Tauraco; species Tauraco erythrolophus. The sequence continues at coordinate 3,166,466 of NC_141480.1, read as the reverse complement.
GCTTCTTGCCGGTGCCAGGAGAACCGACGTCCACCTTCGGAGCTCAGTTGAAAAGAAAACTCTTCTGGAGCAAAGAACCAACCCTTGCCAAGACAAAGGATGCTACGGGATTGAGATTTCCACGGAGGATGTGCTTGGTCTTGGAGGACGATGGTGCCTTGCTCTCAGCGATGCTGCTGCTGCCCTCCAGATGTTGATGCCCTCCAGATGTGTGCCCAACGATGCTGCCGACCTCTGGAGCAGCACCAAAGGTGCTGCCCCAGTTTCTCTACGGGTGGCTCCGGAGGTCGGCAGCATCCAGGACTGATCCTGCAAAGCTGCATGTGGATGCTGAGCTCCTGGTCTGTGCTTGCAAGGAGGCAGGGATACGGACAGGGGGGGCTTCCTGAAACTTCTGCTTTTCCTGCATCATCTCTGCCTTCTGTTTTTGTTTTTGTTTTTTTTTTTTTTTCTTTTCTTTTTTGGGGTCTGTTTAAGAGTGTTTTCTTGCCCTGGGTGGAGTTTGGGCTTTCTGGAAGGAGGGTTTGGGTCTGGGTGGGCTGGACGGGTGCTTGCTGGGGAAAGAAAGCGGCTGCGAGGGAAACGACGGAGTTTTAGATCAAAGGGCAGAACCCTCAAGTGGACGGACGGACGGACATCTGAAGACTTATGTGTGCTTTGCTTCAGGTCTCTAATGAGCTCGTTAGGCATGTAAGATCAAAACGGTCGAGAAAACCACTAGAAAAGACCCGGAGTGTATATCTGTGCTTCTGGGGCACTGCTACACCTCTGCAACCTCGTTTCACACAGTCCTTCTGAAGTGATTAATACAACTAAGAGGAAATGAAAGTCAAGAGTAACCTTGCAGTGTGCCATGGAGTAGCCCAGAGACTTCCCAACTGCTGGCCCTGCCACCACGAGCTGCAAAGCAGCTTTGTCCTTCCAACCAGACCAGGAGCTGCTGCTACTTCTTCCCGGGAGTGGGGGGCCTTGCAGAGTCCGGCTGGTTCACTGCAGCCCCCTCCAAAAAGAGCCTCTATTTCAGATGTAGAGCCGAGTCAGCTCTCTAGAAAAACCAAAGCGCAAGTTTTTCTCCGCTCACGCCTCGGGGATCGGTTTGGCATCGATTGCTGCGGCAGCATTACCTTGCTACAGCCAAAACCAGGGCAGATCAAGGCTGGAGCTTCCCTTCTTTGCCTTGTACACAGGGAAAGTTGGAACTAGATGATCTTTAAGGTCCCTTCCAACCCTAACCATTCTATGATTCTATGATTCTAAAGCTCTTCTGGCTACGGGAACGCATGATCCCAACACCCAGCATGCTTCAGAGCCCTCTGCACTAGCTGATTTTTATTGCTGAGAACCACTGCTATTTGCTGCGTGGCTCAGCAGCCACTGCCTGCTTTGGGGGCTTGTTTTTTCTTTTTTTTTTCAATCCAGAAAGGGCTTTTTCCCTCTAACAGCAACCTTGGTTGGCAAACAGGCTCACCAAAGAGCTGGATTTAGCTCGCGAGCTCACCAAGCAAGCAGTGCTGTTGTCTGCGTGCGCTCGGATTGCGTTGGAATACTTTGAACGTGTTGTGCTCGAATTGGCCGGGGTCCCTGCAGGACAGGCAGAAGCTCAGTGACATCATCCTGTGGGTGCTGCTTACACGTCCCACAATACACGGGGCTCCTGCCTGGGATGTATCCCACGGAGAGTCCGAAATCTGAACCGAGCAGCCTGCGACACCGAGGTTCGCACTACAGCTTGTACAAAGCAACTTACACTTCCCTGTTTTGCCTTTTTAACAATTATTTCCCATTATTATGATGAGGCTCCTGTGGGTGCAGCTTGGGCAGACACCCTGCTCTAGTTTTAATCCCTCTGATCAGAGGCAGCAGCCCGCAATTCACCAAATCCCCCCAAATCCTCAGCGTGTGCCTGGGCTCAGCACCACGGGCCCAGGGCTACGGAGCCCGCGGTACCCAGCCCCATGACTTAAAACTGATGAACGAGGTGCTACCACAAAGCCAACGGAACTGATGAGGCGGTGGCAGCCCATTCAGGCCCCCCAGCCCACCCCAGTGCAGCCTCCCCATGAGTTTCTCCTCCTGCATCTCTGCCCCGTACTCTGCTCTCGATGGCTCAGCTGCTGCCTGAGATGCACAGAGCAGTGGGTTTCCATAAAATTACATTTCCAAAGATCATCCACATCACTTAAAAGTTCCTCTTCCTTTCTACTTGTATTGACAATAAGTGAACAAATGGTTGGGGTACCTGGGGAGCTGTACCATTCATGCTATGGGCAGGCAATGAGCCAAGACAATGTTCAAAATACTCCTGAAATGTGAATTTCTATACTATAGCGCCGTCAGGAATGGCACTAGTGGGGACAGGTGGATTGTTTGGCAAACACCAGCTGTCAGCCCCCCACCCCGGGTCGTTTCTGGCTGTGCCATGGGGAGGGGGTCCGAGCTGCAGCAGCCACTCACATAGTTGTCTCTGGCAGACCAGCCGGGGTAGAGCTGCATGTGGAGCTGCCGTTCCTTGCGAGCCAGTTCGTAGTACTTGGCCTGCTCCTCCCGGGACAGCGCGTGCCACTGCAAGGACAAGGGTGGCAGTGAGACGTGGCCCTGCCATCCCCTCCCAGCCCAGCCCACCGCCCCCACCCTCCTCCGGGGCGAATCTGACTCCATGTGTTTAAGGGATAAGAGCACCTGGTTTGGAAAGCAGATGCTCCTTACGTGCTTGAGAGCAGCTGCAAGGGACACGGATGCTGCACTGGGACGACGACGCGGAGCCCCGTGTGCTCTTACCCTCCTTCCCAGGATCTGGTTGATGGCAGCGCTCTCCTTCAGGGTGCATTCGGCAATGACTTTCGCCCGCATTTCTTTCATATACAACATGAAAGCGTTCAGGGGTTTCTTGATAGTGGGCTTCTTGGCTTCCTTCTCTCTCTTTGGTTCTGGTTGAGGTTTCCTTGGTGGGACCAAAGGAGGAGCTGTCAGCATCAGAGCCCCCCCTCCAGTTTGGCTGCCCGGTGGCACCAAGCTCAGCAGAGGACTCGACACCAAACCAACCCGGTGGCACCACGCTCAGCAGAGGGCTCCACACCAAACCAACCTGGTGGCACCAAGCTCAGCAGAGGGCTCCAAACCAAACCAACCTGGTGGCACCACGCTCAGCAGAGGACTCGATACCAAACCAACCCGGTGGCACCACGCTCAGCAGAGGGCTCCACACCAAACCAACCCGACGGCACGAGCAGGTGGGGGGCTTGAGATCCGCACCTCGGATGCGTGCCGTTGCCTGATGCAGGCAGAGCTCGGTGTTCATCCATCCTCCCCCCAGCCCGTGCAACCATTAACAGGGATAAATGAAATGGGCATTTCACTAACGCTGCTGAGCCCTGCCAGCGCTTCCAACTTACATGTTTCGGTCATAGTGCTCCATCTCTTGCTTGCCGGAGTGGGGCACGATGGCGGGGTGCGGGATGCCGGTGGTGTGCATACCGGAGCCCAGCATCAGCGGGTGAGTGAACCTGCAACAGAAAGCAGATGAGCCGTGCCAGGGATGCTCGGGACGCTCGGGCAGCCGGAGCAGCACGGCTCACGAGGCGGCACTCTGACGTGGCAGAAGCAGACGGTAAGCGGAGGACACGGAAAGCAAACTTGCAGGTGCCGCCAGGCTGGCGCAGGGCAGGCAGTGCCCACCACCCTTGGGTCGCCCCTGCCACGCCGGCAGCAGGCACGGCCGGCTGAGCCGTGGGCAACGTGGGTGGCAAAGGTCTGGGTGCCGCTGCGAGGAAACCAGCTTGCGGCGGGAGCCAGCCTGGCCGAGAGCAAGGGCGCTGTCAGCCAGTGGTTTCAGCTGCTCAGATCTCTGCTGTTGCAATATCTTATGAGCACTGGAGGAAGGAACAACAGACCCAAGGCAGGGTTTGGATGGGAGAGGTGAGGACCACCCCGCACCTTTCTTTTAACAGAAGTAGCATAAGCCTGAACATGAACCAAACTGCATCTCTAGGAGGTGCACGTTGCCTACGCAATGCTCGCCGCCGACACGGCGCTGAGATCACGAGAGGTCTCGCCCGCTCTCAGGCTTCATTAGCTCTCCGGAGAATTTCAGAGGGCAAAGCCAACGCAGTCAGCTTTGCCAAGCTTGCCACTTTATGGCTGTAGCTCGAGATGGCAGAATTGCCTATGGGAGATGAACTGTTCATTAGATATGCTGGCACGAAAAGAAAAGCTGTTTAATTTAATCCGCCAGCACGGTCTGATCCTTATCTGACCAGGTGTACGTTCTCGGCTGCAGCAGCGCTGCAAAATCCACCCCAAAATCCTGCGAGCGAGAGCTCCTACACCAGGCTCGGGGAGGCTGCCGGGCCTCCAAAGGGAACGGAACCGTTAGCTCCTCTCTTGCCTTCGCCTTCGAAGGCTGGCAAAGCGATGCCTTGGCAAGCAAGGAGGGGTGGCAGTACCCCAGCCTCCGCTGCGGGGCTAATGGTCTGCACTGGTTGAGGGTTGCATGGATCGAGGGCTGCATGGATCGAGGGTTGCATGGATCGAGGGCTGCATGGATTGAGGGCTGCATGGATCGAGGGTTGCATGGATCGAGGGCTGCATGGATCGAGGGTTGCATGGATCGAGGGCTGCATGGATCGAGGGTTGCATGGATCAAGGGTTGCATGGATCGAGGGCTGCATGGATCGAGGGTTGCATGGATCGAGGGTTGCATGGATCAAGGGCTGCATGGATCGAGGGCTGCGTGGATCGAGGGTTGCATGGATCGAGGGCTGCATGGATCAAGGGTTGCATGGATCAAGGGCTGCATGGATCGAGGGCTGCATGGATCAAGGGTTGCATGGATCGAGGGCTGCATGGATCGAGGGCTGCAAGGATCGAGGGTTGCATGGTGTTCCTGTGGGAAACCTTCACTAACAGCTCTTCAGGACAACACGAAGCAGAAGCGAAAGCTGGTGCATGAGCACACACAGCGTGCACATCCCTGCGGTGCCGCCGTCCTCGCTGCAGCCATGGGGGCTTTGCCCACCAGCATGCCCGGAGGGGCTGGGCACTGCCATTTCCACCTGCAGGGGATGTATTTTGCTCACTGGGACATCACTGGGGTCATGGTACATTTACAGAGGGCAAAATTTGACCATAAGCTTGCAGTATGAGTGGTCCGAGGCTGTGTTACGCACTTAGGGCTGAGCTGTGCCGATGGACGGACAGCACGGAGCTGCCCGCTGCCCGTCCTGCTTCTAAGGCTGAGACTGAGTAAACCAGATCGGTCTCTGCAGAGCGAAACTCAGCAGTGGTGGCCGCAGGGATGTATTCAGGATTAGGGTTAATGACAAGGAGCAAAACCCTGAGCCATGGATTTCAACTCCTTTTCCCAATGCTGAGCTGAAGGCAGAGTTTTCTGGCTTTGTTTTGACTTCTGCTGATTAAAACCCCGTCGTGCCGCATCCTCCCGCGCCAGTCGCTATTCCCCTGACCGCCCTTCGGACCAGGCAGCCCGGGGAAGGTGCGTGGCCGTGGTCTGCTGCAAGCTCCTGCTGCACAGACTGCAAGCTGCGAGACCAGCCGAGCTGCTGCCCTGTCTCACACAGCTCGTACTCACCTGGAGAAAGAAGCCCCAGCAGAAAGCGCTGACGAATACGGCTGTCTAAATCCACATGACGGGAGCGGATAGACAGACTGGCTCTGCCTGGGATCGGGAAGAAAGAGTCTATAAAGTATCCACAGCTACGTGGTGTTTCCTAAAGATATCCTTGGCTAAGGGGACTGAGAGCACCAACAGCCCAGGAGCTCTGCCTGGTGGGATGCTTGGGCTGTCCCTTGGGCTCGAGGGGTGGTGAAGGACTTGGACTTTATTTCGGGAGACACTGGGCCTCCCTGCAAAGGTTGGATCCAACTCTGCCCCCCCCTCTGTCCCCGGTGTTGAGGAACACGGCAGCTTTGAGTTCAGCATCCCATTAAAATGCAAAGAGTAGAGGTGTGCTGAAAAATTAGGAGATGTTGCTATTGTAGAGAAAAAGTCGCTTAAAAGAGCACGGTTTGACCAAAAAACTAAAGCCTGCTCAGAGTCTCCCTCTTGGGAGGACACCTTAGGACAGGAACGTCCCGGTATCCGGAGATGAAGCACCTACTCTGCTTCAGAAATGCTCTAGTTTCCCCAGCACATCCCCAAAGGGATGCCCATCATTTTTAAACACGCTAGAACCTGGTCCTGCATTTCTTTTGAAAGTTGTTTCATACTGGAGAGCGGGCATGTACCAGACCTGGAGCTGGAAATTATTTTTGAGATAATACAATAACTATTCAGGGAGTTCCTCCTTGTTCCCAGCAAGGGAACCCCCCCCTCCTCTTTTTCCCATGGCGACAGCTCAAAAATACCTTGGCTTGTTCTGCAAACCTGCCAAAAGATGCTCCCGGCCTCCAACCACGCGTGGAAACCGAGATGCCCGCGGAGGACACGCCAGGGTGCTTAAACCCCTGCAGATGCTCTGGACAAGCTGCACAGAGCTGTGCCTAAGACCAGCACCAGCTATTTTCAGCTTTAATAAGCCAAAAAAAACCCCAAAAGCCTGTTATCATTGTGTGGTGCCACCCCGCTGCCCTGCAAAGGACCGAGCTCCTGGACGCCAGGGATTTTTCAGGGCTAAAGACCGTTTCTGCCCTGAACCGAGGAATAACGACAGTGGTGCAGCTGTCAGGCCCTCGAGCTGCGCTTTGGAGGAGGAAAGTTTCTGTTCCTGCTGCTCCAGAAGCTGCTGTGTCTCGGCTTGACCGAAATCTGCAGGATCTGTCTGTAGGAAAGGCAGGCGAGGCGGCGGGGCTCTGTTTACACCCTGCCAGGCAGAAGCCCTCTCCCACCCCTTAGATGTCGGTGGGTATAAACACGCCAACAAACAGCCAAGTGCTACCGAAAGAACCTTTGAAGTTGGAACGCAGCTGCCCCGGGGCCGAGAAAACACTCGGAGCTAATCCAGAAGCGACACGCGTTACTGCGGAGGCTGAGATATCGGGATAGGAAAGGAGCCGGGCACTCGCGGCGTCAGCCGAAGTGATCCCGACGTGCAAGTTAAGGCAACTGCAAAATCAATCCCTGACGGTTGGGAATGAACGGTTACAGCCCGTGTCACCTGGAGATGGGAGGGTGGCTTGGAAAAAAGGCATGGGATGGTGGCGGAGGGGCTGCCGCGGCACTGCCGCCGCTCGGCCCGGGGAGCGACACGGTTCGCAGGCTCCCAGCTGCTGTTTGCTGCCAGGCTGCTGTGAGCAAAACTCACTCGACTGGACTCTGGGAAGCATTTATCCGACTGTCATCCCAGCTAATTACAGGGAGAGCGATTGCAGCTCCTCCTCCCGAAGCACTCGGCAAGAATGAAGCCCGTTTCTACCCAGCTCCTGCCCGTCAGCTCGTGGAGGAAAAGCTGCTTTCCTGTGCATCCCTGGCACAAGCATCCCTGGCACGAGCATCCCCAGCACCAGCATCTCCAGCACAAGCATCCCCGGCACGAGGATCCCCAGCAAGAGCACCCCTGGCACGGAACCCCTGCTGCCCACCGCCTCCCGCGCAGGGCTCAACTCTGCCACTTCTGCACCCACCCGTGCCCAGGTGCTGAGCCTCGGCTGAGGACTGGGCACTTCAGGAGCGGTTTTGGGGCTCTTTCCATAAATTTTGGGCAGGCAAAAGGATGAGCAAAGGTTCTATCACAGACACAGGCGCTGCGAGGTGCTGCTCTGCGCTCCATCAGGCCCGTCTGGTGCTTTACCGTATCTGCTCTGTCAGGCACTAACGAACGGGTCTGACGAGGTTGCTGGAGGATGCCAAACCCCGCAGACGCCGGAGCAGCTCTCAGCACTTCAAACTCCTTCCACCATCGACTGAATGACAAACACTCTGTGCAAAGCAGACTTTGCCCCTTCCACGTGCCCAGGGCTGCCCTTAACAGCATCCCACCCTGGGAGCGGACCTTCCGTTTGGCAAACAGGCTCCTTTCTCAGCCCCAACTATTTTTTTTTCATGTTATACAGCACAGTCACCCCAGTACTTGTTTTTCCTGAGGATGAATCACATCGTATGAGGAGTTAAACCATCGCCCAAGAGTAGCAGATTTAGCACAGAAGGCAAAATGTAATCTCTTTGAAGCCAAACTCTGTACCAAAGGCCTCAGCCTCTGTTTCCTTGTGGTTAAATATCTGGAATATGAAATTCATGAACAAAACAAACCAAAAAGCTAACATTTTACTTTGTGTTTTCATACGCTTCGCCTCTCCCATTCTGCAAGACATTCTTGTACCTGGAGGTCTCACCGGGCTTTGCTGAGGTTTTGCCAGCCGGCACCAGGGGGCATCTGGCTGCCTGCCCCCGCCGTCGCCCTCCCCACTCTCTTCCCCTGCCCCAGCCACCCCAACCCACTGCCCACAGCCGCCAGCCTCCCTGCCAGCCTCTGCAAGGTCCCCGTGTCACTGACGGGGATGAAGAATTAATCAGAGGAGTGATGATGCCCACACGGCACCGCCCGCCAGACCTGCTCCCTCGGTGTCACGGTGACAAAAGCCAGTGGCAATGACCACGCAGCACGTACCGGTGTGTTTTTCACTCATGTCCCTGGGGCAGGTTTCCCAACGGGCTGTGGGAAACATCCCGCTTTGTGGGATGCTTCTCCGGGCTGGCCCATGCTGGGGGCACATTTTGGGAGTGCTCCAGCTCACAGTCCCTCCTTCCCCATCCCCACTGGGGTAGTGGGTGCCGTGGATCCAGCTGTGCAGTGGCCAGGCTGAGGGTACCGGGGTCATTTGCTGGGGCAGGTCTCTGCCACCACGTATTTTTTCCCTGCGTGTCAGACTCTCAGAGGCACCATGGCCCAGCGGATGGAGCATCCCGCTGGATGACACCACGCCGGCAGCACGCTCGGGGAAAGCACTGCTTGTGCTGAAAACCCCAGCGAGGGAGAAAATTACCTCCATCTCCAGGAGAGAAACTTTTGTTGTGATTAGGTGAGGTGGGTAGGATGCTCTCCGTGGGTTTCCTAACCCACACAGGCAGCTAGAGGTAAGGCAGAATTGAGCCGTTTGTAACCCCGCTCCAGGGATGCCCCAGCCAAGACAAAGCCTTCGGCCTCTCCGCAGATCCGCTCCCCATCTCTAAAACGAGGCTAAATCCTCCTCCCCATCACACAGCACGCAGGAGGGATGCAGCCGGGGCGAAAGCACCGTGGAGGTTACGCAGAACGGCCGCAGGCGGTTTGTTCGATAAACCGTCCCCGGTACGGAGCGGCCGGCGGGCTGGGGGCTGCGCGGGGCCGAGCCCTCCACACTCACCATCCCATCGACGGCGTGATCTGTCCGACTCCACCGGGAGGGAGGGGGTAGAAACCGGGGATGTCTGAGGTCTGCGAAGGACGGTGCACTCCTGGGAGAAGGGAGAAGGAGATGAGTTGGAGCCGGTACCACGCTCCCCAGCTGACCTAGACCACTCCCCAACCCCTGCCTGCTCCATCCACGGACACTCGTGGGCAGCAGGGAATATATGAGCAAGCTGGCTGTGAGCGGCGGGATAGTATAATTTCCCTTTTTATTGCTGTGATTCTCTCTGTGGATGTGGTGGGTCATCCACGTTGCTGCAGAATCACAAACACTGGGGAAGGCAGCTTGCTCCTGCACAAGCATCATCCCTGCTCCGTGCCACCAAGCAGCACCTTGCTTTGGTAAGGGTTTGGTAAGGATTTGGTAAGGATTTGGTAAGGATTTGGTAAGGATTTGGTAAGGATTTCATGGACTCCAGACATCCCTCTGCCCTTCACAGGGAGCCTGTTCAGGTGCACAACTGACAGTCAAAGCTGGTCCTGCATCCCCTTCCCACCAGGCATCCCTGGGACCCCCATGAGTGGCCAGCGGGGACGCTCCGGCAGCACCACTTCTAACTCGACTTTAAACGTTGAGTCCCCATTCAAAGCAACTGTTTCACGGGCTCTGCGGGTGCCAAGGAACACCGGAGGTGGGTATGGTGCCAGCTGGGAATTCACCCTTCACACGGGGAATCCCTACGTGATCTTCAAAGCCGCTGGCACGGGTGGCATGGCCAGAGGAGACAGCCGCAGCCGCTTCCCTTTCTATCCCGACTTGAAAACAGCCCACGGAGCCCGGGGCGGCAGGTGGGACTCAGACAACCGCGGTGCTGCTGGCAAACACAGCCTCCAGCTGACCCCCGGACTGGAAGGGAGCTGGGGCTGAGCTCTGCCGCAGCACCGTGTGATGCTGACTGCTAACGAGGCTGACCGCTAACGAGGCTCACACAAAACACCGTACAGAGATTGTCCAGCAGCTGTTCTGGGCAATAAATACATTGAATAAATCGGTGATTAGTTGCAAGTGGTTTGCAAACTCGAAAGTCTGGCTTATTCTCCCAGGTGTACTAATGATAAATTATTAATTAGGAATGACACCAAGAGATTCCAAGTATCTTATTAGGAGTTAGCTAAAATAAATACATAACTGAACTGAAAGGAGTATATAACTCAGTACGAGATCAGAGATAAAGAAGAAATTTTTTACAACAAGGGTGGTGAGGCACTGGACCAGGTTGCCCAGAGAAGCTGTGGCTGCCCCAACCCTGGAAGTGTTCAAGGCCAGGTTGGATGAGGCTTTGAGCAACCTGGTGTAGTGGAAGGTGTCCCTGCCCGTGGCAGGGGGGTTGGAACGAGATGGTCTTGAAGGTCCCTTCCAACCCAAACTGTTGTCTGATTCCATGATTTACCTGCAGCTGTGCTCAAACAGAACGCAGCAGCCCCTGAACCTCAAACAAAACCAGCATCTGCTTTAGACAGCAGCCAGGATTTCCTGAGATTTGGGCCTCCAACAACACAAATTGCATAAGCCAGAGCACAAGTTATTCTTGCTGGCCCAGTGGTCGGGGCACCAGCCACTGACTCAGAAGATCCTGCTTGTATTTCCTTGTCTGCGTGTCCTCAGGCTACTATGAAATACTTTAAAGGGATGCTGTGAGAATGAGTACGACGGTGACTCTCAGGCCCTTACACCAGGTGATAATGGGAGATATTTCAGCCATGAAAATAGAGACGAGACACATCCAGAACAAACGAGGAAGAAAACCCTCGCCCCAGCAGCGCAGGGCTGGGGCATGCAAAGCTGATCACAGCTGCACCACAGGGACAGGTCCCAGCTGAGGATGATGGTCTGAACCTCTCCACAAATAGGACCTGGGTGGGGTCCCTGGGATGGACAAGACTCCCCTTGTGTCTGACATAAATATACAGGCTACACGGGAAAGGGGAGATGGAAAGACCGGTGCGCAGCCGGAGGACAGCAGACAGCTTCCCAGCATTAGCAACCCACCACAGAGATGAACGCTTGGGGACTACTCCAGTGCCAACCATAGCCTCCACGGAGGGACAGAACCAGCTCATCCCTTGGGTGAGCTGCTCCCATATTGCTTAAGGCTTCCCAGGCTAACAGCGAGTCCCCGGAGGCAGCTCTCGGTGCGGGGCGCTGCGAGACACCCGCACCAGCAGCGGGAAGGAAGGTGTGTCGGGTCACCTTCCCGGGAGACTCGGAAATCTGCACGCTTCCTCTTGAGACTCTGAAATCTGCCATTAGCTGAGCTTTTAATAGGTTTATTTTGTTAGCTCTTCATATTTTTCTGCTGAGTTTATTATGCTGTGGCGGCTGACAAGCAATGTGCTGGCTGGAAGAAAAACCAGCATGTGCCTGGGTGTCTCTTACACCAGACCTAAATCCTCCCCATCAGCATCCCTGACGAGTCCAGAACGTGGCCTCCGGGCTCAGACCAGGGATAATTCAGCATGCCCTCCAGCCAGGAGCACCCTCAATACCCCATCGTTTTAGAAATGCTGTTAACTCGGCGAAGCTGATGTCTCTGGGGCAGTTTGGATCACTTTTGGGTGGAGGCCTTTGCCCAAATCACAAGTTGCTTTTGTGCCTCTGTCTCTGCACTTATTTCTGGGCTCCGATGAACCCCAAACCCCTTCCTGAATATACTTTGACACAAAAGTGTCAATTTGCTCACTTTCACATGAAATCAAGGCCAGGTTTGTGTGAAAGCCTGGGTGATGTGAACAGATGTAGAAAGATTCTGTTGCACTAACGTAGGGTTGAGAAAAGTTGGATGTTACCCTCAGCTTGCCTGTAACCCACGAAGAATGATGGGCCAGGGTGAATTCCTGTGCACGTACCTACATTTTACAGTTCAGGGTTGAACCTCTCCCTACTGTACTTTCCTCTGTAGCCTCATGAGCTAATTCACATGTCCTGCACTCACACAGGAACCCAAAAAGCCAAACCGTGTGACAACCACATAACGTGTGACTACGGACACACGCATGCAACAATCCAGTTAGCTATCAGACACCAATCCTGTTTAGTCAAAATATTTCCTGTTTCAAGCATTTATTTTCTCAAAATGACAACCTGACAACAGTTTGGGTATGAGTCAAAGGAAAGATTACTTTCCATTTTCTGGTTGACTCTTACGCATCGTCTCGCGGGCTCTGGTCTCGTCTCAAGCTACAAGACGGCTTGCACAGAGAATTAAGCAGGCTTGATCAGCAGGGTTGGCACTTTTGATATCAAACTCCTCTCCACCAGGATTACGAAGCATTGCCAATATGCTAAATAAACTTCTACTCTTACACAATGCCCCAGTTGACCAAAACTCTTGACTTTTCCCATTGATTTGGGACCTCAAAAGTGACAGCCCCGATCTCAGGGATCTCCGGCACCGTCCCCCTCCCACCGCGCAGGTCCCCAGTGGTGCCATTACCTTGTTTCTGGTTGATGTCAGCGGGCAAGTGGGGCGAGTGGGAGCCGTGGCTGAAATGGTCGTTGCTGTAAGGGATGAGCGGGGTGAGCGGGTGGACTCCGTGGGACGGCTGCACGACGGGAACTTTGTTGGACTGCAAGACAAAAGGAGGGAGAGGGCTCAGAAGTTGTTGAGGAGGCAAGGAGGGCCGGTGCCCCTTGTAGGTCCTGTTGTTGCAAGTGAGGCTGGGAATCAGAAAAAGTCCCCAGTGTCTCTCAAGGGCAAGGCAGAAAATGCCCTCACCTACTTAAATAAACACTACAGCATCCTGCAAGAAAAATCTGTAAACCAAGCAGCGACAACAGCTGAAGACAACTGCATGGGTAGGTGGAAAACAGCTCAAATCAACATGAAGTTTTCAAAAGAAGAGCTTTTTTTCATTCATTTCCAGTATCTCTTATCCCAGGATGAATGCTACAAGCATGTTACCCAACGCACCGCTCTTGTTTTCTGCCTCGTGCTACCACAGAGTCTAAATCTGGACTTTCACATCCTGCACGTTCACTCTGAAAGCCACGCTCGGGCTTTCCTAACCTGGGCGCTCAAGCAAGGAGAGCCACGCTGAGGGCAATGCCTTCGAAACAGTGACGTGGTCACCAGCGAGTCCTTGGGCTGAAATCCCCCTCGGTCCGAGCTCTGGCACTGGGAGAAGGTCTGGAGGGAGCTGAGCAGCGCTAGGGATGCAAAAAACCCGGGAAATTTAAAAAAGAAAAATCCAATGTCCTCTTGCAGCTGCTCCCGGTTACGCGCGGCGAGGCCACGGGAGCCCAACATCTTTGCAAAAGGTGCTTTTTTTGTGAAGGCAACGGGGAGTACTTCTGCGTGTTGGAGCAGAGAGAGGGGAACCTGTTCAAAAGAGCTGTAAGGAAAACACACACACACACGCACACGCACACATACGCCGCCGTCTCCAGCCAGCCTCCTCGCCTCCAGCATTTCAAGCTGCTCCCTACATGCCCGGTTTCGCCCATGGTTGTCTTTAAACCCAAACTGACTTCGCCTTGGTGGAGGAATGTTAGGATTTGCCCCAGATAAATCCATAAAGAGAAGTAGGACTGAGGGCACCCCAAAACGGGGAGAAAATGAGAACGGATCAGGTAAGTTCCCAGCTCTCCTGGGGCTTGGAGCTGGGTATTGCCAGCCAGACCTCTCGTGTCCCACCAGGACATCTACAGATGATTTGCTGTGTGACTTTTGACAAGTCATTTACAATCTCTGGACTTGATTCACTGGTGCCTTTCACTTTGGTAATGATTTTGCTCGGGCAGAGCGAGCACGGAACGCCAGCTGGCTTTGGTGGAGGTGGTGCAGCTGGAGCCCGTGGCGCTGGAGGACCTGCCATGGACCTCTCCCTGCTGCTCCGAGATGTCTGCACAGCAGCTCAAGAGCCCTGGGCAAGTCCTGCGTTTTGCATCGCTGCTCCGAGGAGGAAACCCATGAAGTGGAAAGGAAAACAGGCTGATGGAGACGCTGCTTTACATCTGTCTTTCCTAAAGGTTTGCTCATGCAAATAAAAACCAAGCGGCACGCAGATTTGCATTTAAGAATGAATGAAACCCCTGAATTCCTGATGTTTACCAGGCATAGATTTACTGCGTACAGTGGGATACTAGGAATGTAGCCCTCCTCCCCAGCACAAACTGGTGTGGCACAGGCGCTCTGTCCTGCAGCAGGGCCACGGGCTATGTGGTTTTACCCACCGACAGTGGCGCTGGGCTGGCTCCTGCTTAGTTAAAGACATGTTTGGAGCTCTGAGCTTTTACTATTCTTGCCCATGAAATGAGATAAGAATAGCTTTTCAGTGATATTTCTAAAATTAGCTATAGTTTAGCTTATTTAAGAGCCAGAAAGCCAAAATTAGGGATATGCAGTTCTAAGCATACATTTTAACACAACACTGGAGCAGAACGAGCTCGATGCTGAGCTGTCTGGAAAACCTCAACTTAAGCATTTCTGCCATTCAAAGTGGGGCAGATCTTTCCTTCCCGTTCGCCCCGTGCCTGATCCAGAGCACAGCACCATCCAGCAGCCAGCCTCGCTGCCTGACGGCTGTCAACAGCATTCGGAGCAACGACAGGAGACACAGACCACTACAAAGGCAGCTGAACAGCCCTGATGCTGATCCACAAGGTGCCTCAACAGTGAAAAGCACAGAGCACGTGTGGTTACAGCAAAGGCACGGGCTGTCCTTCTTCCCCAGCAAAGCAGAACATGGCAGCTTGGTGGCACAATCGGTTGCAACTCAGTTACGCAGATTTTCCATCAGTTCAGATGGGAAACAAGAGGTTGCACCAGTAAGAAGAGTTGGCCTTCCCCGTGTCTCTTCTACGTTTGCACTTGCCTTGCTGAAAAACTTTTCTCCTACTCTTTAAAGTCATAAAAAACTGGTGGGGAAGGATGCTCAGGAGGGAGGTAAGACAAACATTTCTGCAAGAGGCTATCCATCCCCCTCCTGCTTCCTCCGTTGGGGAGTTTTTTACAGGAACCTGTCTCACAGATTGAACCAACCAAGGGAAGAAGGAAACATTGCACAAAGATCTGGAGAAACAGAGAAGAAGCCTTCAGTGTTTATCCCCAGTTTGAACACTGCAGCTGCTAACAGTCACGGTCCATGGCCATGTCCACAGCTCCTGGTCCTCACCAGATGGGCTGCAGCAGCCGCACGCATCTTCGCTGTGAAAACGCATCTCGTTTATAGAAAACTATACGCCAGAGAAATTGTATCAATTCCTCTTTTGTGCAAAGTCTAGAGTTAGTTTCTGAAATCAGCTGCCGTGCATGAACCTTGAAGAGGCTTTTCAAAGCCAGAACTCATCAGCTGACGATGTCTTATGCCATAAAATTAACCTGATGCAAACGTTTTCTGCTGAGCGGACTGATTTAACATGAGGGCAGTTGGTTTGGTGTCCTCTCAGTAGGTCCCCTGGGAGGACATGGGGTGCTGCTGCTTGGGACACCACGGGGATGTGCTGCGGTTTGGTGAAGCGTCTTAACTGTATCTCCTCCCCAAAGCCATGTTTCAATACTGCTCGGAGCAGTGGTGACGGAGCTGCTGGTTACCCACCACCCAAAACAACACAGCTGGAGCTCAGCATCATGGCTCCAACCCCAAGTCACCCCAAGCGACCTCTTGTCCTTTGTCAGCCGCGGGGGGACACGAAAGGGCCCTGAGGACAGTATTGTCTCACCTCTCCCAGCACGGCCCTTCGAGGGCAGGTCGGGGAATGAGCTGTGCAGCCACCACCTCGCTACAGAAATGAAGAGCTGCATTTACAGCAACACCAGAATGGTATTTCCAGAAAGGATGGAGCAGCAGAAAGGGTTTTGCAAGCCTGGAGGGCCTTTTTCCCTCTCCAGTTTGCTAAATCACAACTCTTCTGAGTGCCCACCTCTCCAGTCAGCAGTGCCCACTCGGATCCCCGTGTGCCACGTGCCAGCAGCCGGTGCCACTCGGTGCTGGGGCACGCACCGACCCCGCAGACCATCACCCTACCGGGATTGATCAGCCCCATCAACCCGGCTGAAAATAATTAAAAACCAGAAAGACTACGAGGGAAGAAGCTCCCACGTTGAAGCCAAGAAGTGACTTTAATAACTCGAAGTAATTGGATGAGCAAAAAGAAAACGCAGTCGCATTAATTATTAAGACAGACTAATTGTTGGCAAGGCAAAACTGGGAGACCTCACCGCTCACGCTTGGGTGTCTGACTGCGACAGCAGCTCGAGGCCAGCAAGAAAACTCCTTTTGCTGAGCACACACAAACCCAGCAGGTCTTTCACGTGAGCATCACCCGCACGTTCGGAGCCGCAATGTTGTTCAGCTCTGAGGTGCCCCGTTGGGCACAGCACCCTGTGCCTTCGCTCCCATCCCACGCTGTGCGTGCCCAGCGCGGGCAGCCGCCGGGTTATCCCAGCCTGCGGGCATGGTGCTGGTTGATCAGAACCATAAATGAGGGTTTTTTAAAGAAAATGCGTTTTTTTTTTTTCATTGGAAAATGGTGAGAGATTGTAATCAAACATCTTCTGGAAAGCACAATGTCTTAGCAAATATTTTGACTCATTTTTTTAAGACTGATCTATTTAGTAACGATGTGCTGAAAATGAGTAGTTTTAATTTTCTGGCAGAAGACAATTCATAACTAAAATGAAGCGGCTTAATTCTACTGCCCCTGCCAATGCCTGCTGCCCAACTTAGTGAAAAAAGGTTTTGCTGAATTTCATGACAGCTGCACCAAGCGCCCAGGATCAGTCCTGGCACGGGGCGGTCGGGGCCGTGCAGGCGACCCGCACCGTGGCGAGTTGTTTAACACATTAAAGGAGAAGAGCAAACCTGTCTGCAACACTGCAGATGACACCAACCAAAGAGAGCTCACCTTACAAGGCTGATCTTCCTCTGCCCTCTTGCACACAGGGACAAGCATCTTTCCTAGGAATAACCCCTGCTGGGTTGTTGATGACTAGATTTCAAGAGTTTTTATGATTTCCCCGGATTTTGAATAAAAAAATCTAAGTGAAAAGCTGGCTTTTTCATAGTTTGTTTTAACGGAAAAGTCACATCGATGACGCTGTTTGGTAGCAAAGAAACTTATATTTTATAGATTTCCCATATGTTTGAAATAATCAAATGAATTTAAGAATTTGCTCTCACTTTATAAAAGTCAGCCCAAAGCCCCCAGGAGATGTACCGCATCGTCAGCCGATTCTGAACGTGCAGTATCACCTTCCTGCAAAACCACAGCATCACTCACTGCATCCCCCGGCTCCCCACGCTGAGCCAGAAAAACTCCACTCCAGTTTCTTCCACGGGATTTCTGGACATCTTAACCTTCCTGTGCTGCTTCTGCATGGTTTTTTACAAGATGTTTTAACAGCTCCTCTGAAATGAGAGGCTGTGTGTTTGCAGATGAGCCAGCTGGGACTTCATCGTGGGGAAGCAGCTCCAGCATTCAGGCTCCAGCTGAGAGCACTTCTGCAGAGCCAGCGTTGGCGAGCACCGGCCAACACCCTGGGTGGCCAAAATCCCTGTGGCCAGCCCAAAACCAAGCAAGGCCAGGTTGGATGAGGCTTTGAGCAACCCGGTGTAGTGGAGGGTGTCCCTGCCCATGGCAGGGGGGTTGGAACTAGATGATCTCTGAGGTCCCTTCCAACCCAAACCATTTTATGATTCTATGAAAACAGGGACCAGCTGACCAAAGAGTCCTGCACTGCGGGAGCCACCAGCTCCTCAATGGATGCAGAGGACTTTGCAGGGAGAGGAAAACCCATCACCCCTCGTGATGCCTGGAGACGGGTGTCCCCATCACCCCGGGCCATGCTGGTCCTGGTGGCTGCATCCTGAGCGAGGGGAGGCTGAAAGCACCCAGGGGGTGCAGGATCCATCCCCCGCGGCACGGTGGCACAAAGCGCCCCGGTGCAGGAGCTGGCGGCAGGGGAGAGCGCTGTGGTTTGCAGCCTCGCCGGCGAGCCGAGCCGCGGTGAGGCGAGATTAGTCACGTCACTTTCAAATTTTCCCACATCACCGTCCCCAAAAATAGTGAAACGAAAAAGCCGTGGGCCAGCGCGGCGGCGGCCGGCGTGGGGCGAGGGGCCTGGCTGAGGGACGGGAGCTCGGGCTGGCGGTTGTGCCACGCCGGCAGCTGCCACCACCCATGCAGAGGTGGGTTTTGGCAGCCTGTGCCACCAGCTGTGCCGTGTGTCCGGCTGCTGGGAGCAGCCCTCGGAGCCGGTCGCGGCTCAGAGCAGGCAGATGGATGGGGTGAGCTCCAAGCACATCTCCGTGCTCCATCATCCTGGTTGGGTCCATCCAGGGTGGAAGCCCTGGGTGCAGCACACATGCTGCAAATGGCAGTCCGGCCCCAAGTCGCCCCAAATGTGTTCGCTTCGACGTCACTTCTCAGAGAGGGCGAGACGAGTTGACGTGCCGGCTATGAAAAACAAAACCCACCAAGTTTTGCTGTTGCTGATTCAATGAGGAATTAATTCCTCTTCGCTGCAAAATTTAGTCATCGTGCCACAGAAAGAAAAGGTGTAAGGTCAGGCTGCACCGAGCATGCACCGCTGCTGGGGAAGGAGCCTGTTACTGGGGGGAATGTGCCTTTTGCTCTTTATCCAACAATCAATCCAAATTAGCAAATTATTAGGGACATTATTGGGTACATCCCACAGCATCGGATCAGCTTCTGGGAGGGCTTGCAGGGCAGCGCCGTCATTTGGGGTGCCCGGGGACCCGGAGCCCGTGACTCAAACCCAGTTCTGCACATTTCAGGGTATCTCTGAGTTCTGATAAAACCTCCGAGCTCGGGGTCCCGGACCGTGTCGGCAGACACCTTCACCCCCCCGTTTGCCCACGGTGTTGCACTGGGAGATGCAGTGATCAAAGATCACCCCAAATACCCGCCGCAGGCTGTTTTGGGCGCCGACGGCGAGCGCCGGGGCCGGAGCCCTCGGCAGCCTGCGGGCGAAGGCAGTGTCGACTCATTTCTCGTCTCAGCACACTTTTTTCTCTTTTTTCACTTTTGCTGCAGTCACATCGCCCCAGCCCGCTGCCCCAGCAGAAAGGAAACAGGGAAAGTTAAAACCACCCACGCTCAGGCGCTGCCCTCGCCCCACCGTGCACCCCTCCAGCAAAGCCGAATTTCAGCAGCAGTGGCATCCCCCCAGCCCCTGCCTGGGGCTGGGTCACCTGGAGCCTGGAGGACTGGAGCTGGCCCTTACCCTCAGCACCACCAAGGCTTCCTCCAGAGACCAGAAGACCACATCTCCCATGACCAGGAGACCACATCTCCCATGACCAGGAGAGCCCCGCTGCCCCATGCACCCCATCTCTGGCTGGTCCAGAACTGCTTAGGAGCAGCAGTCAAACAAAGGGAAAAGTAATAACATGCAGCTGTTAATTCTGGCATTAATTCTGCATATGAATTGCAGCAGGGAGCTGATCGGTTTAGGATATACATAAGGCAAATATTGTCCTTGCTCAGGTTTTTATCCCTGCACTCTACATTTTGTGGGTGATGGAGCGTTATTCTCTGAACTCTTCCCTTTCTCTCTGATTTCTTTCAGCTTCTTTAAAATCCAGCTCTGCTTTGAAGAGGTAATAAGGCCCCTAAGCAATCACAGAATCATAGAACGGTTTGGGTTGGAAGGGACCTCAAAGATCATCTAGTTCCAGCCACCTTCCACTACACCAGGTTGCTCAAAGCCTCATCCAACCTGGCCTTGAACCTGCTCTTTTTTGCACATCCAAGGGGGTGCACTCGCCTTAGTGGCAAAACTCAGCTCCCGTGATGCTGACGTTCCCGTGTGACTCGGATACGCGTCACAGTGGCGTTAGGGGACTCGGCTTGGGTACCAGGGGACAAGTTCTTTGATATTTAACACCTTTCGTGCCCCAGCACTCAGAGAGGTGGCCAAGCTCCAGACACGACGGGGACAAATACAGAGAAAGAACTTCAAAACCTTTTAAAAGTTCTCAGCGACCTTCTGTGTTGCTGCTGGTTTCTGTTTTTAAGCAATGATGGTTATTATTTTTAAAGGGGAAATAGCTGAAGCTTTTCACCGTTTACGGGCACAGGAAGAGCCGTTTCACTTCTCAAGTATTTATCTTCTCAGAGAAAGATGTAGGTGGTTCTTTGTGAAAAGAAAGAAAAAAAGAAAAGGCATGGAAAAATAAAGCTCAAAACTCCCTCCCTGAGTTTGTTCTCTTACGGTGAGAGAGGGCAAGTGTGGAGGCAGCTACATCCCTTATGAGAGAGGAGAAACCCCCTGAAAAATGAACTTTTGGCATCGCAGCCCAGTGTTTACAGTCACATTCGGCAGAAGAGCCACCTCACTCCAGAAGCCTCCTTGACTGTGCAGAAAGCCCCGTGGCTCGGCGCTCGCCTTGCTCGGGAAATGCTGCTGCTGCGATGCTGGAAGCGGCTCCACAGCCCTGCGCCTGCTTGGGGGGGGACACCAGCACCCCACTACGTGCTGGCTGCCACGAAGGGCAGCGGTGACATTTGGCTTCACAGAAACAAACACCGGGGCAATATAACCCAGGGGCTGCGCCGCGATGCCAAACCCCAGCTGTTTTCTCCCAAATCAGGGCAATGTGGTTGTGGGGCTGCATCACCCCCCAGCTACTTCCCCTGTTCTGTGACATCCATCCCTGGTTATTGCCTCCCTCGTGCTCTGGGCTACGGAGGAAAAAAAAACCCCTCTGTCCTCTTCGTGCTACGTGGTTCTGCGAATTTGAATCAAAAGCTGCAAACCCTGGAGTTATCGGTAAAACCTGGGGCTTCAAAGGAGAAGGCACTTGACCCACGGAGGCTGATAATATCTGACCTCCTTTATTTCGCTCGACTGAGCGGTTGGGCTGATACCCAGAATTAATCAGGAAAATGTCCAAGGGGGCAAGGGAGGAGAGCAAAATAGAAGTATGACACGGAGCCAAGGCTTGCCCTTTGGTAAGGCTCCAGGCACCGTTTCCAAAAGGACCAGAGACGTTACCCTCCGCATGCCCGGCTCACGGGAGCACCGGCACCGACCGAACCTCCACGGGCAAAGGCTGGGTGAAACGCAGCGATTTCTGGGTGCGTTTGCCAGCAAATCAGCCCAACAAGAACTCTCCAGGTGTCAGGGCCACGACGTTCTCCGGAGGCAAATCTTTGCCTACGCATCCCCTGGGCATCAGGTGAGGGCTCCCAGCTGCCCCGCTGCCCTTTTCCTTTCCTTTTAGAACAAAAACAAAACCAGCCCGTGCACTTGAAAGAGCGCAGGGAAGTTAACAAACACAAAACACAAAGAATCTCTGATGAGATTTAAGGCGTTTCGATTCTCCGAACATCAGAGGGGGTGAAACTTGCCCCTTCGTGCCGCAGCGGTGCCAGGGTGCACGGTCATCGTGGGTGACACTGTCCTGCCAGTGTCGCCACTGTCACCTTGGGACCTGGACAGGAGACCCATCACAGGACTTTTGTCCCTGTCTCTAGGCTTGGGATGGGATGGCTGCCAGCCCCTCCTGGCAGGCATTATACTTCCTGGTTTGCTTCCTATTTATTTATTTATTTATTTATTAAATTTCATTTCAATCTGCTAGTCTCAAAGCTCAGCTTCAAGGGGCACCTCACCATGCAAGAATGCCACTGGTTGAAAAAAAAAAGAGACAACAAATCAAAAGTGTCTCACCCCACCCGAAAGTAAATCCCCAACTCGGTGACTGCGCTGTGAAAAAACAATAGTAACAACAGTAATAATAATAATAACAATAATAATGATACTGTAATGCTGCTGACTTGTTCAGAGAGAGCTTTCTCCGACCGCTGAGGCCACGCGCTCGGGGACGACACCAAGAGAAGATGATGGGATGGAGGCAGCTGTGCCCAAGCACATGCCACTGGCTAACGAACAGATCAGACGATACGAGCGGGGAGGATAATTTCCAACAGTTACCGTCGTGCTCGGGTGTGCGTTTCCCTGCTGGGGTGAAGCCCTTTGATATTTATATGGACATCAAGCTCATTTCCAACAGGGATGGCCACGAGGGAACACACCGTGGCTGATGTCTGGCCCAGACCTTGCTGTGGCATCACTGCCGGGATGCCACTGGGATGGCCAGCTGCGGCTCGGGATGTCGCTCCCACTCTAGTATTAATTTTTGCAACCAGCTGTGGAAAAACTTCCAACCAGCCCAAGGAGCGATGGCTGCGGTGAGGGGCATCCCGCCCCACCGGGCTCCTCAAAACCCATCGGGGACCCCAGGGCAGGACTGGGAAGAGCTGCCCCTGCATTATCCTAATCTGCGCTCACACTTATTTCCCAGTTTCCATGATAAACGACTCTCTGGAGGATGCGGAGGAAAGATAATCCCCTCCAGAGCCGAGGGGCTGCTTTACTGACACCCCGCAGCTGTAAGGCGATAGCAGCTTCCCTTGTTGCTCACTTTCAAGGGTGACATGTTTACAAAGAATGCTACAGCCACTAATCCTGGATGATACCCTGTGTCTGCCTGGGAGAAATCCTAATTTTCCTGATAGGAGGAATTAGTTCCTTTAATGCTTAATATCCCTTTTTTCCTCTGAAAGCAAGCAAGCGTTATTGTGCAGAGCGGAATAAACATTTTAATTAAACGTGGAATTTATCTTCCAGCCGAATTCGTACGAGCCCCCGACGATACGTCAAACTCCGCTTTCCCGTTTTGAATCTTCCTCTGATCTCTTAATGCGAGTGGCTGAATTAAAACCTGGGCTTGGTGGATTTGCATATAATTAGAGAGCAAGGGAAATTAATAGGGAATTGAACGGTTTTCTCTTCTGCCCATCTGATGTTTTCACCAGATTAAAAAGAGTTGATTTTTTTTAATGACTGTAAGAATGTATTAAATATTATTTAACCTTTTTTTTGTTGAGGGGAGGGAAGCAAGCAGACTAAAGAAACAAACTTATACATATGATAATGAACGCCTCCTATCGTGGGAAGCAAATATCATTGTAATTAGGATTAGAAAGGAATCCTAATTAATCTTGTCCTGCCACTTGACTTCTAGAAGTTCCTTAAATGTTACCTCCAACGAGATGTAAAACAAGGAGCAGTTTAAAGTCTCGCCAGATAATCCCTGTGCGCAGTGAGTTGCTGTCGTGGCCGCGGCCATCAGCGGCACGGGGTGAAGGCTGGACGAGCATCCCGGCCGAGAGCCGCTGGATTTCGGAATGAGGGGTCTGATCCCGGCACGTCAGCTGGATTCAGACTGCAGGGGAACACGCAGCTCTGCTGCCCCAGTCTCCTAATTTCCCACGATGACCGAGGTGATGAGATGGAAAGCCAAGAGAGATGGGATGCACCAAGTGCCACAGCCACGCACGACTCCGTACAGGGATCTTTTGAGGTCTTTTACCATGTTGTTTTTCAGTATTGTCTATTTAGCAACAGTTATTGGGCTTGTTTTCAGGATGGGACTCAAGGTAAGGGATGGGAATAAATGAGGAACCTCCAGTGCTGAGCCATCCCTACCTCATGCCCGATTTCATCTCCTCTACACTCGTGGTGATAACGATTACCTACCGTGCTGTATGAAGTCATACACATTTTAACTCGTCATGTGTCATCGAATCCTGTTTTTCAGGTATTGAGATTCATAGATTTAATTGCCCAAGATTTTACTACGGGAGTGGATGGTCATGAGATTATTTTCCTCTTTGGGTCTCAGTATGGAAAGCAGTTTTGGGAGAGCTGGTTTCCAAACTTCAGACCCCTGCTGAAAGCCTCATTTTCTAAACACAGCGAAATAGAGTGCAAGGAGGTGCCGTAACGGGGGATTGTAACCTGGGCTAGTAACGACACACAGCAAACTTGATGCTTTACACTAAGTAATAAATAATAAAAGAATCCTGCTACAGCTAGGTTGGCTTCTCAGCATATTTCTTCCAAGAACTCCAGTAAGTTTTTGGCTATGGCTTTATGAGAGTGACTGTGAATAACAGCCCAGGAATACCATGGTTAGTACCAACACGAAAAATTTTCACTTCGAAACCAGAGACCACACAAAATGTGCCCGGTCTTGGATTTCTTTTTAACCCAGGCTGATCAAAAGTTCACAAGGCAGGACTGATCAAAGGCTTCACGTTGAAAAAATGAGAAAGTCACAATTTCATATGGTTTTGATGAGAAAAATAATTGATGAAACTTGGCTCTTTCAACTTGGTTTTGCTTTGAGTTTGGGGCTCAGCTGAATACAAGAAGCAAAGAGCACAAACCCGCAAGGATTAAAATCTTAGTACAGTTTTAATGATCTATGGGGGCTCACCACCTGTCCCACAACCGCATGGGGTCAGGAATTTCAATTAAAGTTATTTATTTTTGTCAGGATAACCAAGTCATGGAAACTACAACTTTTCGTAGGGTGCATCTTCATCAGAGTTTTGTTGGGAGAAGTTTAGGTCCAGGACAGAGTTTTGAGTGACTTCTTGGCCGATGCACTTGCCTTTCCGGGAGGCAGAAGACCCAGACACATGCCATGCTCATCCTGAATCTTTCTTTTTATTTTCATGCTCTGATAAGATTGCAACAGCAATCTTCTACCAGATCGTGATGTTTTATGAGAACCATGATGGCCAACCACAAAGAGGGTCCCAGTGGTCCAACTCTGACTGGAGAGAGCAGCCTGAGCATGGCGGCTGGTGGAGTGTGAGTGGTCCCATCACCACAAATTTTGAGATTTGATAAGAAGCTCAACACAAGCCGGCAATGTGCACTGGCAGCCCAGAAAGCCAACTGTATCCAGGGCTGCTTCGAAAGAAGCGTGGCCATCAGGTCGAGGGAGGGAACTTTCTCCGTCTGCTCTCATGAACCCCCCCCTGCAGTGCTGTGTTCAGCTCTGCAGTGCCCAACAGAAGAATGACATGGAGCTGTTGGAGCGGGGCCAGAGGAGACCACAAAGATGATCCGAGGGCTGGAGCACCTCTGCTCTGGAGACAGGCTGAGAGAGTTGGGGTTTGTTCAGCCTGGAGAAGAGAAGGCTCTGGGGAGACCTTCCAGCACCTCCCAGTACCTAAAGGGGCTACAAGAAAGCAGGAGAGGGGCTTTGGACAAGGGCATGTAGTGATAGGACAAAAGGCAATGGCTTTAAACTGAAAGAGGGGAGATTTCAATGGGATCTAAGGAAGAAATTGTTCCCTCTGAGGGTGCTGAGGCACTGAAACAGGTTGCCCAGAGAAGCTGTGGCTGCCCCATCCCTGGAAGTGTTCAAGGCCAGGCTGGATGGGGCTTTGAGCAACCTGGTGTAGTGAAGGGTGTCCCTGCCCATGGCAGGGGGGCTGGAACTAGATGATCTTGTAGGTCCCTTCCAACCCAAACTGTTCTGTGATTCTATGAGATATCATGATTTCATGCAGGCAGCAAAGGGAAAAAAAATACCAACTTTTCTGGCCGAGGTCAGACTTATTTTCCAAAACAGCTTGTCCTGGGAGCTCGCCCTGCCCCGCAGTCAGCTATGACACAGGACTCCATGAAAAAGGTTTTCCAGAAACGTTAAACAAAGCAGAACTGAGCAAACAGAGGGATGTGTGCAGAGCCGGCCCCACGCCAGGCAGGCACCAGGGCTGCTGAACTGCGAGCAGGCAGCTGTGTCCCAGCACAGCCCCGTGCACCCCTGGGGCACAGGTCTGCCTCTGCCCACGCCGAGAGACCCCAGCCATGCCACCGCGCAGGACGCCGGTGCCACCAGCAGCGTCCCCGAGGCAGGTGACTATTTTCCTTTAGGCAGCTCATTTTGGGGGGATTTGCTGGGAAACGGAGGGTGGTTTCTTAGCTCCTGCTGGGGGTCACCTGGGGAGAGCGTGTGGGCTTCAACCCTCTTCAACACCAGAAAAACCTCGGGGTTCCCATGGAGGCGTTTGCCAAACTCGCTGATTTGGGTCCTGTTCTGTGCCAGCTGCTGCCACGAAATACAAACTGATCCCCTACAGCTGCCACAGCGTTTACACCCATTTAGATGGAAGGGAGAAGAAAAAGAATTCAAGAGGAAGGAAGAACAGATGATAATCCAGTATATCAAGTATATATACTTGATACTATATATCAGTATATCAAGCTTCTGGACCTATTTTTTTCCTAACCAGATAATTAACTAATTCAACTCACTCCCAGAGATCAGCCATTTAACTGTAGGTCATTTTGTAACACAGACTCTTTTTTTTTTAACTTAACTTTGACTTTATAATGTCTCTATTACAATAATTGACAGCAGTAGTGGCTGAAGAATGAAACTGAGGTTACACAGAACATCAATTATACTAAAAAAATACATCTACCGCACCTACATGCACACAACCTCCACATGCCTACGGTGCAATTTTTTAGCATAGGTATTATTTAGGGCCTGAGCTGGAAGTTTGTGTGTCCCACATCTGCTCTCTGAAAGCCTGGGAATAAAAAATTTATCTTGCTATCAGGACAATGATCCACAGGCAAAAAAATCCTCGCTTCAGGACATTACTACATGATCCAATCCTATACTAGTACTTCATTTTTTAAAGTGAGTGCTCTTCATAACCAGTGGATTGTACATTTCCTGAAAAATCCAATTAAAACACTATTTCCATTAGGTTAGGATTTACATTTTTCCTGTAGTTTGCAATTAAAAAATAAACCCATCTATCTTATGGTCATCATCTAAGCGCCATAGGATGCAAAAGGTAAAAAACAAATAGAATATAAGCCAATGTGCTTTTTTACACTTTTTTTGGTTTTAACTGAGGTGCTACACAGAGAAAACGATTTCTTCTTAAAACACATGCTCAACAGAGAATATCTTCCCTTTAATTTTTTGTCTGGCTCTCTCCACTACTCCAGGACCTAAAGCAGCCTGGGACTTTCTGCAGAAATCAAACCCCAAATGCAGCCAAGACCCAGTTGATGCGATTTAGGAAGAAACCCCATCTCAGAACAGGCGAGTCCTTAAGTCCCCATTTGAAGCATGCAGGGTGACCCTCCCAAGGGCAGAATAACGTGCCCATCTGCCCAGGTCACTGCTCCCCAGCTGGCACCCGCACCTCCTGCGCCAGCCCCGGCAGCGACATGCTGCACTGCAGCTCCAAATGGCTTTTAGCAGAAGTGTAAC
The DNA here is from genome assembly GCF_009769465.1 of Tauraco erythrolophus. Taxonomy (NCBI): domain Eukaryota; kingdom Metazoa; phylum Chordata; class Aves; order Musophagiformes; family Musophagidae; genus Tauraco; species Tauraco erythrolophus. The sequence continues at coordinate 3,139,059 of NC_141480.1, read as the reverse complement.
AACTGCAGTATTAGATTTACTAGATACAGAATGAGATTTTTAAGTGTACAGGATGCTTCCCTAACTGAATCCAGGTCAAAGTCAATGAAAGTTTTCCCGCTGATTTATCTCACCTAAGGCCAAAGACATGCCGCTATCTCCAGCGCTGGCGGGCGCTCGTTCAGGTTTTGAGGGACTGTAAAGTTGGGAAACACTATACCTTGCCAGCCTGGGAGATTTCAGGTGTTTTATCCACTGCGTTTTCTTTTTGTAAACATGCAAAAACAACGCAAGGTGCCTTGAGCTCGCCAGGCGCGCCGATTCCGCAACACCGCGCCCGGCAGAAATAGAGGAGAAAATCGCTCTTAAACTGCGAGTTTACCAGCAGCAGTTAATTTTTGCCTGTTGAGCTCTGCAATGTTTTAGCACCTCTGCTTCAACCCAAATTTACTCATTTCAGAAACCCGCTTCACTTCCCGGCCGCGCTCCTCGGTATAGCCGGCTCTGCAGCTGCAGGCGCTCCGTGCAACGTTCCCGGTGGTGGGGCTGGGAACCAGGATCGGGGCCGCCCCGAATCTGGTTCCCAGCCCCACCACATGAAAGGTGCTGGGTTTCGGTGGGGCTGTGTGCCGAGCGAAGGCCACAGCGCTACATCCTCGGTGATCTCCGGTGCCGGGGGTTCCCGCGAGAGCCCCACCAGCCACCCGACGCTTCCCACAAGATAAACACTTGTTTGTTGTGTTACGAGGGGATGGGCAACACGGCCCGTAAAACGTTGCCTTCGGTCGATCTCTCTTATCTTCACATCCATCTGCCTCGGCACAACTGTTTCGTATGCGTTCGGGGCTGTATTCAGACCAAGAGTTGAACAGCAATTGCATTTCTTAACTGCAAAGTGTTTTTTTTTAGGGCGGAGACCTCTTATCTGCTGCATCTGAACAAGATCGAGCTCAGCAGGCTCGCTCCTGGTTGTGATTGTCACCGGGCAAACAGTAAATATTGCTTATAACAGGATATTTTCTGTAAAATATTTACGTACGTCTTATACAATAGTGCAATAAAAACTAGTTTACCATCCAAGCTCTCACATTCAGCTCAGTGGCGTTTCTCTATCTGTCTGTCTGCCCACCCAGAGAGAGAAGAGGAGCGGGGAAATTACCGAGGAACAGAGGCTAATGAGGATTTTTCCTTATTTTGTCCTTATGATGGCAAATTTTGCCACTAATTTCCACAGGAGTATCGCCTGGCACTCTTTACCCGGTAGCATAAAAATTCATGAGGATTAGAAACTGGTTAGAAAGGGCATAAATACGTGTGCAAACACACACGTCAAGGCAAACACGTGCACAAACACACACGTCACGGCTGTCCCCCGTCCCAGGGAGCTGCGGCACGCTGCCACTCTGCGGGCAGTGGTTCTGCACGGAGAGGTCGTGCACCACGTGCAGCAAGAGATGCGACGCCGGCACGGAGATGCTCAGCCAAACTGTTTGGGGGGCTCGTTTCCAAATGTCTGCGCGGCATCGCAGTCCGGCTACGATGTTTTCCACGCTAACCGAAAGCAGCCGGTGCACCCGCGACCCACCCCCCTTAGCCATCCCGGAGCTGCTGCGCACAGCGTATCCGTAGGGTGCCTGCACCAAGGAAGCATGAAATTATCTTGAACCAGTAAGAAAACGGCAATAAATCACCCGGCGCTGACGGACAAGGCACGGCGACCCCCTGCAGCACAACTCCAGTGCAACACTAACCCCGACCTGGTACCAGGGGGTGACACAGACGAGGTCTCGATGGCCCGTTTCCAGCAGCGCTGCCACCTGGCTGTGCCATGCCGGGAAGGATGGCATGTGGCCACCCAGGCAGACTTTGGGTGAAGGGGCTGGGCACAGCCCCCGGATTTGGCCAGGCTCCGGGGATGGTGCAGCTAGAGGGTGGTTTGGCCATGAGACCAAACCACTGCTGAGCCTTCACCAGCATCGACACAATACGGGGATGTGCAGAAACTACCAGGTCCTGGAGACCTGGCAGGGAAAAGGAGGGAGGGAAGCCAAGACACCACGTACTGGCACTGCGTCTCTCCTCTGATCAACACCCTGGCACCCGGCGCAGCCCCTGGCCCCACGTGCCGCTGGCCCCGAGCCCCCCAATCGCCTCGAAGGGACCAGAGTTGGATGGAGCACTGGAGCATCAGGCACTGAGAGTGGCATGGGAACACAGAATCATAGGATTGCATCCCATCGGCTCCCAGAGGGGAGGGAGGGAAAGGTGCCCTGCATCCCCAACCAGGCTACTGGGCACCGGCACGCTCACCCCGTTGCCCCCAAGTACTATGTCCAAAGTTACTGCGAAGCGGAAGGGGAGCTGCCCCCCCTAACCCTCCTCATTAATCCTCAGGCTCGTGAGGTTATCAGGACCCAACTATCCCCGTTAAACACAATCCACTTGCGTGTTCCTTTTCCAAAAAAGCATTACTATTTTAAATTACTATAATTTGTGCTTCAGACTAATAAATCATAATTATTCAGCAGAAAACAAAATTGTAGCGTGGAATTTAATCCCTCATATCGACTCTATCTACTCTAAACTAAACTAGCTACCAGCGATCTAAGAGTGAGCTACCTGGCAATCAGAGTTTACATGGTTTATTTTTTTTATTTTCATTTTCCGTCGGGTACTCCCCGAGTACGCGCAGTCTCTGCTCTCACCCGGCGCGTCCCCAGCTGTGCTGGCTGCAATGACATCTGCTGGTGGCTACGAACCTTCTCAGCTGGCCACGGTATTTTTATTCACAATACTAAAAGAGGCAGCTATATGCTCCTGCACTTTCCCCATCCCCCCTCAGCTCAGTGCAGAGCCATGGAATGGTATTTACGGGAAAAAGAAGAATTTTGCCATATCTGAGCAAGCTCAAGAGGTAACCCTCCCTGACGTGCCCCAGCAGTCCACGGAGCACAGCGCTGCTCTGAAACTTTGCAGTGGTTTCTCTAAAAAGCCCATGTGCCACGGTTAAAAAAAGGAAGGGGCGGGTTTCGCCGTAATGGAAGAGTCGGTGTAATTATAAGTTTCGGGATGATGGCAAAATCCAGAGCAAAGACAGGCATTTCCAGTGGCAGATCTCCAGCAGTTTCCGGAAAGATAACCTCAGTTCTGTCTTTGGGTGGCAAAGACGCGTGTTGGGAACAGGGCAACGGCAAAGGACCACACGGATTTGAGGCTGGTAGGGCTCCCGAGCCCACAGACTAGGAAATATTTTCCTTTTTCTTACTCTGGGGTTTGCTAAGGAGCATCCCCCACCTCGCAGTGAGGCTGCGGCAGCCCCACCGCTGCCGTGCCGGGTATCGCTTCCCAATGCGCAGGAGTGCCCGAGGAGCCCACGAGCTGTTCCCAACGGGGCAAGGCTGTGCCATGCCAAGCTGGATGGGACATGTGCCGCTGGCGCTGCGGGACAACCGCAGCTTCCCATCAGTACAGGGGTGCCAGAGGGGCACGGGCAGCGCTGAGAGGTCCCCGCGGTGCCGCAATGCGCATCGGGTGCCCAAACATCGTTAAAAAAAATTGCCTCCTAGGGTTGGGGTCTCACTGAAAACTAATTATCTTTATTACCGGCTGAGTCCGAACCCTGTTTCCGTTTGCACCCAGATTCCTGCTACCAAACCCGAGGTGCACAGGGAACGCAGAGGAGGAGACACAGCACCAACGCCGATGCGTTTCAAAACCCGGAGGCGCGCTGCGGATGCCAATACCTAAAGGGATTTGTCATAAACAATCCTTCACACGGGGCAGCGGTCACGGAGGGCGGTGCTGGATGGCGTCTTTTTGCTGAGACTGGACTCCTCGTGCTTCTGCACCACAGCCTCGAACGCTGATTGCAACACCCCTGCCCCGACCAGGGTAAGACGGCTGGCACCCGCGCAGGACACGCAAGGAAGCAGTTACAGTCATCCCTGTTGCTCGGGATTTTTTTGCTATAAGATACATTACATTACTAGAAGAAAACAACTGTAATATAATTTTTAAAATTTCTACAAGAAGTTAGTCCCCACAGAAGAAAGAAGGGAACACAGCCTGATGCCACAACCACTCTAATCAGGGCAATACTTCTCATCACCACTTACTACACGTGATGGGACCCCTTCTTCTGTGATATTGCAGTAAGTTAAGAGTAATTTAAATTCTGGAGATGGTCACTTAACGATTTTGATAGGAGGGGGCTGCAAGTTGATTTCTTGCAAGGAGAAACTTTTAAGTCCAGCAGCCATCCCACACCACAACGTGACCCGGCCACAGTCTGTGGGCTTCCAGGCGACGCAAGAAGCGAGATGATGGGCGAGATCAGGGCAGGATGGAGACTGAATTTTGCATGGCACTGAAGACTACCAGTCTATGAGCTTGGGAGCTTTGAAGAGCCCGATGTGTAAAATCGAAATAAATGAAAATAAAATAATTAAATAACTCAGATGGCAGCCAACAGACTGCTCACCTAGCATTTTCCCACCTCGGGCAGGAGCTCTGATTAATGCTAATTAGCTTATCTGCACATTAGATCCTGATGATTCATCACTTACTACCCCAGGAATTATGACGCACTGGGGAGAGATATATTTGTAGATTCCATGGGTGTATGCCATGTCTGGAACACTTAAATGATTTTGGCATGAAAAGGGACCAACCACAAGCCCAGCTAATCAAACCAGCATTTCTCAACCTACATCTTCCAGTAGTTATAAAAAAGATTGAGAGCAAAGACAAGACTATGGCACTGAAGACAAATTTATCTGCCTCATCAGTGCTGTACGATCTTTGCAGAACAAAGGGCTTTATAGGCAACCTGCCAGGAGCCTGTGGCTGCTCCTCGTTTGCATATAAATTTAAAAAGAATTTTAATAAGTGTTAAACGCACATGATTATTTTTTATTTATAGCTGAAAGTAGGTGTATGCAGCACTTTATAAAACACAGAGAAAATAAAAACTACCTTTGGAAGTCTGAATGGAAATCAATGGAAAAACCTGCGCCTGCTGCTCTGAACTAAGTTCTGGGGACGCGGCTTTGTTCTCCCGCGGCCACGGGCGCAGCGGGGACGGCTTTGAATGGGAGCCTCCTCCTTGCAGAGGTGACACATCAAATCAGAAAGGATGTGCTCACAGATGTGTGCACCTCCCGGGAGAGGTGGGCAGATGGCCGGGCTCCCTCCTACCGCCGGGCGACTGCCGCTTAACGCGGGTTTGGAAATGGAGCGGCTCATCCTCACGCAGCTTTGGTCGGGGCGGTCTGCAACACAGGGGCACGCAGTCTGGGTGGACTTTGGCCTCGAGTTTCTTTGCGTTCAGTGGTGAGCAAGTGTGCAAACAGCCTGGAGCTTCTCTCCCTCTGATAGCTTTGGAAATGTTGATTACATAAATCCCAAACGCTCTTTTTGTATGTAAAACAGGAGCAGCTGTCATACTCCTTCCAACTGAAATAGTCCTATTCTATTCTATTCTATTCTATTCTATTCTATTCTATTCTATTCTATTCTATTCTATTCTATTCTGTTCTATTTCATTCTATTCTATTCCATTCCATTCCATTCTTTTCTATTGCATTGCACTGCATTGCATTCTTTTCTATTCCATTCCATTCCATTCTATTCTATTCTATTCTATTCTATTCTATTCTATTCTATTCTATTCTATTCTACTCTATTCTATTCTATTCCATTCTTTTCTATTGCATTGCATTGCATTGCATTCTTTCCTATTCCATTCCATTCCATTCCATTCCATTCCACTCCACTCCATTCTATCCTATTCCTATTTCTTAAGCATTTGTCCCCGAGCTGCAAGGAAGAGGTGGTTCCCTCACACTCATCACACCACCAGGACCTGCTGCCTGCCCGCGTTCTTTGTAAGCAGGGTAAGGAAAAAAAAAGTTGAATTCTTCTGTGGAGGCTGAAGATTCATCTCTCTTTCAAAAGCAATGTGAAGTCATGAAACAGAAGAGATCAAAGACTTATTTGCGAACTTTACAGCTATTATTGGATACAGTACCTGTTCAGTCCAAGCATCTCTACCTCTTCTGGAATTCAGAAGAATTTCCTCAGAAATAGATCCTTGCACCACTGCTGAGCTGCAGTCCATCAAAGCTCCTTATTTACAGGAGGTTAATTAAGGAAACTGTTCTAGCCTCGTCATCTCACAGTGATGACAGCAGATACTCTTCCTTGAAGCCTGTTTTTTCCAAGGAAGACTTTTGTCAGACTGTGCACCTACAGTACCAATTTTTATTGCATCCATGTGACAGCAGGCAGGGAAATCTGGGACAGGACACTCCCTGACCCACTCGCTCGGGACAGCAGCGCTGGTGGCCGGAGGCATGCCGCACCGTCAGCACTCTCCCATTTTTTCCTAGCTCATGGCTCCTGTGAAACATGAGCCTAAACGAAATCCTAAATGTAATTTGGAGAATGATATTAACCCCAGGCCCAACCCTAGTGTCAACTCATGGGACCCTAGATCTTAGCGTAGTTTCTACCAAAAAAAAAGCATCCTAGCAGCTCCACCTGGATCCTGTTTTAAGGCAGGTTGAACATGGCTTGAATCTTTATGGCCTGGCTGAGAGTTTTGGTTAGAGTTAGTATTTGGTAAGTGGAAAGCGGTGGTGCTGAGGTTGGAGTAGGTGTCAGGACTATAACCCAGGCCAGGATAAACAGATGAAGTCAGGTTTTGAGAAGGTTCAGTGGAGGTGTATGAGCAAAGCAAGGGGAGAGGACACGGAGCACTGTGAGACCATTTACTTCTGGGACTGGTGATGGTTGCATGAGTTTGGGAAGGTCCAGCACTGCAGTTTTATCAGAAGAAACTGATGGGCTAGGACAATAAAGGGATTTGGAGGAGACAGCACCAAAACTGAAAGCTCATGTTGAGTGAATCTGTGACTCCTTTGAAATCTGGGGTCACCAGGAGCCACTGGAGCATCGAAAGGGCTGAGGTTGAGGTCAGGGTTAGAGTTTGAGTCCAGCAGATGATATGGTGGACTCTGAATGAACTGCCACATCTGGAGCCATCATATTCAGTTTGGGAACTGAGAGACGTTCCTAGGGCTGGTTTGACATTGAATGTAGGATTAGGGCTTGAACAAGGAGAAATCACTGAGATTGCACCACAACGGAGGTCACCAAAGCAATCTGAGAACTGCTGAGTGCCCCTGGGTCATGCTTCCAACCACGGCCAGCAAGGCACTGATGACCAAGGTAGCAGGTAGAGCTTAGAGGGAAAGCACCAACTAAATACTGTATCGTGGGAATTCAGAAGCAGCTACACGGTCTCATGGCTTTTCTCAGCCAAATCTTAATGCTAAAATTTTCCCTTCCTATCCAGTGTCTCCAATCTGCCTTAACCCCTGTGCAGGTCAGTGCTCTGTCCTGGTCCCCAGGCTCACTTCCAGCTTTACCTTGTGCTCACTTAGTTCATAGGTCTCTACTAGCCCAAACCTTAACCCTAACACATGCCTCACCCTACCTCAAAACCAGATTTTATTCTTTTGCTAAATTGCACATTCAAGCCAAATGCTCACAAAACCGTTGCCACATGAGAAACGATCATGTCTTGGTTCTCCCAAGCGCGGCTGGTGTTCGGTACCCAACGAGGAATACAAGGAGTAAAGGAGAAGGAGAAACTACAGGAAATCTCTTTCCTTCAGGGCAGGCTGAGCGACCTGTGAAACCCACACATGTTGCGTTACAGACTGAAAACCTTCAACGCTGCGGGAGGAATCAAAAGTAAAAGCAATTATGAACGTGGAAGGCGATTCTCTCACCCACCCCATTAATGCACAGTGATAAACACATCTGAGCGCCCTTTGCATAGAATCTATACTGGGAGATCTCCTTTTTTTTTTTTTTTCCTGGTCCCAAAGTGGAAACTCTCCATTTCAGAGGATGCATTGTAGATATAGTCAATCATACTTTTCCCCCTGACTTTCTGATTAACAAGCAAATGATTCCACTACTGGGACTCCCATCCTGCTCTTCCTTTCAAGGGACAAGACACCTGACCTTCCTTGTATTTTCAGGCTTTACTCCCTGGATCTGATCCTCAGCGTGTTGGCCGCAGAGGCGAGGCAGCCTGGATGAGTCCTGTGCACAAATAACTCTTCCCGGCGCTCTCAGCTCAGCAGAAGGGCCATTCCCTGCCTTTTCCCTGCCACCTCCAAGAGGGGAAGATACAGTCATCCACGTGGGATGCTGAAGGGTATAGGTATTGTATGACCAAAAGCAATCCCTGGTAAAGCACTTAAAGACTTACAAAGACATGAACTTGTCTACAGAGGTTTGCAGAGGCTGTCTGTCCATTCAGGTTTGCACGACAGACAGCAAAGGGAATCCTCACGCCAACGTCGACTCCCTCCCACCGCCGCGGCGAGCTGCTGCCGTGCAAAACCCCCCCTCCACGGCCGGGGGGGGGGTCACAGCTCTGCTCACCCACCACTCCGAGGTGGCCACAGGCTGCTGCTCGCTGCCAGCCTGGCCGCTGGCCAACAGAAAGGGCACAGGGAAACGCGTGCACGCGCGTGTGTCTGTGCGCGCGCCGAGGAAGTTAAATTTCAGTTTCACACCTGAAATTCTTCACTGCTCGAGCTACACGGGCTCCTCTGCCTTCAGTCCACGTGGAGCGAAGTTCAGGTGAAAAACACCGTGTCTGTGTTTTCCACGGTAAACCACAAAAGGGTGCAAGTTCGCATCGCTTGTATTTGCAAACAAGCAACTTCTGCAGGCACAGAACCCTGGTTCGTTTGAAACCCTCGCCCCCAAAAGTGTCTTACGTTGGAGCGCGCGGAGAAAAAAGAAAGTTAAAATTCTCGACCACAAGCAAAAAAAAAAAACCAACCTCACACTGGCCCCGCTGTATCCTGTGTACCATTAGCGAAATAGGAGCCTGTGTTTTGATTTCCATGCCATGTTGTCTTTCTGGTCTGGCCAGGGTTGGTCTAGACTGTATTCTGAACAGAAGGAGAAGTTAATCCTTCACCTCCCTCCCCCTGCACATCTCCGTGATACGGGATGAGCCCAGGCGTTCTCAGGCCCAGGAGCAGGAATAATCACCCTCCAGGACCATGCATTAATTTGTTCTGCTCTGTTCCCAAATTCAGTCTCTCTGCTTCAATTATCGCTCTTGTTTTCCACCCAACCCACAGCATGAGATTTCGCAGGATGGGTATTTCAGGCTCTAGAGCCCAGCTCCTAATTCCCCATCTCTGCTCCTGGCTTCCCATGCTATGGGAGCCTTTTCTTTGCTCCTATGCATTGGCTGAAGAATGGGAAGCAAAACCAGAGCTCTAAACCCACTTTTTACCACCCAGATGCTTCATTATGCTGCTCCCTTTTGAGCAGGTGCTTTACACAGAAACATTCAACTGAGGGAAAAGAAGATTAACCCATTTGTGAATGACCAGATACTCTCATCAGCACTGGCTGCTAGTCTTCTCTTCTGAAAGTTGCACCACTGCACCTGGCTTGCCTACATTCTTTGTAGGTAATGCAATCCCCATTTAAAAGAGAGTATGTGGCTGCCCAACGTCACTTGGTACCTCCCTTCCACAAACAGCAGCGGAAAGCAGAAGATGCAGAAATTAGACTTTCTCATTGACTTGCACTCTACAACATGGTAGAGGTCTAGTTCACTAGAACTGAACTAAAAAATGGGCACAAATAAGGTGAATTCCTCATCTCAGCTCCTGCAGCATCAGCTCTGTGGCAGCTCCAGGCAGCAATGCCCAGAGTTTGGGGACAGGATGAATTCGGGATACACCCGGCCCTCGCCACAGCTCCAAGTACCTCCCTGTGAGTAATGAGCATCATACCCTGCCGACTCATCCATTACTCACGAGTAAATCCATGCGTGGTGGCTTGGAAATGAAACATAAAAAGAGATTTTTATATAAATATCTATTGAAACGTGTTGCTGAGACTGAAAAGGAAAGTTCTGTGCAAGGCCACGTTAGCATGCATTTGCCAGGAGGGAGCATGAGCTATTCCCAGCGTTTCCAAAGAGTGGCCCACCACTTGCTGATGGATCGTTTCCAGGCACTTTCACTCCTATCTGTGATTACGGCAGCTCAAGCTTCTCCCCTCCCTCTATCCGGGCATGTTTTTGGGCAACCCAGCAGCAGCTTCGATCTCCATGGCTGGTGGTGGCCACGGCACTTGAGGAAAACACTTCAGCCCTGCTCTCTCCATCAGGCAGTGGAGCTGACTCCCCCTCCTCTCCAACTGATTTCACTCATCCTCTTTGCAAAGGAAAATCCAAATCTCTGTGAACCCGTTGTTTAAGGGAGCAGGAGAGCAGAGACCAACACCCATCAGCTCTCAACATGCTCTGCTCATCATTCAAGAAGCAGAGTTTTAAAACATACATCAGAAGAGCAACATTTTGCTCCTTTCCAGCTCTCTCCTGATCCGATGCTCACGGAACGTGTTATGTCTTATCCGAACACGCCGCCGGGCAGAGCGATGCAGCCTGGTGAACCACCCTCAATGGCACACGCTCCGTCCTACAACCCAAGCGACAAACCCCACTGCCGTTCCTGCCGTGTATGGAAGTCAGGACATTCCATACGTATGAAACACAGAGATCGAAACAGTTGATATAAACCAGTCCTCTCCGCAAGGCTGATCAAAACCACAGGGCAACGGGTGGTGCTGCGGGAAGAGCGGAAGCCCAGCGCGGTACCCGAGGATGCTGCTGTCCTTAGGCACCCACGGCATGCGCTCCCCTGGGAGTTTGGTACCCAGGATACTGGTGTATCACTGGTTTAATTCCCTGTTTCGTAAGCACCACTGTGCTGCTGCACCTCCTCCCTTCGTGTGGGATCTACCTACTGTCACCGTGCCAGGAATGGGAAAACGAAGAGGACAGAGTGGCCCAGGGATGCAGCCGGGGAGCGAGGGCTCAGCACCAGCTGGCACGGGGATGAAGGAGAAAGATGTGCTGGAGACACATTTCTCTGCCCCAGGAAGATGCAAATAAATACCCCCACTGCTACCCTGACCTGTATTTGCCCCCACGGAGGGGATTTCTCTGAGGACCAGGGAAATCCCACAGCATCACTACACTTTCTGGGAAGGCTGGAGGACGAAAAAGGCACCTGCCACCATTTGAGTCTCTAAAACCTTAGAGGCCAGCAGAACATCAATGGAATAATACAGAGTGGTTTGTGGGATTGGGATAATTTTCTCTAGAGGTATTTTGAAAAAGCAGGATCACCGCCACCCGGCAACAGTGTGAGTCAAAGGCACGACTGAAATCCTCTTCAACTGCAGAAGAGCTGCTCTTAACAAAACGAAGTGGTTAAAAGGAGATATGTTTACAGTTGCTTTGCAAAAGGAACTAGTTAACTCGTTTTTTCTGAATTCAGGTGGATGAGCACCAGGAAACGGCTCCAAAAAATGCCCATATTGGGTTCCACGGTTGTCAGCTTGTGATTTCGTGACGCAATTCCAAGACTGAAATTAAATGGCTGTTTTTTCAGTGTTAGTCATGCAACAGTCCTCTGGGATCTGAATGTCAAGCTGGGTCAAGCTCTCTCCTTCCTCCACACGGTCACCAATTCTAAGGAATATATAGGTCAAATTCTACGCAGACACTCCTGTAAAGCTATTATTCCAAATTATACGTCAATTATCTATGTTGAATTTAGCAACTCTTCCTTTTAAATGCAAGCTTGCTTGAGGACTTTAAAACTTTTGGTATCTGCAGTAAATGTTTTGCCTTACAGTTGTTATCCTGAGTCCAGACAGGACCAGCAGTGAATGGAAGTTGTCTTCTTCAAGGAGCTGCGTGGTGGCCTTTGAAATCTATTCCTGATGGTCACAAAAACTCAGCCAACAGAAAATCTCAGCACCACAATTACTCCTAACACCAAGGGGGAGGCAGAGAACTGAATGGACAGAAAAAGTAAAGAAGTTTGCAACCTAAAAGAAGAGATGTTGATCTAGAGCTTTCCACCTCTTTAGCAAGAACTTTTACATTCAACAATGCAGAAAAATTGTATAATGAAGAAAACCCTGTTCACATGTAACTCAAGTGGAGCTGGAGAGGCTGGATGAGAGTTAGGATCTAAAGAAAACATTAAAGAATCATATTCCTTGCTTTGCATAGGGCAGTACACATGAAAAAACACCTAAAGCTCAGAAATAAGCATAATTCATTTTCTTTCACCTAATCTGGTCATCTGCAAAGAGACCTGGATGGCATTACACACACGGCAAACCAAAAATGTAAGAACCCAAGCGCAGCCAACGATTTGAACAATGAAATGAAGAAATTCAAACAGAACAAGATGAAGATGAAAGAGAATTTCTGAATGAGGCCGTTCAGAGTTGTTTTTCAGGCCTTCACAGCATCACGTACTGGTTGGCTCCACCAGCAGGACACGAGATTTTACCACTTCTGTATTTTTCCTTCCTAAACTAGAGATTATGGATTTGCAGGGCAATTAACTAGAACTAATTCTCTTTTATTGTTGAAGCACAATACTGACATAGAGACAGAAATCCGTGATTGGTCAAGCAAGAAAAAAAACATTTAAGATGTGGAGAGAGTCAAACTGGGGGGACAAAGGCACCCTCGACTTTCCAAAGCAAGATTTCATTTAGTCTCATGATCTAACTGCCCTACACTTACCGAGCACAGCAGATTGCAGATTCTCCTGGGGAATCTGGAGAACGCTCCGTGAGCCCTGCCAGCTCCCAGACCACATGAATCATGGCTTAGGATTTTCAAATTCAAAACATGCAAGAAAAATGATCCCTTTTGATACCACGGAGGTCTTAAAATGTCTTCGGGATTGGGATCTAACTTTCATTACCCTGTCTGTGGATGAAGTCCCCTCCCAAGTGCCAGTCTGGAAGAGCCTTGGCCCGTGGCAGCGATGAGGTGCACCAGGGTTATCACTTGGGAACGTTTCGGACATGTACTGATAAAGAAAAGAATGATGGAACTTGGGGCAGGTTTTTTCCACGTCTGTCAGAGGTGGAGGTGTCGGGCATGTGAGCAAGTGGAGAATTCACGAGCTAATTTAGCAAAGAAAAGGAAGTTTGGCAGGCTTTGAGGTAAAGTCAGTTAAAATAATGGTACAGTACTGAGGCAAAATAACCGAAAATACGAGCCCCACAACATCCTAATCTCTGTTTAATCAATTGCGTTGATGGAGGCTGAGGAAAAAGTGTGTACTTCATTCTGTCAAAAATATACATTTTTGAGTCTAGGTTGCTGGCAACAGATCGTTTGAAATGTTGCATCCCACAGGGAGCTGACCTGCTGGAATATCCTTTGGTTTATCATAAATTTTAAAATTTTATGAATACCTAGGTGTGCTCAAGAAAGGCATATGAGTTGTTGCTATTGAAATTCAACAGGACTTACGCAGCAGAGACCTCTGAGTACCCAGCCAAAGCTTTTATGTATGAAATCAAAAAAATTTTACAAACTAAGTCCTTGATCTTGCATGTATAAATCCAACACTTGCAAATACAAATACATACAAATAATTTTAGGCACAAATTTTTGGGCTGGTTTTAACGAGACCATCCATATATGTGAAATCATTTACCTACGTGGGCATCTGCAGGTCGGAGCCTTAAGCACAGCAAAGACTTTGAGAACGTTGCCCATGGAAGGAGCAGTAACCATCAGTTTCACAACAGAAGGAATTTACAGCCATAAATCTTTAGTGTCCATACAAATCAGACAAGACTTGAGTTTTTAACAACTAATATAGAGGTTGTGTGGCTTGGACTTTGGTCCTCTCTCCGTGGGACCCTTACCCACCGATGGTGAAGCTGCACTACCACAAACCTCTCGTGTAGACACGTCGTGCGGTGTGAGCCACAACCTGTATCACAAGCTTATCCCAGGGAGCCTGTATTCGTTATTGAAAAGAATTAACAGAACCAAAAAGGGATTAAACCAATAAAACACGCAGACATCGAACAGCCGCCTGCAGAATTTTATCTAAAAACCTACACTATTTTTGGAGGATGATTCCCTTTGTGACGAGCATGTTAACCATGATACGGAAAGGAGTGAAGAAGTATATCTCTGAATTGTGTTAGAGAATTACACTTGCTGCCACAGAAATCTGTAGGCAAGAAAAAACACACCATAAAAGATGATCTTAGATCCTCTGTGAGTCTTGCACATGGGCACATCCTACCTGGAAGTTAGTTTCTGAGGAATCTGAGGACACAGTTCTTTTTGGGAATAGTATCATAAGCAACAAGAATAGCCAAAAAGTAGGAAGAGCTGCTGCTGGAGAGAAAGAGCAAAATGGGATCACGGAAACCATGGGAAAACACGGAGCCCTGGGATAACAAAAGCTCCAGGGCTTTCCCAACTGCTGGCAGCATGCAGACCATGGCCATGCCGACTCACTCCAGCTGAACATCCAGCCCTAGCTGCAGAGGTAGGTATCCAAGGATGCCATATTCCAGCTTCGAAGCTAACGGAAACAGATTACCACCAGCAGAGAGACCATTTTTGCCACTACCATGTTTTGCAAGTGTGGGATACAGCACTCCCAGCTCCTGCCTTCGCTTGTCATTTTGGGTGCACAGCAGCAGATCCAATTCTGTCCCGATGAGATAAAGCACCTCAGCTCAGTGCTTGTACTAAAAGCAAATTGTAAATGCAGGGTTATAATTTATTTATGTACATTAGAAACGAGCTAATTTGCACTAGTGACTAGATACCCTATTGGAGGTTTTCATGTTTTATGAATCAGCAAGCAAGCTAATGAACAAACGATTAAGGAGTGAACAAAGAAAAGTACTTTGTTTGTGACTTCTAGCGAGCTCTACTAATATATTATATTAGTGAATACATTTGGTTCAAGCAGTCTAGACAGTAACCCACACCACGCGTTAAGGTATTTTAGAAAAGAAATGTCTGTTCGGGGTGCGATTCCGAGAAGCGGGCGAGCTGGAGCAACAGGCAGGCAGGGAATTTCTGTCTGACGGGATGAGCTGACGACGGGAAAAGAGGAACGCTGCCTCAAAAGCGTTTCTATCCTTAAATACAGCTGTGGGTCGACAAACATGCAGCTGTTATTCGCACAGGGAAACTCAATATATTTAGAGGGGGCTGAAATTAAGGCCGTTCGCGCAGGGTGCTGTCGCGCCGCGCGGCTGAGCGCAGATGCTGCCGGCGGCTGGCGATGTGCCGGCGGTGGGAGGGCTGCCACTCTCGGCTCCCAGAAAAGAGGTGAAGAGAGGTGCTCCAACAGCGCATCTCCCACTGCTTTCAGACCAGCGTGGTCCTCTCCACCCCTGGCAGGAAGCGTGGCACATCTGCGCCCCACCAGTGCACCCCGCGGCGAAGGCGCTTTGCCTTCCGGTACGGTGCTACGGGCGTGCAGGCTTCACACGAGATGTGCCTGGCAGCTCCGGGGTGGCTGGCAACAGGGCAGCCCGGCCACCTCCATCCCGCTGCCAAAAACCTGCCATCTCTGCCCCGCTCCAGCTCCCGCGCCCGAAATGTCCCATCCGGCAAACAAGCCCGGCAGCTCCACTGGGTACCAGCAGCTACAGCTCGGCGGCTCTTTTTTAGGCCAGCCATAAAGCTGGTAAACACTTGGACTAGTCTGACAAAACATTTGAGCAGGAGGAAATGGGGTGTGTGCAGAAATACTCCATTACATATTGTAATGGCAGACATTAATTCAATGTTAATAACACTTTGCACTTTTCAATCACATATTCTAAAACCCTTTAGATAGGTGGGGAAGCATTTGGCTGATGATTACTGGGCAGAGCCCAAAGGTGTATTCTTCCCTTAGGCACGAGGAGATGAAGTGACTTGTCAAGAGTGGCAGAGCTGGGAAGAGAATCTACATCTACCCATTTCCAGACCTACATTCCCATCTAGTTGCCAGAAAGAGGAGTTAATTTAAATATTACCGTTCGCTGACCTACTTACAACGCTACCATCAAAACCTGGAAGCCGTGATCAAGTATATTCCCCTCTATACTTGGGCTTTTTTAGGATAACGCTATCTTTGAAGTACGCCTTTCAGCTGCATTAAACAGACGGATCATTATTATTTGCTCCACTTTCTTAACAAGTCCCTGTTTGCTGCGCTTCAGCCGCTGCAGAATTTGGATAGACTCTAGTTCAGCCTCGCAACCCCGAAAAACACCCTCCCAGCGCAGCGACTGCTCGGTGTTGCTGTCACCCTATGGCCATGGTCACACCTTGCCCGGGCAGCCGGCGGTACCAAAAGTCACAGCATCGGCACAGAAAGAGCAGAGAGTTTGTGACTATGCCTGTACCTGCTCCTCTTTGTCCTCTCCTCCTTGGTTTTCTCTTTAAACAACCTTCTTCTTCCTCAGCCAGTCCATTTTTGGTACTTAGTGGGCCACTTTGTCACCTTTTATTGTCAGCCTTCCTCCCCTTCGCCAAAACCTCAAACCCTTTCCTGCTTGCAGAGAGAACTACAGGCACAACCAAATGTCAACAACCACAGCATGCAACGTGAAAGACAAATTCAAAATACACATCGTCTCCTTCCCGGCGGCCGGCATCACCCATCGCCGCTCTCCTCCTGCGGTTTCTCGGGTCCCCCGTCCCCTGCAGCCCGCCGGGCATCCCAGTGCCAGGCAGGGCAAAACCCCACCGGAGGTTTTAAGCCGCTGCACTAGATTAAAAAGCTGATAGTGCAAATCTGAAGTAAGAGGATGGAGGAAATGGTCAGCATCGTGCCCAGTTTCGAGGGCTGACCAGCGCTTCCTAAGTAGGTCGCACCAGGCGGAGGGTGATCGCTGTTATCTGGCCCCGCTATCGCCGAGCTGCCCCAACGTGCCTCCCCGGGTATTGCCACCCCGGCCACGCTCCGCTCGTCCTGCGTGCCACGTACAAGCTTAGAGCTGTGGAAGGGCAAAATCCCAATTTTAATGCCCTGGGTGATTCCAGCCCGACAGAACCACAGTCCCCAAAACTTGGTGTTTTCTCATCTGGGTCCCAGGAGCCGTTAGACATCCCCAGCCCTGCCGTAACCTCGCTCCACACAAACTGTTTACAGACATTTTATCGAGGTGCACCAGGTGTGGATGCGGTTACCGACTTTGAGACTGTTTACCTCATCCTCCTTTCTGCATCACATTGTCACAGACTGTACATAAAAATCAGATAACAATGGTACTTCGGTCACAGCCAGCTCAGCCTCTGCACACTCGACTCACACATGCACTGGAGGACGGGGTGCATGTACAATCCTCGCAGCAAACCACACACGAGCTGGTGCAATCAAGTAACCGCCTTATCTCATTTTTTTTTTTGCTGAAGTAAATTACACTGAATTTTTTTTTTTTTTTTTTTACCCTTTTTCAAAGCTCGTACACAAATGACAGGATGTTGTTGAAGGAAAATATGAGCTTTCATATGCTATTATTAATAGCACATGCGCACCTCTCCGCTGCTTTGATCTTACTGTAGGTTCGTGTTTATTCCTCCTGACTCTGTACCGGCTGAACTCAAACCCGGTGTCTGCTCCGATAGAGATCACGAACAATTAAAGTTGGATTTGTTAGCCACAACATCGCGGAGCCAGAGCTATGGGATAATTACAAGGGTGACATTCGGCCGAATAAACTATATATAGTTTTCCCAAAGTCTCTTGGCCATGACAAGGTGTTTGCTGTAAAACGGAAGGGTGGTAATGTGTACTGAATAAGTGCTCTTTGATATTTCACATGTAAGTTAGAGCATGTTCAGGTTTTGTTTGCAGCGGAACTGTGCTTCTCCCATTGTTTTCTGAGCCAAAAAAAAAAAACCCAACAATGTTCAAAAAAGCCATTACAAGCTGCCTTAAAACCGACGTCAAAGGTTCACAGCCATCTCGGCTGGTTTCAGGGACCAAAATCAGTTTGTATATATTATTATATGTATTTTATATATTCTGCTGGCAGCAGAGAGTCAACCCTGCTGCAGAAAAGTGCAAGGCTGGCAATCAGAAACAAGCAAGCGCCTTTTCAGTGAGAAAATGTGATTCTATTATAAATTAAGACCTGGAGACCCCAGTACCAGGCAGGGTTCATTTGTGCTTGGGGCTGTATGGCTTATAGGACCCGAGCCCTTCAGCTGTACAGCCACCTGAACACCACTCCTTTTACCAAGGTCAATGGAGGGAAGGAGTGAAAAAATCATAGAATCATTAAAGAGAAGAAAGTAACAGGAATGCGATAGGTGATTCTATCAACTGGCTTCGTGCAGAATTAGACAATAGTTTTAGACAGCCTGTGTTCAAAGCCCTCGTCCATCAACAGGCCACCAAAGGCAGCACACGGGGATGAAACGCTGCAGCGGTGGGAGACCCATGTTTGGAGGGGGACTGGTCCGTCTGTCCGTCCTTCCCTGCATCTGCTGCTGCTACAGCCCGTGTGCCCCAGCTCCCCCTCCTTCGTCCTCACGGGGCACACGGACGTGCATTAAAAACATCCCTGCAAAATCGGGGGGGTCATTTTTAAAACCTCGCTCAGCTCATTGACTTCAGAAGTGCCCCGGAAAAAAAAAAAAAAAAAAAATTCTTGATGAATGTTTTTGTGAAAATTCTGACCTGGTGAAAAATGTTACCTATTCAATGTTGAAAAACAACATCAACCGAGCACGGGCAGTCTCTGAAAAATACCAATGGCAAGAAGTTTGGGGAACTCTGACAATTCCCCGTCAGCCCTAACGACTGTGGAAAGGGAATGGGGAACAGCAGCAATCACAGGAGACAGTGGCTGCCAGTGCTGCTGAGTGATATTTACATCAGTGTCCTGCCAACAATACCATTACTGGATTATCAGGGCGGATTAAGCCTTTAGCCAATTACCCCGACTGGTAAATTGTAGATTGTCTAGACTTCTTCATGTTCAACAATATGTATGAAGTTTCTCTTTATCGCTACAGCATCACGCGATGCTCGTGGGACGGAATCCTGCGCTTCCCCGGGAGGTGCAGGCGAGCCGTGCCTGCAGCTCCGGGTTGCCTGAGCGTGGCCCTGTGCACAGACAGATCTATTTCAGACAGGATTCTCATAAATTCAGAACGACTTCCAAATTTCTTGCCTAGGAGATCAAAGAGGCAAGCATTTGCTTCGTGCCATCTGCGGAGCTGCTCAACAGGGCAACGCAGTCTGGGGAGGGGGGGGAGGAGAAGGGAAAAAAGAAAAGTCTCAGAGATTATGCCCTCAAAAACAAGCTCGAATGCCACCCTCACATTAAAACACTGGTTGGCAGTAACAATTAATTTCTTAACTGAAACCCGCCCAACTGTGTCCAAGTGTTTTAATTTGCCTATTGCTACAATATGCAAGGGAGCTGGCAGTAATGGATTTGCAATTAAAACTAAAACTGGCAAAGAAATCGCAAAGCTGGCAAAAGAGCTAATCTGCAAGCCATGATCACAAGATTACAAAGTGTTTATGCACATGCTAATTACCTGAGTGCATAGCTGAGAATGACTTGTAGGAGAGAACACTGGGTTTGCGTGATCTAAATCCCTGGATCCGCATGGCCGGCCCAGCCGGCACCCTTCCTGCTTCCCACAGCTCCCGCCAGCCGGGGAGCACAGGGGGAATCGTCATGGTCCCTGCTTGGAAGCAGGGAGAGGGACAAGGGATGGGCTGGTAGGGTGCCCCCAGTGCCACCCGCATCGCAGCCGGGGAAGGATGGCAACCGCCTCTCGAGCAGGTAAACGCCAGTGGTCACTGGGAGCTGCATCCTTGACCGGAACACGGAGCCCATCGGTGTGAAATGAAAACCACCCTAATAAACCAGCACCCAGTTATTCACCATGTGTGCTTTCATCCTGCTGTTTCTTGGCTCCAAAAGTACGTTTTGGAGCAGGTCCCTGGAGATGGGTGGGTTGCAGAGCACATGGCCCTGCGCTGTGACCACCATGGGCAAACACGTGCCTACGGCCACGAGCACGAAACCTTTATGAATTACCTGCAAAGGACAGCATGGGAAGGGAAAAGGACTTAAAAGCGACCAAACATCCGCTCAAACAGCTCATAACGGAAAGTGACAGTGGTCAGGGGCACCGTGAAGAGCAATTCTGAACCACAGGAGAGAATTTCAAGGAGAAAACGGAGTGGAAGAGTAGTCCCAGAATAAAAGGCTGCTGGGAAAACTGAGATTCTTTAATATATAGGATTAAGGATTGCCAGTATCCTCGGGGAGGAAATGCAAATGGGGTTCAGACCATTTTTTCCATAAAAATTAGGAAGGAGAAAGAACAGACTTTGAAGTTCAACATGTTAGTAAATGAAAGCAACAGCAAAGGAGACACAAAGAGAAAGCAAGCCCTGGACGCCTAGAATTATGTCTTAAACATTTGGTACTGAAAGACAGAACCCGAGGTGATGAGGAGACTTCCCTTCATGCCACGCACAGATCCCAGAAAATCTCTAGATTAGAAACTGCCTGAGAAAAAAGTATTGCACAACAAAAGTAGGATGGAGTACACCGTTCAAATGGGATTCTTCGGGCCTTATTCAGCCAGCCCGGGATGACGAGGCTGCGAGGAGCACATCAACGAAGACCTGGTGCGTATGCCAGGCTGCTCCCGGATGCGCAGAGCAGAGCAAGGATTTCTGGATGGTGCTTTCGCTCTATGAAATGGTGGCTGGAGTTGGTGTGGAAGGAGGTGACAGTTCATGGACACCTGTGGAGATGTCAGAAATCCAATGGGTGCCTCTACAGACATTCACAGGCTCAGTTGCGTTGATGAGGACTGATCGTTCCCGACACCCTCATGAAAGCCGGACGGTTAGTCCAGGCTGCACAGAGGTGGTGAAGGACCAGAAGGACATCATAAGGATGCACAGCAACAGTCATCGCTGTGTCTGGCAGAGGGATGGATGGTCTTTGTGGTGACTTCTCGGAGGTACCAACAGCCTTGCTCGGTTCTGGTAGCTGGCTGAGATGGGCAATTTGTATTTGGCTGATGGTCGTTCCAATCTGTGTACTTGGGTAAGGCAATTACAGAGCCAGTTCAACCCATCGTTACTGGTGGCCGTGGAATGCCATGTGTCAGGAAATGGCATCCGACCATCACCAATGCAGATAAGCATGATGGAGTTAATTAGCACTACGGAGAGGGTGGTTCAAGGGAGAAGCGCTTCAAAACTTGGCTTGAACATTAATTTATCCATCCCTACCTGTAACACACCGTCAAGCAGTTAATGGTACATCCAGATTTTGGGGTAACTGAGTGAAATTCAGGAGTCCATGGCATAGAGGAGATGATACACCATGATAAAGAGGAGATGATATAATGCTGGGTTCTTCAGACTAAAACTCTATGACTCTACAGCTGTTCCTTGCTCCAAGTGAGATGTGTGGACTGTAAGAGTTTAAGGACTATAACACAACCACAAAGTCTTTTGTTGTTTTGTTTCTTTTTTTTCTCTTTTTCTTTCTTTCAATACATTTGGGAGAAATTTTTCCTTACGTCCAGAGATTTGGTTGGCTTCTCTCTACTTGTTAGCCTGCATTGAAGCCAGGCTCTGCTGCCGGGGTCTGCCATTCTGCATTGCACAAGGAAAGCCCCAGATACAACTGTTGCCTATTTAAAGTCATCTACAAACCAGTTTAATAAAAGCTGACTGCATCTGCTTCCATGTTATTAGTTCTGCCCCAAAACTCTGTTCCTGGCAACACAATGTTCCACGCTAATGAGCCAAATCTTCCCCTCCCATGGCAGTACTCCTAAACCTCCACACCATTCAGTTCACAAAGTTACCACCCTGTTTTTCCCTCGGGGGAGGGAAGGATTGCAGCTGCAGAGGGGGTTCTTCAAATAATATGAAGGCCAAAGATCTGTGGGAAAATCTGCTCTCAGACAAATAGCACTTGGGGGCATCTGCAGAGGGAACCAGCCCCTCTTTACTTCTGTCTGGGTCCCACGTCCTTCTGGCAGCAGAGTTTTTTAAGAACCAGGCTGCCATTAATCCCCTGCCAGTTCCTACACCCTACCATCCTCTGTGGGCAGACAGCACGGAGTGGGAGATAATGCTGCAGGGAAGTGGTATTTACTTCGGCTGGATTTTGCGGCTTCATGGGAGAGTTTCTACTTGGGGCAGTTGTTTCTCACTCGCTCCTGCTGCAAGAAAGAGGGATTTGGTGTAGATTAGGACGACTTTTCTCAGCTCCTTTTCCAGTGGATTTTCACCCGTTCTCGCCGCTTCTCTCCCTGCAGCACCGAGCGCGAGACAAACAGCGAGTCGAGGTTATCGCGCTGTAGCGATGCTGCTCAGATTAAAGAGAAATCAGATAACTCTCATTACCTAACTGAAACTCGCTGCTAGTTATAGAGAAATGGTAACGACTGAGAGCTGGAAGACTCTGCTGCCCTGAAAGACACCCCACGGCATCCCGGCTCAGCTAGGGGGCTGCGCCCCGGCTCTCCCACCTGGCTGTCCCCGTGTTTGGGATGCAGAGATGCTTGGGATGCAGGGCTGAAGAGATGCCCAGGATGCAGAGATGCCTAGGATGCAGAGATGCAGAGATACAGAGATGCCTGGGGTGCAGAGATACTCAGGATGCAGAGATGCCCAGGGTGCAGAGATGCCCAGGATGCAGAGATGCCTAGGATGCAAGATAAAGCCTCAGCCACCATGAACACGTGGTTTTGGCCTCCGTGTGCTCAGACCTGGAGCCTCCAGTAAGGACAACGTAAGCTTAGAAGTTGACAAGGCTTTAATATTTCACAAATGGATGTGTTTGCAAAGCATCTGCCTAGCCCATCATGCCTCGTTTCCTCGTGTTTCTAAAAGTTGGACTGAACTCATCTGACCGCCTCCTCTAACGCTTTCTGTTATAAACCTTTCTGCACCACATGCGACAGCAGCATCTTCCCTGGAAAAGATTTCATTCGCTTCTGACTTTGCCTCGAGCCATTAACTGACAAACTGGCAGCTAACTACTGCTAACAAATGATTTCCTAGAGATTACTGTTTAAGTAAAAAAGGTTCCAAGATAAATAGACTCATTCTTCATGACAAGGAATTTGAATTATGCATCCAGGGGTTTGGTGCGTGTGTCCAAAAACTACGCCGTGCAATCCTGGAGGTTGTTCTCATCAGCATAATACAAGTGATTAAATAAGAAATGACAGTTTGTCCTCGGTTTCAGA
Organism: Tauraco erythrolophus; assembly: GCF_009769465.1. Taxonomy (NCBI): domain Eukaryota; kingdom Metazoa; phylum Chordata; class Aves; order Musophagiformes; family Musophagidae; genus Tauraco; species Tauraco erythrolophus. The sequence continues at coordinate 3,115,925 of NC_141480.1, read as the reverse complement.
GCACGGATTTGTGGGACGTGTGTATTTGAGACGCGTTGGCCCATCCAGTCATCGCTCGCATTCAACTAATGCCACTCTATGAAATTACCATTTCGGCTGAAAAAGCGATTTGCTTTTAAAGCGAGCAAAGATGCCAATCGCCTTGAAGGGGTTGTGGTTTTAAGGCCACCTGCAACTTGCTAAAAGATTATGAAATTTCAATTTGTTTAATATCTTGAAGTAAATGGTCTAATAAGCGGCACAGCTTACTTTTTTTTGGCTAGCCCTTCTCTGATGATTTCTGAAATATCTCGCCGCAGCCTGTGTCGGATTTTATGGGGGTTTTTTTTTCAGTCTTGACGTGCCTTTCCCTGCAGTGCTCTCCAAATATCGCTTACACAAGAAACGATAAAGCTTCAAAACTCTCCTGGGGGAAACTGAGTCACAGAAAAACAAGCTCCTGGGGGACTGGGAGCAGAAGCTGGAATAAAACCACGCTTCCTCTGCCGCAGCCCTGCACAGCAGTTACAAGATTATCCGGTTCCTCTGCTATAAAACTCGGTAGCATGCCTCACTTCTTACCTGATTTTGAGAACATCCTGTGTTAACACATAAACAACTGGCGTTACTAATGTCTGTTTATTCGGCTATTTACACACGTCTGACACGGCACCTGGTGCTCTCCGGTAAGAAGATCGCTCGGCTCCGTATCAAACAAACTCCCGGGGCACAGGCAGGAGAGAGGCAGCTCCCATCCCCCCACCCCTGGCAAACAGCAACGCACCCACCCACCAGTCAGCCATTTACCACGGCACCCTTTTCAGAAGAGAATTTGGATGAGGAGTGATGCTTTTGGATCCAGGAGCTGAGCTTTCAGGGATTCACTGCAGCCTGCCTCATTCCTCAGTGCACATTTGTATGCAGGTCCACGTACTAGATCAGTACAAATAGTATATTATAATTTTAAAACAGTTTCTTTTGCAAAGTTTAAATGTATGCATGTAGTTATACACTATTGCCAGCAAATGTCAATAACCAAGCAACTGGCACTGACATATTGGGTAATTTTCTGTCCTCTTGAGTGAAGAAATTAAATTTTCTCTACAACTCCTCTTGTGTTCAGGTGCTGTCAGAAGTCCTAGCCAGCACACATTTAGTGTTTTTACCTGAATTCCGCTCCTAGCAGGAAAAGCAGAGCTCACCAGAATAGTAAAAAATTTACATTACCACATATAACCCTGGTTTCAGTCATCAAATTAATTATGGAAAACACAAGAGGACTCAAGGCTGATGTTAACTTCAAGCCAAAAGTGTTCAAAAACTTTTGGGCTTTTTCTAAGCATCAGTATCCGTTGCATTAATACAGAGCATGTATGCCAACATGAGCCAAGGTTTCTTAGCACTTAGCAGGAAATATTTCCTTAAATTACCGCCGACTGTGTTTAGAAATGAATGCGTTTACTCTACGAGGTTTAGGTAAATTTACCGCCTTGTCAAGGTGTTCCCACGTCCCCCTGTTGAGCTGCTTTAGGGAGCTAAATTAGCAACAGCAAACACATTTCTGTAATGTCATTTTAACAGCATTTGTTTCTTCAAAGTTGCTCACAGCCTGCAAGAATTCAACGGATCGATCTGCAAACCTGAGAGCCTGTTTCCAGGGGAAAAGGACTCCCGAGCTGGACAAGGGACAAGAGCTGCCCTTGAGTTACAACAACCTGGGGAACGACTGTACGTCTCGGAGTGAATCACTCTGAGCTGCATTGCTTGAAGAGTTCGTGTCCTGCCCCATTACAACCACAGCTACATCTGATTTGAATGAAACTTCAGACTTAATGATTTTCATGCCAGCTAGTTAAGCAGCAATGCCATTTTCTTCAGTGCCCTATTATTTCATTCGCTATCTCCAAAGATTTTGCTCCAGTTCCAAAAGCAAACTTATTTGGAGGAAATAAGACTGTTCCCAACTGGCTTCGGAGGGGCCACACACATAAAACCCTGGACAGACTTATACCACAATCTTCACACATCCTCATGTTTGAGGGTGTACGTCTCCAGCATCCCCATCTCTACTCATAAAAGGCAAACAAGAGATCAGCACCGAAGATTCCAATGTCTTTCCAGAAAACTATCCCTATAGTAATGATTTCAAACAAATAACAAGCTAAAACCAAAACACAACAGCAATAAGGTGTGATGAGCTCTTCAAAAAGATCTCGAGCGATACCAATTGGCAGGACTCTGTTGTCTATCCCAGAGCTACGGCAGCTCATCCCAGCCAGGGCTTCGCTGCGAACACACCGGAGCCAGGAGGCTGCATCCTTCCACGTTTCAGAACAAAAGCCAAGTTCTGATGGCTGGGACGAGGAAGAACATTTTTTGTTGTGGATACATTACTGTGTAATTACTGCAGATCTCATTTACTTTCCCTTGAATACTACAGCAGACACAAAGGCCGGGTAGATGTGGCAGCTCCTTGTGTTATCTAATGCTCTGGGTTTACATTTTCACAGTTAGCCTTCCAAAATATCAGGATGTGTGTGTCTATTGAAGGAAAAAGAAAATATTTCCATTGATAGGAGACAGGGAAATAAAACTGATACTGTCAACTGCTATCAAACTGACAGCAAGGAAAGAGTTTCATGTAAAATTTAAGAAAAAAATAAAATCATTTACCCGTTTTCTCAATAAAATCAGGATTAGAAACGCACGGATAAAAGATCAGAAAGGAACACTCCTGGGTAAAGGACTATTCATGGGACCAGAACATGGAAAATTCCATAAAGCACAAATGTTGCTAAGAATATTCAAAAGTCAAAGCTTTCTGTGGGTGTGCACGCATAGAGATGTCAACACAACTATTTCACGATCGCCGAAATTGCTACTAGCCTGCATCCTCTCTGAATGGCTATTTTTAGGACCCAGCCTTTCATGTGGTATAATGATGTGGATTTTACAAGAGCATTTATAATGTGTTTCATATGGTGTACAGTCCTGGAGAAATTGCTTTGTATCAGAGAAAGTTAAAAAGATTTGGGTGGTTTGTTTTTTTTTTAAAAAAACTGTATTTCTTATTTTATATTATTGCTTCTGTTTCGGATTTAGGGTTCATATGCATATTTTAATTTATCCTGTGTGACAGCACTGGCTGTCCCGAAGGGACACTCAGCACAGCCCAGTGCCATCCCACCAAACGCCACCCGGATTTCTGAATCCGCGCATCCCTTTGGACGGTCGGATTTCAAAGCTGGCGATGCCACACTGTGTAAGTTATAGCAGGAAACCAAAGCTCAAAGGCCAAATTTCGACCTCGGGTAAGCTGGTGCCAGGGGTTGTGCTCCGGCTCCCCCGTTAGAATCTGCCTTTCTTCTTTTAGGGCAAAGTCATACAACGCGAGGTCTGTAGAAGACGACGACGACTCTTCGCTATCTCTGCTCCCGCGCCAGTAATTCCAGGGCAGCGGCACGTAACGAGAACCAACTCATCAGCCTCCCCGTGCTAAGAACAACAAATCTTCATGCGGTAGATCTTACGATGGCTTATTTCCTAAACATGAAAGCAATCTCCGCAGTGCCACCTCCTCAGTGGTAGAAGAAAAATTCCACATTCCCGATCCTTTCTCGGCGTTTTGCTGGGAAGAACCCCTCCCCAGCACTTCTTCCCCAAGTGTGTTTGTAAGTGTAGCCCCCTCGTGCTGAGCCAAGCACACTTTACAATCCTGGCCTCTCACATTTTGCTTTTGTCCAAGTCCCATCAGAGGAGAACCTCTGTTTACGCTCGTGTATGCTATTCCTCAGAGCAAACCACAGCAGCAAACAAATTCAACGTATAGCATACAAGTTAAATCACTTAAAAATAAAAAAGAAAAAGGTTTTTTTTTTTTTTGGTCAATCCATGATTACTGCGTTGCTCTTCAAGGCAGACGTGTACTTTGTATATTATAGCTCCAGATTCTCAACGGAACAAAGGAGATACTGTTGAGACGGTTTTTTGCCTATCATTTAATCAAATGTAAAGTTGTTATAACCGGAGGGGAAAAGTGCTCTAGATTCTAGTATCCAGCTTTACTTTGGTTTCAAAAACTCACCACAGCATTGTTGAGTTTCTTGTTTTGTTTAACAAAATACTAATTTTGGGACCCCGTGAAACACAATCAACCAGATTCTTTTCGTTGCAGCTGAGCTGTGTTTAGCACAGAAGCGGTGGACTGGAGAGGAGTGGTGGTTTAAAGCCACTTTGGTGACCTCTTGCCCAGCACCTCCAGCCAGCGGGATGCCCTGGATTGGTACCTCTAGTTCTGCCAGGTTCTGCTAAACCCTCCTCATCCTCAGCATTGGCCAAATGTCCCATTTTCTCCGTGAAACCACCTCATAGAGGCAGCGGTGGTGGAATAGCCCTTCACAACCTTGGGAGTGGTCATAAATTATGAAGACCCAAAGGCAAAAATCAGAGAAGGGGCCACAGGACGGAGCAGTGGTAAGTTGCTCTGTAAGGAGAGAAGGTGAGAGCGGTTTGTCCAAGATCATCGGGAGGTGACCAAGAGGAAGATCCTGCCATAATCAAGACTCAGAGGCTGACGATGTTGCAATCACTTCCTTTAAGAGATGAAGTAGGTGGGTCCGCGAGCCAACAGCGTGTGCTGCATCGGCAGTGCCAAGGCGAGGACGGAGGCTTCGGCTGACACTGGCAGAGGGCTTGGCACAGACTTTGCCGGTTCCCAGGACATCTCATCGCTCATGCCATGAAACATTCGCCCTGCCTGGGGGCTGGAGGGAGCCATGCCCTCCCAGACAGACGGCTGGACAAGCCGGCGGACAGTACAGGCATCCAGCCTTTACTGATTCAGCTGGATTAAAACTGGAAACTAGGAAAGGAACAGCTCTGTGTCCTCTTACCAACCCTCTGAGTCACCCGTCCTCCTACCAAACCTTTGTTTCATCCTCCAGACACAGAGAATATGAGCAAGTATCATCTTATAGCTTATTTTTTAAAGGGAGATTTGGAAGAATAGCACATGAGAGAGCCTGTCAGGGGGGACTTGCATGTCCCAACTTGGTACCAGCCTGGGATTTGGTCAGGCTGAGAAGTTCTCCCTGCCGCAGTGGCTCTGCAAAGAGTTCAGGAAGCAACTTGTACCTACTCTCCTATTTCTGTGCCCTCCACCCACCGTTGGCAAACGATGAGGTAAGAGCATATACACATCACGCAGGGAGAGATGCTGACGTAAGCCATCTCCTGGCACCACGAGCAGCGAGCTGGAGCAGCTAAGGCATGGGAAATGGAGGAAAAGCAGCAGCAAACAAAAGGAGAGGTGTTGCATGATGGCTGCGGACAGCCCAAAGCCTCGGACAGGTGGGATGGAGAGAAGCTGTGGCTCCCGCAGTGGCAATGCCCTCTCCAAGAGGACAGTGCCGGGGATGTCCAGCATCTGGTCCTTCTTCAAATCAATGCGACAGACAGGAGAAGACAATCCTTGAGGATTTCATGAGGCACTGGTGACTCACACATGGTGTGGGAGATTTTAGTAACTGAACGGCAGCACGTGCTTGACCCAAACCTTTGGTGTCCAGCACAGCCTCCCTGTGAGCGTACACAACGCTCACAGATGCACGAGTCCTTCCTTCACCGTCTCCACGGTGAATTAGCAAGGGGGCTCAAAGGCCAACCTGTAGGAAACGAAGACTAAATTCGGTCTTGCTGAATCACTCACGGCCAAAGGGCAGACCAAGAACTGCGGGTGTGAAATCAATGGCAAGCCGTAGATGTTTCCTCAAGACTTGATGTTTCTCAGCACTTGACTGCGCTCTACCAACAACCATCATGTCATGTACACACAGACACACACAGTTCGGACCGGATTGCAATCTAAGGTGTGCAGCTCACACCACCTGTATCCTGAAAACCTGCTTCCCTTGCAGATCACACTACAGATAGAGAGGGATTCAGCCTGCGATTAGGATCTGGCCCTTCACTGATGATCTACAAGAGCAGTCAACAGAGTCATCCCTACAGAGTTGGCAATGCCTGTTTAGTCACAGGAACACGTGTGGTTGCTTGAACGGGTACCTCGGAACAGCAAACGCCAGCACACCCAACCATACGGATTTGTCAGAGTTTCCACCCAAATACAGGGATTTAATGATGCCTGTAGACCTACGGCAGGAGAGGGGCTGCAAGCTGCGAGGTGATGAACGAGTACGTTGCAGAGCTCCTCACCACCCTCCCGCTGCTCCCCCCTTCTCTTGGTTAAAGCTTTGGACACCAGACCAGCTCCATTCTTTCACCCCGGACACATCATGTGCCGCTCGCCCCCAAAACACTTCGTTCTTCACGGTTAAAATCTCAAAAATATTAATCATTAACACAGATGAGCTTTGGGAGCTTGGGTGGATGTTAGGTTTTTTTTGCTTTTCTCTCCAAATTCTCAACCGGTTGAGCTAATGACGTTTCACAAACAGCAACAGTTGGGAGCTTGCAGGAACGGTGCCTTTACCGGACATAATCTCATAGCAACTCCCCACCGACAAAGCATCCCGTGCCTGGGAAGCCAGTTCCAGGGTAGCCTGCAAAGGAAACCCAGTGGGAGAGCAGATACTGCTGAACTGTCTGGATCACGTGCACACTTATTCACATGCACGGATTTACATAAAACTCGCTTTTGTTTCCCTGTGACATTTTTCTTTCTCTTTTTTTCATTCCAAACAATTTTAAAAATAAGGTTATATTAGACCACACACAGGCAGTGCTGTATCATGTCACTGCTTCTTAAGCAGAACTCTAATTTATTTCAAAGGGAAGTTCTGCTTCAAAATTGAGGGTGTGATATGAACTCAGAAATTAACACAAGAATTTTCCTTGGGGGGAACCAAGGCTGAATCAGACATGCAATAAATGACCTCGGAAGCCCTGCGCCTTGGTACATCCACCTATCCGACATTACGCTTTAATAAAAAAAAATATTTTCACCATTATCCTAATTCAAGCTAGGTAGGAGCGCTGGAAGAAGTGGATTCACTCTGGTCAGGAGGGAACAAATTACTCCTCTGTCTGTCTGCCAGGACGTCCATCAGCAGCCACCGCACTCTGCGCTCCTTCTGCCGGGAATACGGTGATTTACTGGGACACAGAACCGTCCCGGCGAGGTCCCGCAGCACAAGCCCTGCTGCCAGGGAAGCTGGCTGGGATGCTACGGCGTGTTGCTCTCCCACAGCACCAGGCACTGCTGGGAATGTACAGAGCTACTGTTCGCTTCCAGCTGCCCTCCCTGCACGCAGCACATCTGGAGAGGGACGAATCCCCATCACGCGGCGACTCCAGGGAGTTCTGCCGCTGGTTTCAACAGGATGAGAACTCGAGACAGGAAAAAGTGGTACTAAACTATTGCCCTGACAGTGCAAGCCAGGACAGAAAGACGATTTCTACACTGAAGCAGCTGAGCTGCAGATTTCCTTCCGCCAACTGCTGCGGGGGCTACAGCCTCCTGCAAAGGGATGGGGCAGCCCTGGGGGAAGGGGGCTGCAGCAGAAGCAGCCGCATCCCAGGGCTCAGCTGCCTCCACTGCGGACCTTCTGCTTGGCAAAGGGCAGCAGGAGACCTTCAGCTCCCTGCTTTTCGACCTCATGATAGACGTTGTGGACCTGTGGCCCCAGGCCAGCAGTAACTGTGCTTTCATCTTGCCCTGGCCCAAGGGGATGGTTCAAACCCACTGAACGGGCACCCAGTTCCAGGAGCCCGGCGGACCGCAGGAACCAGGCTCTGAACATCAGCGTTAGTTCCTGTGCCTGACATCTCATTCGGGGACTTTAAACATGCACAGCTCGGGAAGGTACCACCACCCTTCTGCTCCTATGAGAGCTCTGGTTAGACAACTTAATTACTAAGAAAATTACGTAGTGTCTGTTTTCCAAAGAAACTGAGGCTCTTGGACCTCTGTTCCTCACACAGACAGAAAGTCCAGTGCCTCAGCTTTATATAAAAACCACTTTAATTCTGCCTTCACGCACCTCACATGCTCATTACACACAACAGAGGTGCACAGGAGGTGTGAAGAGCCCCCCCCGGAGCTTTCCCACCCACTGGAGTGGGGAGAGGTTGTGCCCTACATACGGGACAGGACGGCTCATTCCCCTATTTTCCAGACCTATTTACAAAAGGAACTAAAAGGAACTTATAAGTGCTCCTTCTACCATTTAACTACCACATGGTACAAGATATAACAATGTTCAGAAAACCCCCTCGGGTCTAAACTCAATTATACAACTGTAGCAAGAAAAATATTTTAATCTGATCAAAGTGTTAACATGTTTGACCATGTCTGACCTCTAATGTTTGTAACCACCTAAAAGGCTGATGTTCTTACTAAGGATGTACCTTAATTTGATTTAAAGTCATTTGTACTATTTAAAAAAGGATATAGTTTTATGATTTTATATTTCATTTAGAAAAACAGTTCCTCACCTTGTTAATATTCTTTAAAAGTTTCTCGCAGATTTTTAACCAGCAAAGCCTATATATTCCACTCTGGGAAAAGCCGGACTTTTCAAGAGTCTGGAGAGCCAAAGCAGACGCAGGAACCACCACGCATGCGACACCTGAGAGCCAGGTGAGAAACGGTTCTCCTGGTGCCTTGCAAAATTTGCAAAATTTTGAGATTTCAGATGCACCCACAGTCTGTGCTGGGGTGCTCTTAACTTACCTCCCCGAGTGTGCCCTCCCCAGCCCATCCAGCCGACGGGGGCTCACAGCATAGTCCCAAAACACGGGACACCCGGGCTCAGCCCACTGCCTTCTCCCCAGCTCCAGAAGCACCTTCACCCCCGAGTCCTCCTTTCTCTCTTTGACACCTCTACTGCCAGTCCAGGCTCCTCATCCATGCTCAAACCAGCATCACTCCACCCGAAATTACCCTAAACCAGTGTTTGCCACCTGCAGCAAAGGTGCCTCACCGAGCCCAACACCTGGGATCTGCCGCTGCGGGGTGGCTCTTGCCACATCCCGCTGCTTGCCAGGGACATCAGCTGGGCTTGGTGGTGCTGCTGATGTCAGGTACCCGGGACACGTTCAGTGCATCACTCGGGAGCGACGTAAATAACACAAGTGGGTGTGTTTTGGTAAAAAGAGACAATTTTGGCTGGGGAGGTGCGGGCAGGATGCTGAGGTGAGCAGTGTAACAGTTAGTGGGCTACAACCACCTTGAGGGAAACAAAGCAAAAGTGATGCTGCTGAGAAAATAAGAAAGAAAAAAGGAAAGCGGCACGCTGGTAATGCCGGTAGCGACACACCCACCCAGGCCAGGCCGGCTCCAGTGCTGCTCAGCACCCTGACGGGGTTCGGAGGGAGCCCACAGGAAAAAAAATGTGGTTTTACAGTGCGTCGCAGGGCGGGGGTTCAACCCACAGCCTCGGTGCCGGCCACCCTTCGACCTCCAGGGAGCTGTATTGTATTTTTCAGTCAGTTAGATGTAAAGCCCTGACAGTTTGCCAAAGCACTGCTGGGTTAATTTTGTTTTAATTGTTATTTTTTGAAGGTTCTGAAATTAATCCTAGCTGCAAACAAGCGTTTCCAGGAAGCCCCATTAACCAAAATACAATCTCCACTATCGAGCGCACGCATGACTGTGATATGTAATCTCATTCCCTCACACAACCCTCCTCCCCGACTCCACTTGTGCTGAAGTGTTAATTAAACACACTTTTATGGATGGTTAAGTATCTGCAATCTTCAGTCACAGATCTGACCTCCTCAATTATTGGAAGTAGCCACTAGATTATAGCCCACACTATACAATATACACAATAGCAATAAATCTATAGGAAAGCAATACATAATTCACTCTGATAACCTCTGCCCAGTCAATATAAATACAAGACAGAATTGCCCAGAAAGATATATCGGAATAGCTACTGAATAGCCTAAAAAAAACCCAAAAGACTGGCTTTTATCTGAGGAAGAAATCTTCTCGTGTCTGCTAGGTGACGGATTTTTAGCTGAAAACATCAAATCAGCTTTTTAAGTCACGCAACGTAAAACACAGCAGGATTTGAACAGGCCTAAGTAAAGCTGGCTGAGGCGGCGGGCGATTTCCGTGGCTCTCAAGGGGACGGGATCGTTCCTCCTCTGACACTCAGTTTTTTCCCCCTTCGAGTTCTGCACAGTCTATTTACTCCCGTCCGCAGCTCCCACGGTAACCTCTTGGGGTTTTGTTACATTATCAAGCAGAAAGGCGATCCACAAATCACAATCTACTTCTTAGCTTAATTGCTAATAAATAGGCTATTGCACTTTGTTGCCCATCTAGTAAGGGTGTAAGATTAAAAGAAATATTCTACTACAGCAAATAGGTTCTGGGCTAATGTAACTCTGAATTTACCCAGATTCTATACCAGGGAACAAACTAAATGTGTTTGAACAAGACAAACTTAATACTCTCATTTAAAATGTATCAACAAGAGAGCAACTTAATATTTTAGAGGGGTGAGGGGGATACCTGGTACCTGGAAGAAAGGACAGGAGGTGGGAAGCAAAGGAAGAAATGCTTACTTGGATTACAACAAGGTACGTTGGCCCTGCCTTGCAAACGCATCTTTTCTTGCTGTAAACTGAAGGAAAATTTCAAAATTTAGGGACGGATCCTCAATACCTGCACACCGACTTCAGCAAAATTAGGACAGCCTGCAGCCGGGGCAATCTGCTCCCCCAGGAAGGGCTGTGCCAGGGCACGGGCAGGCTCACGGAGGGACCCGTCTCCTCCTGCCACACAGGCCAGCGGGGTCGGGTGGCAGGACACGGCAGAGATTCCAGGGAACAACATTTCATCACACTTTGAGTTTCATACTCCACAATCCATCCATTCTTCCTAATGCCAGTTTAACATCCTACCCCTCTAATGAAAAAAGGGTTGAAATCAAGGAAGGCTCATATATTCTTTTAAACTTTTTCCCTTCACACGTTAGAAACTAAACCTGAAAAACACCACATGATGTTCTGCTCTCATTTTCTGACTGTAAATGCAGAATAACATCTGAAATGAATGTAGCCACGAGCAACACGAGCACTGGCTATCGGCTGCAATGTCGCGACATTATTTTCTGAAGTTCTGATAGAGATGGCGATGGGAAAAGACGGCTTTAGTTTAATTATTCAGATAGCAAAACTTACAAACATTAGAACATACAGAATTACTAAAGCTGATTTGACCCGAGGGGGAAAAACTTTACAGGAAGAAGACGGGAATAGTCCTTCAGCAGCATTAAGCCTTTTCCTAAAAACCTCCATTGCCACTTTAGAAGCACAAGATGCACTTTCTGGGCCATCATCCACAACGGAGCCCTAACCAAAGGCAGACCAAAACCTGGCCCTTTTACAAGCAGATAACGTCGAACTAAAGTTAAGCTGCGGGATGTATCCCCGAACACAAACACCAGAAGCTGCTCACCTCCAAAGCCCGTGACCCAGAAAAAGGAAAGGGCATTCTTACATGAGATATTACAATTTGATTGCTGGAGGAGTAAAGGCGAACCTAGAGGGTGGGGAGACTGGAGAAGCAGCTCCTCCAGCAAATTCGGAGCGAAGCAGGCGCTTGCTGCCGAACATCTTCTCCTCCATCCCAACTCCTTCTCCCCTCGGTTTGGAGAGAACAGTGCCCAGGCATTTCAGAAACAGGGCTGCAATTTGCCAGTTAAAAAAAAAAAAGGCACGTGTAGGTGCCTGCACGATACCTGCAACATACTTCAGCAGTGAGAAAGGCCACGAAACTTCTCCGTAAGGAGAGGACGAACTCACCAGAGGTGACATAGATCCATTTGGCAGATAAGGGTCTGAGAGCATGAGGAAAGGGTAGCCAGAATACGCAGATCCTTTATACATCCCTGGGTCCTGATGCTTCATACCTGCGAAAATTAAAGTTGCCCATTAAGATTCACCTTATGACAGGTGATTCCGCTGGCTGTCAGGGAGCCCCAAAGAGGTTACAGCACATTTTGGGAGTCTTTTTGCCCCCGTACTCCTCGGAGAGGGTGCTGGGGGGTGTCGGGGTTCCCCCGAGGGTGCATTGGGAAGGCTCCTTGCTGACAGGAGCAGCTTTCCCGGGGGGGCTGTGGCAGCCAGGCTGGCATCCCTGACTCCCGGGGGCTGCAGGGCGGCAGGCTCTGGGATCAGGGGGTTCAGCCACCGCCGGGAAGGTGAGCGCTTGGCTTGGGTGGGCCAGCGAGGACCAGGGATGGGGACACACACGCCCTCCCACCCCCAGCCGCGGGGATCGCTGCTACTAACCATCATCCATGTGGTCCGGGAGCTTCTCCTGATAAACCCTCTGCGGATCCTGCACACGCCTGAGGGCCTGCATGGGGAGGAGAGAGAGAGGCAGAGCGAGGGGTGGCGGGGCGGGGGGCGCGGGCGCGGGGCGGGGGCGGCGCGGGCGGCCGGGCTCACCTCGGGGTCGGCGGCGGCGGCGGCGGCCGGGCTGCCGCTGCCCTCCGACTCGTTCACCAACGAGGACTTGAGGTCGGCCAGGTCGCGCTCCGTGAAGGCGTTCTCGGGGATCTTCTCCTCCTGCTCGCCCTCGTCCTTGAAGGCCAACATCTCGTCGGTGGCCCCCAGGTCGTCCCCGCCGCCGCTGCCCAGCTGCGGCATTTTCCTCCCGCCGCTCCCTCCCGAGCCGCGCAGCAACTTTCCCGGCGAGTATTGTTCTCCGCCGCCCGGATCAAGCCCTTCGCAATTATTATTTTTTTTTTCTTCCCTCAATTTCTTTTTTTTTTTTCCCCTCTTGAAAAAAAAAATTTTGCTCCCTCTTGAAATTTTTCTTTTCAAAGTTTTTTTTTCCTTTCAACTTTCAAACTTTTTCCTTTAATTTTGCTTCCCCTTTTCAAATTCCCTTTAAGCCCTTTCTTTTCAAAAAAAAAAAAAAAGAACTCTTAAAATTATAATTGCTTTTCCTTCTTAAATCTTTTCCTTCCCCCCCCCCCTCCCTCCCTCCCTCCCCCGGCGGCTCACGGGGGGCTCGGCAGGCTGCGGGCTGGGCGTCGCGGGATGCCGGGCTCCACAAGCCCCCCCACCCCGTGCCGCCCCCCACCCCCCCGCGAGCCCCGGAAAGTTTCCCTGGGAGCAGCGGGCGCCGGCGGCAGCCAGAGGCACGGAGCGCCCGGTGCCTGTGTGCGAGCGCGGCAGCGCGGCGGCCAAGGGCTGCCGACATCAAAGCGGCCGCCGGGTGATTGGCAGCTGCGGGGAGGGGCCGGGGGCGGGCGCACACGGAGACACACACACACACACGCGCGCGCACAGACGCGCGCACACCCCGCGCGCGCTTGCACACGCGCTGGCACGCGGAGGTGCTGCCTTAAAGGGACCGCCAGCCCGCCTAAGGACACCCCCACCCACCCCGCCGGCGCGCTATAGCGGGGTGACCCCCCCCCCCCCCCACCTCCCCATCCCGGCCGTGCGGCCCGGCACGGGGAGGGGGGACCCCGCCGGCTCCCGCTATGCCAACCCGGCCCGGCTGCGGGGGTGTTGGGTGTTTGGGGGTGCGGGGTGCCCCGACGGTGGTGCAGCCCCCCCCGGCGGTGTGCACGCAGACCTGAGCGTGCACATCTGTGCACGCGCGTGTGGGTGCACGCGCCTCTGCTCGCACGTCTGTACACACGCCTGTGCTCACACGTGTTCGCACACATCTGCACGGACATCTGTGCGCACACACTCACCTGCACACGCGTCTGCGTGCCCCCGTCTGCCTGTGCATCTGCATCTGTAGGTGCTTATGGGTGCGTACACAGCTGCACGCACATCTGCACGCAGACATCTCCAAAAGCATCCCCGCACGGCTCTGTGTGCACACATCTGCGTGTGCACAGTCTGTACACAGGCCTCCGCACACGTCCACATCTGTGCAGCACCACACGCGTCTCTACAGGTGTCTGGGTGTGCATCGACACGCACATCTGTACACACACATCAGCACGCACAGCTACACATCTGGCACACGCGAGCACTCGCACACCTACACGCACACCAGCGGGATCCACACGCATCCCTGAACACATCAGCACAAGTGGGCACACAACTGCACACATCAGCACGCACACACATCTGCACATGGAAACACATCTGCACATGGAAACACATCTGCACGCTCACGTTTGCCCGTGAATCTACAAGCACAGATCGGCAGCACACGACTAAACAGAGAGGACAGTCTGTACGATGAGCTGCAGACACACATCAGCACGTGTAGGTGTGCACGTACAGACACACACCAACACACATGCGTGCACACACACACCCCAACACGTACATGTGTGTGCACAGACACACATCCACACATATATGTGTGTGCACACAGAACACATCAGGATGTGTACGTGTGCGCACACGGACATCCATCAGCACATAGGAGTGCACATGGACACATCAGCACACACACACATCTGCACACGGAAACACATCTGTACACGCAAACACATCTGCACGCTCACGTTTGCCCGTGAATCTACAAGCACAGATTGGCAGCACACGACTAAACAGAGAGGACAGAGAGACACATCAGCACGTGTAGGTGTGTGCACACAGACACACACCAACACATGCATGTGTGCACAGACATACACCAACACATACATGTGTGCACGGACACACATCCACACACACATGTGTGCGCACACAGAACACATCAGGACGTGTACGTGTGTGCACGTGGACATCCATCAGCACACAGGAGTGCACACGGACACATCAGCACATATGTGTGAGCACATGCACACACGTGTGCGCACAGCAGTTGCGTGCTCACGGCCGGGGGAGCACGCCACGCACGCAGGCACGTGCGGGTGCCCACGGCGATGCCCGCGGCCCCCCGCTCCCCACCATCGCTCCCGCATCCCCGGCCCCTTCGGAGGCACAGACGTGACGTCGGATCTCAGAAAATTATTAGTTTTCCTGAGTGCCCCCGAGGGTCAGGAAACACGGAATTACCGTCCTCGCAGCCGATTTCGAAGACACTAAACACTTCTGTGTCGGCGTCGGATTTTTTTTTTAAGCAGTTCCCATGGAAGAGGAAACTCCCCATCTCTTCTGATCACATACGACAGGTCCTGTGCATGTCTCCGGTAGCCTAAAACAACACTCCGATATTTATTTTCCTTAATTAAGATTGCATAAGATAGCCCTGGGTCCTGGAGACTTTTCTACAGACTGTAATGACGCCATGTAAATTGTTTTTTATGACCCAATATACTACATATTGTCACATTTCAGCCCTTGAATAGGAATCTAAAAATCTCGGTCCCTATTTTTCCTGCTAATTAGGGTATTATTAGTAGGGATATAATCTCATTACTTTTTGGGGAGGAGAAGAACTAGTTGGAGCCACTTTGAAAAGTACTGAGTATATTTAAATGAAGCAAAATCCGTCTTTCTGCTAATTGCTGATTTTGCATGACATAGAATTCTTGTCCTGATTTAGGGGCCACAGTTTACGCTGGGCTAAAGGAGAGGGGAGAGGGAAAGGATGCCCTTTGCTTTTTTTCCTGCTCAGCTCTCCCACCCAAACGAACGAGCGGGCTACCCCATAGGAAACTCCGTCTGCAAATTTCCATTCTTTTAAACATCACGAAAATAAAATAAGCTGCAGCCACTTTGAGTGATAATCATTTGAATGAAATATTTGCTACTTTTAAGATGTTTTTTTTCTTCTTCTTTCAGATGATCCTCTTGTTTTGCATGTGAAAAAAATCGTCTGAGATTTACAGCCCTCCCAAATGGAGATAAAGCCTTGGCAATGAGTTGGAAACCTGTTGTAATCTGTGATCCAGGAAACAAAGAGCCTCATTAATGCAGAGACTTTGGTGAGCCTTTGATGTTAGCTAGCATAGCATTCACTCTCAGTTCCATTTGCATTTAAACATTCATAAAAACATCATCTCTGCTTCCTTTGCCTTAAGCAATTTAGGAGTAAAGTATAGCTTCTATTTAAAGAAACCCACTGTGGTGAGGCTTAGAATACAAATATCACATAATCTTCAAGCAGAGCAAATATTTTATCCTACATTTCTGGTGGGCACATTTAATAATATTATATTTAAGACCCAAAATAAAAGATCCATCTTATTTTCATTAACCTTACACCACATACTCGAGTGAAAAGAGAAAAGGGGCCCTGGTAATTCAAAATATACTACGTACCAATTTGTGGAAGTAAGAGAATCCAGAGGATTTTACATTATTCACGGGAGCTGAATTTTTGAAAACTGCGTGCCTACAGCAAGGTGCCTAAATCCATATTCAGGCACACAACACTGAAAATTTTGAACAAGGTTAGTTTTTTATATATAGAGCTGTAGTTTTCTGAGCTGCAGAATCTTCATCCTGGTGTTAGAATGGAGACAAATCAGGTTTTTTTTTTTTAATTATTATTAATTTTTTTTACATACACGTGAAAATAAAAGGCTAAAAAATCAGAATAATCCTAATGTGGAGATTTTCTTCCAAGAGAAGGCACTGTTGCTCCTAGAGGGCCTCCGGAGGGGATGGCAGCGTGGGGGGAATTTGGGCAATCACTTAGAAAACAAAGGCCTATCTATCTTACTATTTTCAAAAGTATTATTCACCAACACACCTAGCAGAAGTCGAACAGTGCTTGACTTGATGTTTGGAAATATTCCGCTCAGGTCGCCCACATTCACTGTGCCATTAAAAATAACAGGGCGAGTTGAAATCGATCCCGTGTCACCTCGGGAATTCTTTATGTTTTCACTCTAAGGAGCAAATATAAGGAAATCTTTATGTTTGGTGCTGTGAGTCAGTTCAGCCAGACCGATGTTTTAAGCATTATAAGCAAGTTTCCTATATGATGAATATCCAAAATTAAAAACTGAAATGGAAAACACTTAAAAACAACTTTACCTTGGATAAAATATTTCTGGAGCTGGATCAAAGTAAAACAAAAAGCCTGGCTTGCTTGTCAGATCATATCTGCGCCGAACTTCAAGGTTTGATTTGTATTATTTACATGGAAAAGGTCCCAAGAAACCAATTTGGCACTAAGTATCTTCATTACGTTTTTTCGCTTGTATGGGTGATTAAATCAATCCAGGGCTCCTATTTTAATTTTTTTTGAAAGGTGCAGCCATCTGTGAATTGAGGAACTTTTCTGATGTCATCTTTGTGCCTCAGACATAGGCTTTTTTCCTTCCTTTTTTTTTTTTTTAATAACAAGACTTTTGAAGGAGCATGTTTGTTTCATGATTAGAGTTTCTAACTGCCCTTCCACTAACTGTTTAGAATTAAAGGTGTATAATAACTTTTTAGAACATTTTAACTGTAACACCTGCAGAGAACAGTAAACTGGATTAAATTATAACCAAGTCTGTCTGTCTGTCATTCCTTCTATTCCTCATCCTGCATTTATCAGCACGTTCTCTGCACGCTCTGCGTGAAACTCAGTACAGGTATTTCTGCACCCCGCTACACACAGCGGCGTTTCGTGACTTCACTGTACACATCACATTAAGTGAAGCCTCTCCTTTAAAGTCAATGTAGATATTGCCACCAACTTCTCTTGGGCTAGGGATGCATCTCCTGTTCTTTAAAAGGGGCTTCAGAGTGAAGCACTTGGATTTATTTACTTTAGTTTATTTGGTTTTCTCAGGTTTTTGGTTCATTTAATAGAATCAGTTTGGAGTAGCTCCCATTTTACTCTCTTTGGACACGTTTTATCCTCTCAGACTAGTTCATTTAATGTGGGTGAGGGACACATCTATCCCTGGCAGGTTGAATATCCTACGTCTGCCTTCCTATTTCGTTGTATTTGCAGCAAATATGTTTCCCTGACATGCATACACAGATCAAAGTATGCTTTAATTCTAAACCAGATTTATTTCAGCGTGGCTTTTTTTTTGTAGCCAATTAATCAATTCTCTACTAACAGAGGAACCTTCTAACTATTTACCATTCTTTTGGAGAAAAACATTTGCGTGATGGTCCCAGAAGGATGGCTTGATTGATAGATTTGGCAGCGCAAATGCTTCAGATGAGACGGATGAAAACTCCTGTGCGGGGTTCCAGCTGGGAGCAGGAGCTCCTGGAGCATAGGCTGGTACCAGCTGAACTAATCCTGGCAAGTGACCAGAGTAAATCAGGCCACTGAAAGCTCTGTTTTGCCCAAAGGGGTTTACACTGGTGTAATTACCTCAGCATAGTCATAGCAGGAACGTTTCCTTAGTCTAGACAAGCTCTAATAGGTGAAATAGATCTATCGTTTGCAACTGAAACATCTCGACCCAGCTAAGGCAAGCGCAAACTCTCGCCGCCTTCCTTCCGCTTTGCTTTCCCTTCGCTCGGGCGCGCCCGAGGATCCAGCAGGATTTTGTGTTGGTTTGGAGCATCCTCTAGTTTCATTGGTCTGCAATAGAAAAAAGGGTCAAACGGTTGCTCAGCCATTGCTCAGACCTGATTCACTCCACCCATCTTCATCTTGCACGGTTTTAAGTGCTTATTTGACTTCGTGCATCGATCTAAACGTGCTTAAAGGATTCACTGGCAGATGCCAAAAGATTGCTTTTAAAATACCAACGGAAAATCGACTCCCTGCCATCGCAATATTTAGGTTGCTTTCAAATGTCTACATGCTTTTCTGGAAATGTTTCCAGCTGTTAGGACTGGAGACTCCTTTTTTCCCCCCTTGGAGGCAAGTAGCGAAGGCATTGCAGTCCGCCGACTGGGCCCAGCATCCTGCTTTCTCCAGGAAAAGGGGATAATCTCTCTCAAAAGACTTCACCAGATGTCAAAAGCCATGGTGTGAAATCCATTTCGGAGGCTGTGATCTTTGGATAACTCCCTGCTTGTACGGCACAACATGGCACAAGCCATCGTCGAATCTCCCAGCGCAGTTTTTGGGTTTTCCTTTGTTTAGAAGATACCCTCTGTTTCCATTTTGTCAGGTTGTAAGACTGTCTCTTCGGGCAATTTTCACTTAACAAGTCTTTTCTTTGTTCCTGATACAAATAACACTTTGGATTATTAAAGGACTTTAAAAGACTCATCTATTTTTCACTCTGTGTTTTGCTCACCTCTCGCTGTTGGAACTGGACCAAGCAACTGGCATCGTGTTTAATATTTCTTATTACTTTCACTGTCAGGTTCTCAGGCGCTTGCCCAATGCTGAAATATCTGAGTTTCAAACAGGAAGGAGCATGTTTATTTGTTTACAAAAACACTTTTCCAGGGCTCCATCCTGTGGTCACACAATCATCCAAGTAGTCCCTGCTCCCATGAGTCATGCCTCTAAATTAAAAGGACCCATGAAGATGGATTTGCAGAATCACACTCATTGCTTCCACAACCGTTTTTCCATAAACCATCGGGAAAATTATGTTGATTTTCGGATCCATAAAACCTTATTTTTACCAAACCAAAGTATTGGGTTCCTTTTTTCCCTGACAGTGTCCTTCACATTTTAACAAAATCCTTACAAGCCGATAAAAAGTAACCCCTTGCTGTACATTTGTTACAATTCACATAGAATACACTTTGTCCTGGGATTCCTGTTTGTACCTTGGATGGAGCAAAGTACAGGAGAAATCCAAATATTGTTCTTTTAGCTCAGGCTCTGCTCAGACATGCTATCCAGGCTGCAGCTGAGCCTTGTCAAGAGGTTGTTATCCAGAGCGAGCTTCCAACTGCTTCTTCCCTTCTTGCACATCTCCCACCGAAGGTGACCGTGCTCCATTGGATGGGACAGCACAATTTCACGCGTAGGCACTCCCCATCCTGCTTCTGTCCGAATAAGCCCGTTCCTAAAAGACAGCCCTATTGTTGAAAGGGCACTAAGAAGAACCATTTCAAAACACCTGGGTTAGACAGGTCTGAATGAGGATCACTGCTGACAACGGGGCTGCACAGCGGCGATGAACTGCCGAACTGGTGGCAGACTGAAACTGGTTTTAGTTGTTGTGACTTGGGACATCTGAATGGAGAACGGCTGTTTCTGGATGCTCGAGAGGGCAGCGAAAGGAACGAGACCCAACCTAGAGGCTGCTTGGCCAAAAGGGACCTGCGGGGACTGGTGCTGCTGGGGGAAAGCGAAAAGAGTTTAGGATTGTTATGACAACCCTGGCTGCAGCTCTTTCTGTGATCCCCACATTAGCACATCAAACTCCTGCAGAGCCGAGCTGGAGGCTTTGGCAGTCTCCTGCCTTACACCAACACGCATTTGAGCCCCGTGGCAGGAAGCCCTCCCTGAGACTCTGCAGTCTGATCACCTCCTTCCCAGTGCCGGAGCTATGCAGAAAGAAAGGGGGAAAGAAATGGAAACAGCTGGTAGGAAGTGAGATTAAAAGGAAACTGTCAGGATAACGGTGGTGGGATAGGGTGGCCAGAGCAGAAGCCAAAGGAAAATGATTCCAATGTCTAAAAGCCACCCATATCATGTGGAGTGTGTTGATCACTTCAGCACCACTCCAGACCCACAGCAAAAGGTGTCTTTCTCTGCACCTATTAGTTGTTTTTTTTTTTCCTGCATTGTTTTTAGTTTATGATTGTTGCCTGCTGTGAGAAAGAAGAAAAATAATTGAAGAGATGAGGGGGAAAATGAAGCAGGGAAAGAACCTGAGACTAGAGGGGTATCACCGAATTTATAAATGTTCACACCAAAATTATTGAAAGGAAAAGAAGGAAAGAATAGAACATATTTACAAATCCTAATTGAGCAAGGCAGAGCTTTCTGCTAACGAATGCAGAGCACTTCATTTACTACTTGGAATGTATTTTTATTTATTTTGCAGATGTTATTTCTTTCAGATCTTCACTGATGACTTTCTCTGACAACGAGCCAGGGTGAGCTTGTCAGCATCATACCTCTGTACTTCAGACTGAAAAATGAGAGAAGGGTGAGGAGAGGTAAAAGCAGAAGGGAGGCTTGTATTCCTGCATCATTTATGCCACCCCCTTTACCCTTGCCGTTTCCCTCTTGCCAATAGTTTCATCGCTTCCCCTCGTTCGAGTGGGGGTGGGGGACCTTGTGCCAAGTACAGCGTGGTTGCTCCTACCTCCTTCCCTGCACTGCTGAAGTGGCTATACAGAAACCAGATTAAAGCAGCATTAAAAGCTGTGCTACAAATCCTGCCACATTAAGCAAGACAATTCTTGGAGCTGTTTTGGGCTAGCTGAACAGAAGGGGTGCCTTTGAGTTGAACTACATGTTTCAACAGTATGTTGTTCTGAAAAGTGTTGTATATGTGCCGACATCCGCTGTTGGCATGTGTACAGACTGAAGCTTGCCAGCTCCTCCTAATCTGGAAAGAGGAGACATGCAGTGCTAAATACATGTGTCATCACTAGTCATTCCCCCCTCTCCTCTCCCAATTTTATCATTTGGTTGTGCAATATATTTGAACCGAGTCAGCCCATTTAGTTCAGATGAACTTAGGCCAAATAACTGTACTGGAGCTGACTTCAGAGGCTTGAGAGGAGTTGCTGGAGTAGCTCTCCCATAAGGAAATGCAAACACTCTGTTATGCTCCTTATTCTACTCCTTAGACAAAGGTCTTTTGGTAGGGTTGCAGTCAGAGGGAGGGAGGGCGAGCCCCTAAGAACACAAACAAACTATGCAGCTCGTTGCATCATAGGACTTTTGACTCCCGTCACGTTAAATCTTACAGGCAAAACAGGGCCAGGCCTAAGCAGAGCTTACAAAGGGGACTCCAAGGAATCCCGTGCTGCAAGGGATGGTTTTGGTGACTCAGTAGGTGACAAAGGTTCTTCTGAGTCAGGACTGAAGCAGTGTTTTTGCATGACGTTAGCACACCCGAGCTTAGGATGTTTTTTAGACTGAAAGCCTGACTACTCATGCCAGTAAGGGTCCTGGGAGATTTTTGCACTCACACAGGTGGTGATTCCAGTCTCCTGGTCAAAGTCCAGCTGTATTAACTGCGTTTTCCCTCAGTAACTGGTTTGTATGGTGTCAATTATTGCCCCCTTTAAGGCTATGACCATAGTCTATACCACAGCCCTGAAGCATGACTGTAGCTGGTTGTCATGCACCTTTAACTATTAGTTGGAAGCCAACACCTGGGCAACTACAGCATCAGCTGCTCAGTATTTAGGCAGGGATCTCAGGGCTCCTTCCTCTTCCCCTGATGATGGTTACAGCACTAGCGGTATGTGAGCTCTCTCATTTCAAACTTGTCCACAGAGGCTGTTGGGACACCTTTGGGTTTCTGGGCTGGCTTAAGCCAGCTTGTGTGGCTCTGTGCTTTACCACCAGCACTTCCCTGATCATGGGGTATGTTCAGGAGTTACCTGCAGCTCTCCTGTTTTTCTTAA
This sequence comes from Tauraco erythrolophus, assembly GCF_009769465.1. Lineage (NCBI taxonomy): Eukaryota > Metazoa > Chordata > Aves > Musophagiformes > Musophagidae > Tauraco > Tauraco erythrolophus. Next base: position 3,093,641 of record NC_141480.1, on the reverse strand, counting down.
GTGGCTTTGGTGCTCCTTATCTTGTCAACCAAGTGGGCTGATAACAGAAGCCCTGAATGCGGTCAGGAGTCCAGAGTATGGTTTGGTGGATCCTCATCCAGATTTTAGCTCTTGACACCCTCAGTTTTGGACTGATGTGCATGGGAGTTTGTGTCCTTAATTCTGTGGTGAATCTGTTAGTTGTGTGCTTGTGATGTGTATGGATCCAGGAACGATGCAGTAGAAGCAGATGAGGTGTTTCTGAAGGCGATGGAGATGTGGAAAGTGTGCAGTTGCAATAGGCAGCTTGGTTACAGACAAATTGAAGTTGCTAAAAGTTTCAGTGATTAGAGAAGAAAGCACAGAAGCGGAGACTTTAGAAGGATAAGAAGAAAAAGTATGTAAAAGTGTGATCACTCATTTTAATGGCTAAACATGAATTGTGTTACGAGATGCTTTCATCTTAGCATAGGTTAGCATTCCCTAGCTTTTTATATTTGTATATAAATATTTTTCTTGAAGTAAAGTCAGCCTAATTGGAAGTAAGAGCTATTCTGTCGTTTATTTTAATACTCCAATATATTTCCCCTAGTTAATCATTGCTATTTCTAAATATAAATTTCCTTTCCTTTTCTTTCAAGTCACTTAAAATGAAAGGGCCTGCTTTACTCTTTGACCTTCTCTAACAAGCAGATCCTTGAAATGCAGCATTTCCAGAAAGCAAGCTGTAGGAACAACAGATGGATTTAGTAAATGACAGCCTGCGGATGAATTGTATGAGGAGTAAGTTTGGGACGGAGGCTTAAAATGCACAGAAATTTTCTATGCTGTAGCTTGTTTCTTGCTGTCAAACACTGCCTGGTAAATGCGTAGCGTGTGTGATGTTGGCTTTCTGTTCTGATTGATTTGTAGAAGCCGTTCCATCCCAAATTACCAGCTATTTGGGTCTCAGCCTGCAATCCTACTCAGCCAGGAGACTCTGTCCTCTAGGTACGTTTCAGTATTTTGCATTTCTTTTATTTGCTAAAGCTATTCTGACAGACTACTTACACTCATCAGCAGATTCTAAAACCTGTTTGTGGTTTCCCAGGGATTTCACAGACAAATTAGTGCATGTGTATTTGCAGGACAGGTGACTCCTAAATGATAAAAATGTAGTTTGTAATCAAAGTGCCTTTCTTGTAACAATAATCTTGAGCTAGATATTTGCTTATCTTCTGACGTGCTAATCCTAAAAAAGATTAACCACTCATTTTTCAAAAGCTTGGTCTTGGTTCTGCAGACCTTGCTGACATAACTAAATCTTACTGAGTTCATGAGGTGTAATTGTGTGCAAGGACTGCAGGAATGGACGTTCCCCTCAATAGGTTTCCTCGGTGTGATTTAGCTGTTGCTCTGAGGTTTGAAGCTCCATAATGTATTTGGTACAGAGTAGCAGCAGTAAGTTGTCATCGTGATCAAACACAAAGCTTCTGTGGGGAAGAATAAATTATTTGCATAGGTGTGATGCATGCTTGAAGGGAATTTGATAAGTTGCATGTTGAGCACTGGGAAAATTTCTGAAAATGATCCACGTTGCTCTTCATGGTGTCAGAAACAACGTTGGAAAGAGATCATCACTGGCTCTGGTTATTGCATAGCATTATTACAGGTCTTCTGAAATGAATGTATCTAAGATAGCATGGCAATCAATGCAAGATCAGGCAGGCTCAGGATTTTTTACATAAATAAGGATTTATTTCTACTCTTATATTCCTAAGATGGTCAATGCATTTTACAACGATTTCCTGTGCTGTGTCTGAGTTTGCAGTCCTTGAAGTCACTCGCGTTTCCATCAGTCGCGTGACGGACTTCGGTGAATCTCTGCATCGGGGTTTTGCGTGGAACCAACGTTGTTCAGTCCGAGACTCGCAGAAATCGCGTTTGCTTTAGCTAAAACGTGATTCCCTTTGGTGAGGGAAAGGTGCATATGGTAATAATGAGGATGGTAATTTTGTCAACACTTGGGAAACTTGCAGAAAATATTCTCAGTGCTGCTTTCTGCTTGCCCTTGGAATGTGGGCAGTGGTTCACTACTGTCCACTGCCCCCGTCCCAGATAGTACCGACTGGGGACCAGTCCGGCTCCCATCCCCGGGCGTGCTCCTGCTTCCTTACAAAGGGAACTAGTGCGTGTGGGGGATGGGTGTGCATGTGGATCTCCTCCGGAAACAGAGATGGTGTGGGATGAGGGTGTGTACCCAGGGACAAGGATTGCAGGGTGTATTGCAGGCAGCATCTGCCCAGCAATGTAGATTCTGCCTCTAGGGAACCTTCCTTCAGAAGAGCGTCTGGCGTTGTGAATGCTCCGCTTGCAGAGCAGGTCTCAGTGCTACTGTGCTTAATATCCTGGTAGCATCCAGTGGCCAGGCTACAAATTACACTTGGTAATGGTAACAAGATTCTGCAAAATTTTCGTGCAATTCACAGGTCCAAGCAGAACTGCTTCTATGAGAAACAGTGGCACAATGCAAATTTTAACAATTAATTCCAGTAAAACAGCAACCCTAGTCTATACCTGTGAGTTTCTTCCAAGGCAGACACTGAGTGAAAATACATTCTCTTTTTTTTTTTGTTCTTCTCAAAAGGTCCATCCCATGACAGTTATCTGCACAGTAGGTTTCACTGCGTTCCTAGGGCTACTCACTTGTAAAAGGGCTGCAGCAACGCACAGCAACCGGAATAGTTTTTCCGTGATGTGATTTGTTACTGCTCTGAGGTTTGCCACTCCATAATACGAGTTGTTGATGCAGAGTATCCATGAGTTGTCAGAGTGATCAAACAAAATCCTGTTCTTAAGCCACTCACAGCAAAGCTACATAACGGTTTAAGATCTGAAATGTCCAGCTGAATCTCTACAGAGAACTGCTTAGGGAGGCAGAATGTAATTACCCATGCTGGAGTCTGGCCAGGTTTCCAAGGTTAACACCTTTCATCTCGACATCAAATCTTTAATGACCACATGTGGTAAAGACATTTGTTCAACATCTCGTTTGGGAATACAGCATATCCAGAGTTACTGTGCCTCTGTTGTCACGCTGGAGTTTGGCTTCAGGATTGATCTGAAGGGAAATTGCTCTCAAAGTCGCCAGCAATACTTCATGGACAACCACACGTTTCCTCTGGAGACTCCTATTTGAATACAACCAGAACCTACTGGTCTGATTTTTTTCTTTCCTCCAAATGATCTGATCCTCAGTCCTTCTTACAAGCTAATAGCAAACACTGCAATTACCCTTACTTCCAGATTGCCAAATAAAATAATTACAGAAGTAGGCACTGTGATTTTGGAAAGATACGTTAGAAAACGAAGGGGAGTGATGACAGCATGTTCTTGCAGTGCCAATTAAAACACTGCTGAGGAGATTCAACGCTGCTTCCTGGAGATCCAGGCAGACAAGAGATTGACAGGGATTCACTCAAACAGAAGGATCGCAGAAAGGCTCCTTTCTGCTCCTGAGCATATGGCATATGGCAACACAGCCAGGGGAATAGCCTATAGAGTGACTTTCTTTAGCAGTACGTACCATTTAGAAAGTGGATGGAACAATCTGAAGCATCTTTACAGAAGATATTTGTTGTGATATCTGAAATGGTCTAGCTGAAGCAAAGAATCATTAGTTCTAATTCATTAGAAGAAAGACTTCTCTTTATAACCATTAAACACATTAATCTTTCCATTCTATTAATTTCTGCTTAACTGTTACTTTTGCTTAAAAAAAATTACAAAAATCTAGGTTATGAGGGTTTGAGGCACATGGAATAAAAGCTTAAAAAGAAATACGTGCATGGGGACAGAGGAGATCATGGGTACCTCATAGCATACTGAATACAAACTATCCAGGCTGTAATTCTTAGTGGATGGGGAGAAATACCTCATCCTCAGCAGCAGTTTTAGTTGCTGAATGAACAAGTGGATCCCAGTTTTCTCTCTTATAATGAACGATATGATCCTCTCCATGTGTCAAGGTGGTGCGTAAGGCTTCAGTCAAAGTCTTGGGGTTTTTTCCTTGATTGAACATCCATGATGTGAAGGTCTGGTCCAGCGTTTTACACCCTCTGCTCTTTAGGTACTTCGCAGTGAAGGTATGTAAGCACTTTCATTTGACATATTGAAGAAGTGAAGCTTAGATGTTGCTTGTGCAAAACTAGTCACAAACTAAGTTTCTCAGCCTCTCTACCGATACTGGAGAACACCACTATAAAGCCAGAGGAAGTTGGGTTTGTCCATTTCTAATATCGCAGCATCTCCTGAGCTCAATGTGAACCTTTCTGGTTTCTGGACAATACATTTTTGTTCATATGAAGCAGCATTTGAAGTGCAATACATTTCTAACTTGTGAACTGAAGCTAGACGGGGCTAAACTTGGGTTAAATTCTCCCCTTTAAAAGGCCGTTATGTTTTCAGATTATTGACATGTATCTGTTTCTTATCAGTCCAATTTGTAACCTGCTAAATGAGTCAGTCTCATTTCTACTTGGCATCTGTCACAGTCAAACATGTCTCTGCTATAGAGAGCTCAAACGCTCGCAGGTGTTAATGTCACTAGCTATACAATTTTGCTACGTCCCTGTTTAACTATTTCTCTGGACTCTGTGATGGTTGATGGTTTCTCCCCTTAGTGGGTGTAAAACAGCAGGAGTTTGCTGGTTTCTTGTGTAAGAGTGCGACCATACACCGTGGCAGTTTTCTTAGGAAGAGGTGTTGTAAGCCAAGGCAGAGGTTTGTAAAAGCTTTGGCTGCTTTCCCTTGGAGTATGTACATCCCATTTAGCTAAAGAGAAGCTACAGACCTTCTAGCAGCAGCTGTAACCACTGGTGCAGCAAGGATGCAGAAGAGAGCGAGAAGACCTCCATGTTCTGTGCAGGTCTTGCTGAGGATGCCAGTAACTGTTCAGTCTTGATGGTGTATTTTGTAGCAAGATACCATGTTCTTTAGGAAAATGAGCACAATGACTCTCAAATACTAAATACAGAGCTGAAAAGAAAGGAGGCTGGAGCATCCAGGGCAATACAGGTGATAAGTCACATAGAGTTGACCATCTAGAGACTACATCAAGATCATCTTGTCTATTGTAATAGAAGTGTCTGCTATGAAACAGTTTTTCTTCCTTATGGTTAAACAAACGTGTGCCTGTATCCAGACAACATTTGGGATGTGGTCCCTTTCAACCTCCACCAGAATCTGATCATGTGCTTTGCTTCCCATCTTTCTGTCAGTGGCATTTCAGCAATTCAAAATGTCTGGGTTGGTATGTTTTTGGCTTTTTTTAGAAGTAGTAATAAAAGAAGCACATGCTCTTCTTCAGCTGGTGGTGTGCTGTAGTTCAGCACAAGCTCATGAGCATGCTTTCCATAACACAGATAGCTGCGAGGCAAACCTGGAGCTGCCACCTTACATCTCCAGGAAAAGGGAAAAGTTTCTTAAACGCTTTTCTTTTAAGGTATCCACTTATCCTCCACTTGCTGAGGAGCCACCTGTCCCTGCAGGGCAGGCAGAGGAGGAGGCTGGGGGACAGCTGTGCCCCTCCATCCTGCTGTGGGATGAGCTGAGCCAGCCTCTCCCCCTCCTCCAGCCCCCACGGTGCTTGTGTTGGCCTCCTTCCACGTCCAGCCACGGCCAGCGGGCAGTTGAGTTCCAGCATGGCCAGCAGCAGCTGGCACGGGAGGCCATGCCGTGGCACCGTGCCTCGCTCCCCACGGCCCCTGCCCAGCCCTGCGTGGCTCCTGCATCCCGTGTTTTATCCTGAGTCTTGTGGGAATTTACAAAGTCCTTGCTCCTGCAGTCCCAAGGCTTGGCTTTAAAAAAAAATACTAAAAATTCCAATTCTCATGACTCCAAAGAAAAGCTTGGAAAGAAAGATGCTGGTGTTGGAACCAGAAAGAAAGAGAAAGCCTAAACATCTTGATCAGTTTGAGAGCTTTTTTAATCTCATGATTTTTTTTATCTCATGACTTCTTTTGATCAAATCTCTCTATTTTTTCTTTCTTTCTGTGCAGAGTCTAATGACTTTTGTAAACTTTTGTTGGCAGAACTAACAACAGCTTAAATCGAATGACTAATTGTTTTCATTCATCAGCTATTCATTGTAAGAACAATTAGAGTTTCAGTGTTCTGCCCCCAAATGAGGGCTGGATCCTGCAGTCATGTATTACTTATGTTACCTCTCTCCCTATTTACGTTCTCTAGCACATAGATGGCCCTATTCAGCATCCATCCCCTTCTTTTAAAATCCAGTTGCTTCAGATTCAGGTCAGAATTCAGACAATCCAATTTTACTGCAGCTCACTGTGATTTCAAGCTAGAAATAAATTACAATCTATTCTTGTAGCTTGATTTGTTCATATGGTGGTAGGTGACTACTAAAATATTTTGATGTCCTCACTTGCCTTTTTCTGTTAAGCAGAAATTTAGCGCCAAAGACAGGTTGCCGTACAATCACCAAGACACCAGGTTCATTTTCTGAAGCATACTAAGTATTTCCAGCTCGTTAGTAATGTTTTTGTTTTCCCACATGTAAGATTTAAAAAAAAAAAAAAATCCCTGTAGCAAACCTCAGGTTTCCTTGGTGAAGCACACTCAGTCTGTGAAAGGACCAGTAATAGTTCAATTTGAAATGGTTAAATAAAAGACTAATCTTTCACCTGCCTGTTTGACATGAGTCGTAGGACAGAGTGAGTAAGCTGCTCTGGGAATGGAGCTCGTGTTCCCTGATCCTCCGGGTAGGGGTGAAGGATGAGTCTCTAAAGGTGTCATCGTCTGGGATTTTGTTGTCGTTGTGTGGTTAGAAATCGTACCAGGATGGAACAGCTCAGCAGGGATTCAAGTCCTCTCTCCTCCGAAGGTCCACTTGTGGTCGCGTGTGCTGTCTGCCTGGGGCGCTGGGAGTGTCCAACCCACAGGAGCAGTGGGAGAAATGTGTAGGAACGGAGTCATGTTGCTATAGGCACCTCCATCGGTGAATCTTCATTGCTTTTCATGCCACTTCGCTGCAACGTGGAAGAGTCACAGAAATTATCTGGTTTGGTTCTGTCTCAGAGCTGACATTGAACCAAAAACCAAGTAAAGACAGCTCTACTGGATGCTGCTGGGTTCTGGACGTGGATTGAAAGTTTGCAATGTTCCCTTGTCTTTCTAGTGGGCAGAACTGAGGCTTTGAAAATCATTGAAGCCTAAACAGGGAGTTTCTGATCTAATCCGAACTTCGTAGCTCAATCCTATTTCTGTTACTGCAAACTACATTTGTGTGTATGGTATTCATTCCTAAATCCCTTATCTGCTTCTTGTCCACAAAGCAGCTGTAGTTGGTAGCAAGTAGCTCATGGAGGGGGAGAATCAAAGTGAAAATGGTAATCTTAACGCCACTTTGTACTTGGCAGATCTCAAAATACTTCACAAAATGAAGGTGCCTGATTTTAAACCCTTCAGCCACTCAATGTGCCAGTTAAGAGGAGGGAGGAGAAGCATTTGTTTGTAACTGAGCTATTTAATGTAGGATTTGTGTCTTATGAAGTGGCAGTGCTGCTTTTCAAGGCTGATTAGGAATGATGAATAGATTTGGGTGCTACAGCCCTTGAAACGAATGCAAAACTCGCTCCACTTCAATGGGAGATGGGTAGAGAAAGTTGTTGCTATTCCAGTATCTTCCTCTGTGAGTGTCCCGAGTAGCCCCATTTTGAATTGCACAAATATTGTACCTAGGTTTTGAATATTCTGGAAGTAATCCTTAATGCTAATGGGTAGCAAAGTGATACAAGAAATATGAATCTCCTAAGAATTTAATTTTAAACGCTGCATCTTAAAGCAATGTAATTCTATTACAACATCAAAACTACTTTGCATATATATATATTTCTCTTTTTCAAGGCTCTCAATATGATTTATGAGCAGCAATTAACTAAACCTTTTAACACCATGTGACAGAGGTGTTGCTGGGCCCATTTATGAACCAGGCAAGCTGAGGCACAGAGGTGTCAAACGTAGCTTGGCAGCAATGGTATTGCAAAATGAAGACCAGAACCCAAGAATCCTGAATCATAGCCCCTATTCTAAGAGCTGCCCATTTATTGTTAGAAGAGAAGAGCATTGAAATCCACTGGGATTTTAGCAGTCTGCTCGACTAAAGTCTGGCAGATTTGAGAAGTTTATAAATGCTTTTAAATACAGAGGGGTTATCTTTATTAAATGATGACTGTAGGAGGATTTTAACATAATGCTGAAGAAACACATCTAAACCGTGGTGGAATGAGAATAAATATAAGTTATTTAAAATGAAATCCTGCTGGAACGGATTTTTCCTGTCATTCAGCAACATTTATAGTTTCCTTTACACTGCTCTACCTATGTAACATAAAAGCCTTTTAAAAATGTAAATGGTAGCTGGCTTGTTGAATACTGTACTTTAGTGCTCACAGAGCACAGGCTTCCTTCCTCCTCTGGTCAGCAGGACCCAGACTCTGTTTGCATTATGTTCAGTGTAAAGGGTAAATGTGGGCTCTGTGTTTTATGCTTACAGGATAGTCTGGGTTTGCAAATCCCTGTTGGAAAACTGGGATTTCCCAGTGGAAACCTCATAGGATGGTGTAATGCTCCTGACTGGGGAAAAAGGTGCTTGGAAAAAGGCACTCCAGTCAAGGTAAAATTTACTCTTAGCTGAGATCACTGCAGTACATAGAGTGTACCTCAGGTACCACGTTCATCTCAAACGTACCACGATTGATGTGGCTGTGATGCTACTGAGGCAGAGCTGGAATTACAAACCTGAATACCTGCTTGCAGTCTTGGTCCCAGAGGGTCTGCAAGGCGTTCTGGATCGATAGAGGTGCACTAAGTGTCAGCTAACACTGAAATCAGCTATGGTCAGGTGTTTAAAAAAAAAAAAAAGGTGTGTCTGAACCTCTATTTTACAGCACTATGTACAAATGAAAAAATGTATAACGTATCTTGTAGTTTCTTACCTGCCAGTATGTTAGTAACATGGTAAGAATTCCAGAAGATCTACCTTGCTAATCGTGAAAGGATAGAAACATGTGAAAAGTTGATAAAAGTGGCATGGGGACTTGCCATGTGTTTAAATCTTGGACAGGGAAATGCTTTATTCACATCTGAAACTAACAGCTATTTAGTAGTGGAAATAGCACTTTTTTTTTGTTGTACAGAGATTTCTGCCACATGGCAGATGATTTAATCAGGGGATTTTTTCTTTTAATAAAAAAGGAAAAGAAGAATAGAGATGTGGGTAATTAAATAAAGGAAATCCTCTTTCTGGTTTTAGTGTAAATGCATTTATTACTTGTAAAGGTGACTCATTTGTAAAGACACACACACAACAAATGGGCACACCTTCAGAATTATCCAAGTCCTTATATGAGTGTGAGCAGTACTTCATAACTGGTATCAAAATGTTCCACAGTGATGGTCTGGGCTACCAGTAGTTATTGCTGTCACTGACATACATGTTCTCTATGTTTATTTTCACATGCACCTATATTAAACTCTGGGCAGTATTTTACCCTTTGCAGATAAGTACTTGAAAGAGAATCAGGTAAGCAGATAATATTGCTGAAAATAAAGATATAAACCCCATTTTAAAAATCAAAACCAAAGGCAAAACAAATAGCCTTTTAGGACCCTGTAATGCAACACAAACTCTGCAGCCCTTAAGACTGGATGGTTTGATGATCTTTGTGTTGTTCTGGGCACCTGATTGAACTCAAAATCCTGCAAAACTGTAAGGCAATCCCTGCCTATTGTTTGTTTGGTGTGTTGGGTTATTTTTTTTTTTTCCCCTGGCTGAAGGTGCAAAGCAAAATAGGTCTGTGGTCCCGCTCCCATTATGGGCTGTGAGAGTTTGCTTACACTGAAGTCACTGACAAAACCCTCAGTAGCTTTAATGGGGGCAAGAACAGGCTCACCATGATGTAGTCTCGAGTGTTCAGCTCAAGGCAGAAAGACAGGGTCTCTTTGAAAATGACAACTTGTGGGTTTTGGAGAGGTCATTAACATATTTGTCATGGGGGAAAGAGGGTAAATAAGGAGCTTGAAAAGAAAGACATATTAATTACGCTTCAGACAACATTGTTGTGCACTGATGACATACTGCAGCTCTCCAGACGACTATAATTTGCAAGGGAACCCAACGAGTAGGAGACTTTGCAACAAGCCGAGCAATTAGTTCTTCCTGAGTTGCAAGAGTGACATCATGTGTGCAAAACATGCCTTCGCCTTCAGCTAACAACACTTACTCATTTATTCTTCCTGTAGGGTCACTGTTTGCCGTGAAGGCCATTAAATCGTACCTCTGATGGATGCACTAACTTTCAGAGTCTAGTGAATAAGGGTCCCCAAAGTGCAGATAAAGAAAGATGTGTCCAAAGCACCAGCTATCACCAAACACAGCTCCAATATCTTAATTTATACCCTGTAGCTGGTCTACAAAATTACTGTATTCTTCTAAATACCTTAAATTATTTTTCCAGGATCTTGAAAACTTGTCCCTGTTGAAGGGATCTGACCTGATAAGTGTGGTTTGTAGGTTTTGTTGGTTTGGGGTTTTGTTTGTGGTTTTTTTCCTTTTGGTCTGGAATTATGTCAAGGCTTTGGAAAAGGTGAGAGGTTGCTTTTATGAGCTCTTTATATATAGACTTCTGAAAGAAGCATGGAGTTTATTTAAGTAGGAAATGTGATAGAAATGAAATACTTGAACAGTGATGTTAATATGTATTTGGGTGTAGATTTCCAGTAGCGTGTGTGTGGTTCCCTAGGTTGGCTCACTTAATATTTTGCACTGCATGAGTTTATCAAAGAGACTAAGGATCCACCTGATACTCAAGGAGGAATAAATTATGGCATTGATCTATAGAGACAATTACATTTATTCTTTAATCAGATACGTAGTCCCACTGGAGCCACATACTACTTACCTGCAGTAAATTAAGCTTCTGTGTAAGTGCTTTGTAGAATCAAGAGCCCAAAAAAACTCATTTTTTTTTTCAGCTCTTTTCTCTGTTAGAAGTGTGATGCAAATTGTTGTGTAGTTTTTGATATTTTTGCTGGATTAATGAAAAAGAAAAATGGCTATGAATGGGCTTGACTTTAGAGAGATATTTCAGTGTGTGAAAAGCTGCTTTATCTTTAAAGAAAACCGTTACTACAAATGCAAAATTCGCGTGTCACCACTCCAGTTTTTTCTAAACATAGCAGTGGGCACAAAGATTTGGTAGAGCAGATGCCACATGGGGCCACAACTAGCGTGGCACAGAGAGCTGAGGAGTCTTGCATCAAACGGGAGCGAGTTTCTCCTGCTGCAGTGAGGTGCCAGACAGGGCTGTACACACATCCTCCTTGCCTTTCCCTCATCCTGGGAGAGTTTGATGCCTGGTGGTGTTGCTCTCAGCACACCTCTCTGTCCCAAGTTTGCTGTCTCCCAGTGAGGTAGGTGGGAAAGCTCTTTTTACCAGCAGCCCAGTCAGACCCGTGATACTCCTGTCCTGTACTTTCTGTTCTGCAGATCTGTGAAATTCCAGGGCAGTGACTTCAGTATAGCAGGATATTCGGATCTGATCACCCATCCCATGCTTTCAGCATGGTCCTTTTGTTTGTTTTTTTTTCTAACTCACATGTTTACATAGATAGAATCTTCTAAAATTAGAACCTGAGGAAAACGGAGACTTGGAAAATAGAGACCTCATCTCCAAAGCCAGCAGGATGCCTTAAGAGGAGCTCTTATTGCTATTATTAAGAATATCAATAACCTTATGCGAACGAAAGGCAGGAATGAATCTGTCACTGGACTGTGCCTGGGATGTGTGACATGTCTTTATGCCCTTACAAAGCTGTAGCAAAAAATGTCTAAGAGAAATGGTAAAGCTGACGATGGCTGTTATGTAGAAAGCTATACAGCAGGGAGCTGTGCAGCCTTTTAGTCCCTGCTGACACTGAAGTTTCTTGGTATTTCTTCAATTTGTGACATCTCATCCCAGCAGAGAGAGACAGATCGCGTACAGCATTCACTTCATGGTTTTCTGCAGTAAAATTCCTGTTTTGATCACAGCAATGAAGGAAGGTAGACCTCAGAGTATGACAGTAAAAGTGCCAAAGGGAGGCAAAAATTGCTGAATTCTGTGAAAAAGTGTGAACCCTCCTCCTTAGCTTCAGCTGCAGGGACTTTCCTCTTAACTGAAGCCTGGGGATCCCTTCGTATGAGCCTATTCAGTTAAAACTTCTTTATCTGTAGCTGCCAGCATGGCCACAGATGTAATAGGGGAAACCATTGGTTTTGGTGGTGTGGTCAAACGAAGAGTAAGGCATGTTTGCATGAACTGTCTTTTTGGCTAACAAGCTCCGCACAGCCTGAAGAAGCAAACCTCCCACAGAGCCAGAATCTGCCTGCTTTGTGGACCATTCTGGTTGAATTATTCCTCTGGCAATGCACCCCCCTGAGCTAAAGCTTAATAATGTAAAGCTGATGACAGGCTGGTTTAGGTTTTAAGTGCATGGTTTTGATTAATTCTCTACATTTTGAGAGACAAAAAATGTGTAAACTTGGTCTTTACTGAATGCTGCACCACTTTCCATGTGTTGTTGACCTACCAAAATTGGACCTACCTGATGTGCTTCTCTGCATACTGGAGAGACAGAACTGGGACACTCCACATTTAAATCACAGTATACAGAAGTAAAAGTCATCTCTCCCCTTTCTTCTATATACACATATGCGTGTGTGCCTGTGTGCCCATGCACATACCCACTGGGCTCCCTACACTGCACGTAAGAGAATCTCCTTGGTGGTTTTAATGAAAATGCAGTTTCATAGCTCTAATGATCAACAGCTGCAAAAATGCGTGCTTTTCCCCTTCATCTCTAGACTTACTCGAAATATTTTTGTTTTGTGGCTTTACTGGGTGACTCTCCTGATGAACTGATTTTAAAAAATCACTTAATTTCTTCGAAGACCATAGTGGTTACCATAGAGATATGTTAGCTGCAAAACAAGGAATAATTAGTTTATGTTTGTTCCTTTGTGTCTCCTAATTTCTTCCATTCAGGATTTTTAAGCGTATAATTAAAGGGATTATTCAGCTTTGTGATTTTTTTTTTTTCCCCCTCTCTATAAATTCATTTAAAGACAAAACTCTGATGTCTGTAGAACATAAATAATAGTGATTATATGTGGTAATTAGTCCAACCTGTTTGTCCACATAGCAGAAAAGAATGTGTTTTCTGTCGAAAGACTGCAATGCTGACTAGTGGTCACTCTCAGCTTTGACTGTGGCATTCCCAGTTATCTATCTCATCTCTTATGGCTACTCAACTAATTACCCTTAACGAAATGTGGTTTGGAAGTGGGTCTCTTGAGAGCACTGCAGGACACCTTCTCGTGTCATACAAGTTCTGGGGCAAGCTAAATTTGACAAGAAAGGCATCCGAGGGCTTCAGAAGTCTCTAAGGTCAGGGGACAATTGAGCAAGGATGTGGAGCATTGCGACATTGGGGTTTAAGGTAGTTATTTAACACCTCTGCCCTGGCAGGATTTGCTGAGTAGGCAAAGTTCTGCCTGTCAGTGTGGAAGGGCTGAAACTTGTAGGACTTCTCCAGCAACACTAGTGATGGACTGAGCTTTTTGCAAAATGGCAGTTTTCCCCAAACACAGGAAAGGGTGTTGGAGCCCTTCAGTTCAGGGTAGCTCAGAGGTTAAATCACTTTGCAGTAATTCTCCGCTCTTTCTTCAAAGCTCCAAGATGAAGAAACAGCAAAAGAATCTTATCCCAGAGCTACACAGTCCTGTTCACTTTCTCCAGTCCAAGCCGTCTGGAAATGTTCCATGGAGCGCAGGATTCATGGGCAGCCTCCTGCTGCCCACCAGACCAGCCTGCAGTTGGGTAGCCAGGATGCTGCCTATGGAGATGGGGGAGGTATGGCCATACGCTCCCGGCATCCTGAACCAATTCCGAACCTCTGAGTTCTTCTAGGGAAAAAGTGATGAATACTGCCAGTACCTGATCTGGTGAGTATATCCCAATGACTCTCCCGGATGAAACCTTTGAAGAAAAATAAGAGCAATGAGTGTGATGTGGCTTTCGAGAGCTCCGATCTGTGCCAGCCTCGGAGCCGCTCTGGCCTGGACGGGGACATTGGGCAGGTGTGAACTGAGTCACCCGCAAACGGATGGGCGTTTTGAGCGTTACTGTGTCGGGTGTCGGGCTTTAACGTCTACAGTAGTCCCACTTTGTGCCTCCTGTTCTTTATTTGACCATCATTTTCAAGCTTCTATTTTCATTAAGCGTTTCACATCCTCCGGATCACCTGGGAACAAAAGCTGAGTGTCCCGGGACGCGTTTTCTGCTCCGCACACCCCGAACCCCCCCTCCCCCCCCCCCCCCCCGCCGTCATTTCCGAACACAGCGATTTATTTAAGGACCAAACCGCGACTCCACTACAGAAACCAAATTCGAAAGCCTGAGCCGCACTGGGAGGCTGTGGCAGACCCACAACGCGAGCCGCCCTGTACAGCCTTTGCTCGCTAATCCCTTTTCCAGCGGCTCCGCGGGTGGATGCTGCCGGGACCCCCCCCGCGGGGCGCGCCCGCCCCCCGCCATCTTCCCTCCGCCGCGGCGGCGGCGCCCCCTGGCGGCTGGCGGCGAGCGCTGCCGGTGGCGCGCGGCCGCGCTCTTTCCCGCGGGACGCGGAACGCTGCGGGACACCGGGGAAGCGCGGGGGGGTTGTGCCCGTTCGCAGCGATCCCGCCGCTTGTCACGGCTCGTTTCCCGCAGCTGGCGTTTAGGGCCAGCGTGCGGTGGCGGGCCGGGGAGAGCTCGGCGCTCCGCGGGATGCGGGAGCCGGGAGCGCGGCGAAGCACAAATCCCTCTGTCTGTCCGACGCCGCCTTCCATGAGTTCTGGTCCTGTACGGGTCTAGTCTGCACTTTGACATCGCCTCTGATGTTCACGACTTAATGCCCAGTGTTTGGTTTTTTTTTTTTTTTTTATATTTCGCACCGTCGGCTTTAGCTTCTTGAAATATAAAATGAACTTCCTAATGCAAGGGTGGCTTTTGGTAATAGAACATAATATCCGGGAACAGGCGTTCAGGATAGAGCATTCACTTAATGGAATTTTTGCGCTGTTATGAGTTGTTTACCTTAAACATTATTCTGAGAAGTAATAAAAAAAAAAGTAAAGAAAATTTTGCTTAATAACCTGGGCAAAACAATTATCCTGCCGAGACTCTATTGAATCATGTATGCAAAACACAGAAGGTTTTCATAACAGATGTATTTAATCTTGATGTGATGCTTGGTTTTAACCCCACAGTATCTTGCAAGTCCACCTGAGCTGGACTCGTTCCGGTGTGCTGGAATGGGAGAGACTGAGCCAGAAGCCTCCGGGTTCGCAACCAAGACTTTGCTCCAGTTCAAGCCCCTCAAAGTCTTGTTATTGTCCAATAGTAACCATAATAATGAAGGCCTGGAAGGTCATTTATATAATAGTTCAATGGCTTAGTTAGTTTTCATAACTGTTCGCAACAGGCTTTTGGAAGCTCTCCCAGTGTTTATTGAAATAAATGTCAGGGCAAGACTATTGTGGTGTTTGTGTCATAAATGTAAACTCTGGCAAACGGAGGATAACCCAGTGGCATGCGTCGCTCCCGAGCTTTACCCTTCTAGGGAGAGGGCAGCATCTGGCAGCTCTGTCTGCAATTTGGTTGCTATTCAGTGTAAAACTGCTTCTACTTGGCTCTGGCTGTCACTAGTAGTAGTGATCGAGCATCCTGGAGCACAACGAAAGCTTGAGTCTGTGGAGCTGTGTCAAAAACTGGTCACGTGGAAGCAGAGGTGCCAAGAAAAGGCTCCTCTAAAAGCAAGTGTGGTAGGCCTTACTGCCTGACATCCCATGATGTGGTCAGGTGTAAGTGCAGCACCAGATCTTACAGCTGGCAAAGCACCAGCGGGTCACCCGGACGATTTCCCTGCTTCACAAAGGATGGTTCTTGCTGAATATTTATTAGAGCTGTATCGTGCTTGCTCTTGAATTCTCCAGTGAAGCAGTTTCTACAAATGACCCTTTTGTCCCCAAACTATTTCATATTCTAATTTCCTTCTTTATTTTTTTTTTCCTTACGTTGAGCCTAAATTTCTTTTTATTCCATTTCCTATAATTGCTCCCAATTATCCATCCTGCCCCATCACGAACACTTCCCTCCCCTCTGTGAAGCTGATACCTGTCAGATACCCCTGGACTATTTCCTTTGGTCAAAGATATACATATGCAATTCCTCTAATCTTCCCTCTGCCATCCGTTCCCTCAGGCTCTTCATTATTTTGCTGGCCCTGCTCTGAACTGCTTCCCATTGATCAATATGATTTTATGGTGATTTCGGACCTGCTCATGCTACCTTGCTGGCATGATTCTCTCCCCTGCCCAGGTACATGCAACCCACAGAGGTCGTGTTTTGTGTGCAGCTCTGGCTGATCCCACTCTCTCAGCTGAGGAAGCTTTTACAACCAGGGAATTCTCTGTCCCACCATGTAATCATATACTCTGCAAACAGGAGTATGGCACATCGAATACTACTTGTGTAAATATTTACCCAGAGTAAAACATTAGTGGCAAGCATGACTGATGAGGGAAGAGGACAATTTTTGCTGATCACTTAAAAATCCTTTTCTGAAGACTCCTCTAGTGTCTGAGATCTTTGTTTCCTTGGCTCTTTTGGAGGCAGGAGCAGTTGCTGAGATGCAGCTGTAAGTGTTGTTAACTTGCTGTGTAAATCACTATTTATTCTCCGTCGATATTTTCTGTGGGGTGCAGAGACCTGAGTCTGTGCTTCCAGCGTGTCTGTCTCCTGCGTGCTGGGATTCTTGCTGTCGTGGTGTTTCTGGTGACAATAACGGAATGTGGTGCATTTCTGATGGGGTGTGGTGCGTGTGCCTGTGGTGTTGTTTTAAGGGCTTTTAAGCTTATCTGGAAAACAAGCAGTTAGAGTCTGCAAGTGAAGTTGGTTTTGGGTAAGAACATTTTGAGACTTGACTTTGCCGTAGTCTCTTTGGTCTAACGTTCAGGTTTCATTCTGTAATGGGCAAGGAAGATCGGAGAAATGTATGTTTAGGAGTCTTTTTATAGTAAACAAATTATGTTAATATGTAGAACAGAAAACAACTTTTAAAACCACTAAGTGCTAGTAGTGAAATATAGTGACCACCAAGTATTTCATTTCTGAAAATAGACCACCAGAGAATTACATTTCAAAATGTTTTGCTGACTGAACGTCTTTCTTAAAAAGTGAATCTTTGCAAGAATGAAATAAAAGATTTGAACAATAAGTCTACATGAAGTGATTGTGTCAATAAATATCAAGCTAGTCAAGGGTGCGAAACTCAAGTGAACTTAAAACACACAGCGTGTTGTGAACCATAAGCCAGACCCTCCTTTGAGATGATTCACTGGTGTAACGTGAGGATTTGGCCCAGGGTTTATGTTTACAAGGTCTTGCTCCTGATTGAAGTGCAGGATGTTCTGTAGGTTGTTTACCTTTGCTTTGACCAATGCTGAGCAGAATAAGGGAAGGACACGGGTGGAAGGCAGGAGCTCCTGGGACAAGTCGCTTTGCTCAAAGAACGTGCAGTTTTGCTGCCTCTTTGGCAGTTATTGTGACTCATCTTTTTGCTTTCTTCTTTTCTCTAAGTGCTTGGAAAGGCTGATCTCAGAAATGACCAGTCTATAGTGGACAAAATCTTCAGGTTCTTGTCAATGCTCAGATGTTATATTGATGGAGGAGCTCTGAAGGTGGTGGGAGAGGGTGAGAAACAGCCAGATGGTGGGTGGGAGTGGAAACAGGGTAACATAAGATCTGGGATCTGTCAATGCCTTTTTTCGTTGTTGTTAAACAAAGACTAAAAAAGAAAATATGAGCCCAAGCATGCCTTGGAGATCCTTCTGTGGAAAAGTGCTTTGTCACAAGAGCTCCATCTTTCTCACTCAAGCCAAGCCAGTTCCTGGAGAACCCTGTGATTCTGAAAGTGAAAAGCAGTCAAGGTGGACTCTTCCCTGTTCCCACCATAGATCTGTCAGCAGAGTGGAATTGCATCATCTCTGTGAACCTTCCGGGCAAGGTTGGCCACTAAATGTTGTTGAGGGTTTAAAAATCCAGAAAATTGTATTATTACAACATCCATGAATCTGCAGTTGCATTGTGCTTGGTTAAGTGTTCCCTTTGATCTTCCCAGAGAACCTAACCATAGCTAGCTGTTTAATAAGCAGGGAAAGGGCTTCTCAAGTTTTCTGACCCATCCCCTGAACCACTACAGGAAAAACTACCTTTGTCATTCCAGTGAAAACCTTTTTAATCTGTTCTTACAGACTTCCCATGATGGGAGCTCTACAGCTTCTCCAATCAACCTCTTCCAGTGCTTCTCTCTCACTAGGGGGTTTTCTTGAAGTCTAACCTAAGTCTGTCTTGCCAAAGTTTGTCTGTCCTCTGCGTTGCATCATCTGTGGATGTGGCCAGCAAACGATTTTCTTGCTTGGATGACTTTTACAACCGTGATCTTGTCATTCCCTTGCTGGTGAGCAGGGGCTCAGCACTGAGCTCAGAAACCTCAATTTTCACAATCGTCTCCTATGGGCCATGTTTTCAGGTTGTCTGACCATTCTTCTCTTTGACTTTCACAGTCTCTTCAACTGCTCTGTGTCTTTCTTGACGTTGAAGCACCAAAGTGGTTTGGTAGTACAGCCAAGACCGCACTGCTACCGAGCATAGCTGGTGCATTTAGTCGTGTGTCCTGCAGGAAATACTGCATATTCACTT
This sequence comes from Tauraco erythrolophus, assembly GCF_009769465.1. Classification (NCBI taxonomy): domain Eukaryota; kingdom Metazoa; phylum Chordata; class Aves; order Musophagiformes; family Musophagidae; genus Tauraco; species Tauraco erythrolophus. The sequence continues at coordinate 3,074,820 of NC_141480.1, read as the reverse complement.
TTTTGGAAACAACCTGCAATTATTGACTCCTGTTCACTATAACCTTTTCACGAGGTGCACGTGCAGGTGCGTATTAGTGCTTACCTCTTTCATTTATGATACTTGTCCATACTGAACTTCATCTGGTTTTACTTCTATTATAAAGATCGTTGTCAACTTCAGTCTTGTTCTCGGATGTGTTTGCAATCGCTTCCACGTTCGCATCATCTGCAAATCTAAACGTGCCCTTTCTGGTTTGTCATCCCTGATTTTAGGGAAAACATTGAGCAGAATTGTATCTGAGACAGTTTCCTGCAGATCTTTGAATCAACTTGATAAGGAGTTGTTGATGTTCACCCTCTAGGTATGGCTGGATACCCAGGTACCAGGGAATGGGGAGCCACTGTGACATGCTGAAGAATCGATGGGGCTAAAAGTGGCCAGGTACCCCCATCTGTTCTGTCTAAATCTGACCAAACCTGAGGCTCTTTTGTGCCTGCAAAATTCTGTTTGTTGCCAGTTCAGAACGGGAGTTGCTGAAACCCCCTGAGGGCAAAAACATTGCCTTCTTTGGGAGCTGGAAACAACCTGAGAGCCACAGTCTCATGAGATTTCCAGCTCGCACAAACTAGCTGCTTGTGTGGGTAGGAAGCAATGCGGTAGAGGGATCTGAAGATGAGAAGGGGCAGAAAACTTTTGAATACAAAGTGTGAACCAAAGCTCAGTGAAGTCAATGGAAACTCTCTGACTGGTAGCTCATGGCCATGTGGAGGGATGTTAAAAAAGAAGAGCAAAGAAAGAAAAAAATATACTGCTGAAGCAAAAAGATTGCTAAGATAGGAGAGGAAAATACATTTCTGTAGAAATTTTGAGGGCTGTGAAAAGATGTCCTTCCAAAGGCTACTTGGAAATGTTTAGAGAAAGCCCTTTCCAGTTAAGTAATAATGATAACACAGGACCCGAAAGAGAGAGAGGAGGTGGAACAGAATAAAAACAGAACAGAAATACAACAAATTTAGAAAAATTAAACCAAACAAACTGCTAGCTTTCTGAAACTCCAGGTGTTGTGTGCCAGCCTTCTCGTGTTTTAAGGTTTCTGTTTTGCAAATTTACTTTCTCTGGTCTGAGTGGCGAGCACATCCTTGGTGCCACAGGGGGAACTGCCCGGCTGTCTGCAGGGCAGGAGCAGCAGGGACAGATGATGGAGCTGTGGGCTCCATGTGTCTTTGGCACCCAGTGCTGTACAGCTTCTCTCCTGTTCTCCTCTTTACTTGGGCACTTGGCTCCCATTCAAATACAGGTGCTGTGATGTTGCTGGTTGGGTGCAGCGTTTTCCTCAGATAAATACTCTGCCTCCTGGTGTGTCCTGCTAATTGCTATTAAAAGTGGTGCTGCCATTGCCTTTTGTGGGCCTGTATGTGTACGTGTGTTTATATAGAAGTCTGACAGCAGAATCTGTCTGTGCTGGTAACATTTCATCAGCAGCAGGGTAGCAATCAGGAGAATTAGTCCCTGGCTGCTCTTTGGTTTCTAGAGCCTGTAGACTGGCTGCTTGTTACAATAATGAGAAATACAAGTAAGCAGCAGTGCATCAGCACTTGCAGTCCCACTTTCTATTGCTGTCATCAAAGGGTTTAGGAAAGTTTGCATTCAGAGTAGTTTTTTTACAATGCACATATGCATTTGCACAATATTGTCTGAGAAATCCTGTGTTGTAGGTAGCAACTTATGGGGAAGGCACAGTTTGGGTACTTTGTTCAGTGTTCAAGGCCAAGTGAGAACCAGGATTGGAAGCAGAAAGTCGAAATAAGCCCAGATGAGCCAAGAAAGAAGTGTGGCTGGCAGCTGGATCATAGCCAGAAAACTAAAAAAAGTGACGTGGTACCACCCTGGTGTAAGAAGCTGATGTGGATTTTAACCAGAAAACTGGAATCATCCTGATTCTCAAAAAGCACTTGGAGCAAACATGCTTGGGGGGTTGTAGATGCCCACAATTTTCAGAGGATTCTCATTCAGTTCTGCCTTTTTTTTTTTTTTTAGTTTGGGGAAGTGGGAGCTTTGTACTGTCTAAAAATAGTGGTACTTACAACCACTTACACGTTTTTATTGTATTGCAGGAGCAGAATTATTGCTTTTAGCCTGGATTTCCAGCTACTGAAGAGTTAGTGTTGAAATCTGGAGGTAAAATTCCACGGTGATTTCCTAGCATTGGTTTTCATGTGGTGCTTTCAAGTTTACCAGCCACACAATAGGCTGGATAAAACTGATACTGATAAAATTGGCAAGAAATATGTTGCTATAGAGAATCCTGAAATGGCATCAATAAGAGCCCCAGGAAAACATCAAGGGGTTATGAACAGCCTCTGTTGTGGCCAAAAATAAAATATTTACACAACACAGACCCTGAAAGTGAAAATCACAGAAACATTTGCTAGGAATGAGAAATTCATCATCTGAAAAGTGACATTTGCAACCTAAGAGTAACCTTTTGCTTTTAAGTGCAAGGATTTTTTTTTTTTATTAATCCTTTTTGCTTTATCTTTTTCCTTTTTGCTTGATATTGTCCCCTCAGCCTGGAACAAAAGCAAGCGAGGGATTGTCACAAAATCTGTTGCAGCTTTTATAGCTCATGTGAAGTTTGAAGAAAGACATAAATAGGAGCTACTGAGCTGGCCTCATCTGAGGGCCAACTTTCACTTCTAGTGAACACTCAAAATTTGGATTTTGCATAAGATAATATATAACAATATGTTACGTTAAAGGTTCTGACTCTGTTACTTGTGTGCCTAGCTGCATGTTAGACTTTGTCCTACACTTGGAGGCTATTTTGGATAGTCCAGAAGTACTGAGGTTTCAGAATACTGCTTCAAATCTCTAGGAAGGCTTTGGTAAACAGGTTATAAATTCTCTATACCAGAATAATCTTGTTGTACCAGGGTACTGGATGGCATTTTTATTGTTATTTGTCTTTGCTTATCACTAATTGTTTGTGTGTTTACCCACTGGTAGGTTGCTGATTTTACAGTGGTTTAGATCACATGCCCTTTTTTGGTGTTCTCCAGGAATTATTTTTTATTTTTTTTTCCCCCAAACCCACTGCCATACAGCTCTTCCTGTACCTGGGCACCTGAGGAAACTTTGCTGGAGAATGGAGTCTTCAGCCTATTAATTGATGTCTGGTTCACATTTTGGTTATACAGACAAGTTTTATTATCGAAGCTGTGCTTTTTAATCCTTTGTTACAAAGGCTGAGAAACCATCAGCTATAGGTAAAACTCAACACTATTGACTATGGGGGAAGGAGGAGGCTCTTGAAGCCATCACATTTCTTTAAGAAAGCAAAGTTAGTCAGAGTCATCTGGATTTTATTGGATTTATTTCACTTCATTAATTTTTAAAGTTTGGTTGCAAAGAAATAGATATTTTCTCTGGAATTGCATGAGTATCAGGATGAATATTTAACATGTTTCCCAGAGAGATGGGATTTTGAAACACAATATTGTAGCTATCACAAATCAATGAACGTTCTCTTAAATATGTCTGGTTTAAATTTTTGCTTCCTTAAAACCTCGCCAGTATAGGGGAAAAGAAAGCTTAATAAAAATAAGCAAATTGCTTTTCAGTTTGCTAGAAGTGATTGGTTTCTGTGGACATCTGAATAGCTCTTCCAGCAGTGCTGGGAAACCAGTGCATGGTTCTCATGGGCTTCTGACTCAGGCCCTATGGTCTGAAATGGAACCTTGCGTGAGTTGTCACGGTCCTGCTGAACTCACCAGAACTTTACTGAATCCCAGTGGCTGATGATGTAGTCTTTTTCCTGAAAATGGGTGCTTAGGTTTTTTTATAAACTGAGGCATTAGGTGTGTTAGAAGAGCACCTTCACTGCAGGTTTGATTTGAGTTCTGGGGCTTGGTAGAAACCCCACCTGTCCAAGCTCATGGTTCCCAGAGCTGCAGGGACCAAGAAGTGGAATGTGAAGGCTTCCAGGGACAACCTGCAGCCAAACTGCAGGAACTAACATCTAACCTGACCGTGGCTGGTGGTTGCAGGGTCTATAAGAAGCTGAGTCCTGTATCAAAGCCTATTGCAGCAGCAACAGCTATTGCTGACGATGAGCCTGGGGTTAGATCACAGCAGCAGCGTGGCAATAAAAGACAGGGAGAGGAAAAAAAAAAGAAAGAGGTGGCCTGGATGTGTTTGGTTTGTAATCTGGTAGGTATCTGTTTCCTCCAGTTTGGAAAATGTTTGACTCTTTCCATCCAGAATTGGAGAATGATCTTGACTTTGGTGAATATTCACCTGATAGCGGCGAGAAGGGGAGAAAGGACAAGGGAGAGCAGGACTGCTCAGGGGGATCCATCCGTGACCGAAGGTCCCATACGAGACCCTGGCCGTTGCACCAATTACAAACCCATATTTCTCAAATTTTAGCTTGCTGCTTTAGTTCTGCTTAAGGTCTTCCATGTAACAATCACCTCGCTCAGTAGCTCAGAAATTATTTTTCTGCTGAAAAGAAAAAGAAAAAAGTGCTCGATGCTAAAGAAATATTTGAATTAAGGATAATTATTTCACTTTTATATGTTTGGTTGTGCTCCAGTGCAGGTCAAAGCCAGGCCCAAAATCTCAGAGCTGCCATAGCACACACAGGCACTGCTGGATGCGTTGTGATCAACTGCAACTCATGGAAAGCACGTAAAAATTTATTACTAAAGTAGTAAGAGAAAGAAATAGAGTTCAGTACACTCAAGGGATGAATTTTGAAAGTTTCCATTGTTTCATTATCTAATTAAGAATCTATCTCCATGCAGGCACACGAACGGCAGGTACAAATATATCTAGATGTCTATCTTTGTTCCACTGTACGTTTGCCTGCAGGTCTCTATAGATAGAAACATAAAACGGCGTGTATATCCTGCTGCCTTTTGAAACTTACAGAAAATTACCAACAGTTTCTTTTCTCTAGTTTGCTCAAATGCTTGTGGTTAGATATTCTGAAAGTATAGAATTAAAAAAAAAAAAGAGAAAAAGACAAAAAGATTTAGGCACTTTGAAAATTAATTGCTTTGTTAAAATGCTTTTTTTTTCTTTTTTTTTTTTTTTTAAAAATAAGCCAACACATTATTTTGATTCTCAGCCTTTTGTGTGTTCTATTTGATAACATAAAATCGGGTAATATTGCTGATAAATATTAATTCAGAGCTGGAGTCATGTACAGTGTGTGGCACCTGATGGCTGGAATTTAAGAGCGATGTGGTGGGATTTACAGAGCAGGGCTGGATTGCGGGTTTGTTGCCAGGAAAGTCTGAGTATAATAAATGAAGATTTTGCTCAGAGCACACAGAGCCCTATAGCATCTTATTAACTGTCTCAAAATCCAAACTAAAAGGAGAAGTTGAAAAGGAAAATTTAAATAAGATGAAGAGGACTACTCCTTGTAATTATTTTATTCAAATAAGAATCAAAATGTTTGGTAGCAGCACTTAAGGATGAAGAGTTAAATAAAAAGGGAAAATTCCTTAATGAAATTGTACCGAATGAACATAATGAACACAAATCATATTTAATAATTGAATTAATCTGGCTTTCTTATCTCTAGGTTAAATTTTATTATCGTCCTGATTCTCCATTGATGTTCAAAATCTACAAAGAGTATGAGCACACCTGGCTTATTATTTATTTGCTAAAACAAGACAGACTCAATGGGGACAGCACTGTGAATGTGATAATTCACATTAGTACTTGAAGACTCATAGGAAAAAAGACCTGTAATGTGTTATTTTAACCAGTTTCACTTCGAAAGTTATTCAAAAGTTGGCCATAGATTAGTATTCAGTTAAAATAAACCCTTCACTCTTGTAAAATTATGATGCTGTAGTGCTGTATGTGAACAACCAGTGTTCCCATTTTTTAGTTTATTTTTTCACTGCCATGTCATGTAATGCTGAATTAATGCAATGTTATTTCTAGGTATGAATCTACTGGGTTTTCTTTCCTTGATACTGTTAAGTTTTATCTTATGCACTTTTTAATTACATAAGTCCATTTCTAATGACACTGGTATAAATTACTGCAAAAACATTAAGGGCTTAATCCTGATATCGTCAAATAAATAATGACTGGGCAATGATTTCAGGGACAGGAGAATTCCTCCAGCTTTTTCCTGTGATTTATGGCCCTGATTCAGGAAAGCTCTTAAGCACAAGATATTAAGTTAGCCACTTATTTAGGTCTCAGTGATTCAGGGGAATTTCAGTATCAGACCATTGGGAACATGTTGTTAATACCGCATTCGCGACAGCTGCACCAGAACAACCAGTTAAAATCCAGCTGGCAGAATCCATCAAGACTTGTGGGGGAAAAAACTTCACCAACTTACAAAAAGCAATATAGAAAATCTTGGGTTTATCTGAAAGGGTTCTAGCTCAGAAATTAAGACAAACACAATGATTAGTTGCTGAGTTTCTGTTCCTTCAGCCGTGTGCTCTGCAGTTGAGCCGTGTGTCGCGTGTTTAAGGAACTTGCAGCTTTTTTTCCTGCTTCAAATTTCCTAGGTACTACAAGTAGTTCAAGAAAGGCTTTTGCAAGCTAAGTGAGTTTAGCCCAGATCTGAAATCCTAACTGTTGTTTAGGTGCAACTGGCTGGCCTCGTTGTAGAGAATTATTCTTTGATTGAGTGGTTTTAATTTTCAATTTACTTCCATGTGTATTACAGTCTGCAAAATGAAAACTTGCTTTCCGTGGGCATTCACTGTAGCAGAAGAGGCTCATACATGTCAGTTGGAAAAGTTTAAAGATAATCCATGAGAACAGGTGGAATCAACTGTAAAAGCGCTGTACGTTGTCTTTGAGTCTCTGTAGCTGTGACCTGTTCCTGCACTTGAGCCTGCAGCCTGCCAGGAGGTGAAACCTTTAGCTCTGAGGGGCCCTGGGTTTTTGAGAGGAGCTCACTGCCACCCTCTCACCAGCTGTGGGTTTGAGGTTAGCAACGTGCAGCTCTAAAATCGTTGGTTTTGAAGGTCTGACCCTGTGCGGTGCTGAGCACTGTCCCCTATCAGCTGGGAACTCCCATCGCTGTGCAGGACACAGGCCAGGAGAGAAGTTCAAATAATCTGCTGGTAGTGTCTTGGCATGGTGGTTTCATGGTCGTGGATTAAGGTGTTGATGTTCTCCAAGGAGAGTGTTCCTCCTGGAGGTCCATGTCCCCTTTGTGGGGTGTGTGTGCAGACCTGCCTTTGGTTTTGGTGGAAGCTCCCTGTGTGGGCTCAGTTTGGGCTATGAGAGAGCTGATGGCATGAATTTGGGATCCACAGTTTGCTTCATCTCGATGAGTGAGCCAAAGCAACTCTAAGTCGTTCACTTCCTAAATCGTAACATGGAGCTGTGAACTAGCGGTATCCCCTGATATGGCTTGAGTTTAGCAGAGCTCTGGAAGGCCCTTCAATAGCTCTTGAAAAAGATGGAAGGGAAAGCAAGGAAGGGAAGGGACTGAGCAGGGCTCTTTGAGCTCTTCGTTTCACACCTGGAGACCTGGGCTGGAGGGTGAGCTGCTGCTCTGTGGACGACTGAGCTCCTTGCAAGATGTTTGGTCAACTGGTTAGACTTTGTCCAAAGGTACGAGTAAAGAGAAGTTTGTAGAGGTTGATCTTTGAGATGGGAGGAAGGAGCATGCCGTTGGCTGGCAGGCTGTGTCGCGAAGGAGACAGGCTTTCATCTGCAATTTTGGTTGGTCACTTTGGCAGAGCACTTTGGGAAGTCTCTTATGAATGGAACAATTCTCACCAGCACCTTTTAGAACTGGGCTGGGTGTCGAGGTCTGGTCCTGTCCTCTCAGTTCACCAAGAGGTCTGCCTGCAGTGTTCCCACCCAAATCTAGTTGATTTAATTTCTACTGCAAAACAGTCCCTACTGCTCTTGTGGGGTCTCTCCTGGCTCTCCTTGCTGCAGGTTTCCCTGTTGGGCTTCGCAGCTCGGAGGAGCTGGCAAGGAGTTGGGCTGGCATCGTCCCCTGTCCCCCCAGTGGTGTCACCTGCAGGGGCAAAACCAGGACCTCTGAAGCTGTTTTCTCCAGCATCTAGTTTCTTTTGCAATTGTTTGGGTAGTTCTGTTAGTGAAAACCATAACGAAGGAAAGTTTTAATTTGAACAGTCAAACAGGCACGCACACACACACAAAAAAAAGAATGATCTGGAAAAAAATCCCCCAAACTCCTTTCACCTGCCACGCAGCGAGAAATGGAAATAAAATTGGCCACTGCCTGTACTCGACAACGCTGCGACATGTGATATTTTCGGAGGTATCTCGGGAGCATCTACCACATTTTACAGCATGTGAGGCATATCATCTGGAGCCGTTTTGATCTCCTGTAACCTGTTCACAAATGCACATATTTCATAACAGGCCCTGCGCCCCGATAAGGATCTCTGAGTTTCTTCTGCGCGGTATCTGCAAACAATTCAAAGCTGTTCCACACAAACAAATGTGAGAACCCCCTGACCACAGACTGCCTTTAGAGCAGACCAAGATTTGATGTTACTCATATCTTCCAGTACCTGTCAGAGTTCAAACAGGAAACCTGGTTTTTCCTCTCATGTCAACAACTTTTTTCTTTTTTCTTTTTTCTTTTCTCTTTTTTTCTGAACAGGCATTCAGCAGCTCGTGCTCGAGCGGTGGAAGTCCTGTATTTCTTCAGGACAAACAAGTGCTTGCTCTGGTACGTCATTGCTGACATTAACAAGAGCTGAATATGTGGTTTTCGGTGATCCTGTGGGTGCTTCTATAGAAACGGACATATTGACTTTGAACAATCACACAAGAAAGGGATTCATTCATACAGGATATAGGTAACGCGCAGCCGAGGGCTCGCCGCAAGTAGTGCTTTGCTTGGAAAAGGTCAGAAAAAAACTGGGTACTCTTGCTCCTGGTACTGCTATATTTTGTGCTTACACGGTAACACTTTTTATTGCTTCAGCCTGTTTGGCATTTACATGATATCCTGCTTGCCAGTGCCCCAGCAATGTCGTGTGAAAAGTTTAAACAGAATAAATATTCGTATTTACTGATGAGGAAGTTTCAGCTGAGCATCTTCACTATTAATTAATTAAGGTGTCCCCAAAAAGAATGAAAAAAGCCTTATGCCCAGGTCAAAGATTTGGCTGTAGCCACTCATTTATATTTTGGCACTGCTGGGAATAGAAATTAGGAATTATAGCTGACATACATCACCCTTAAGCGGTACTCATTACTTGTCTTTCATAATGCTGATCAATAATGGAGTCAAACCTGTAGCTCGTAGCACTTTCCAGTCCAGGGTTGGAATGCTTCAGTAACATCTAAACCTCCCCCATGAATGTGGGAAGTGGAAGTTTATAACGGAGAATAATTCTTTGACACGGACTAATGCTTGTGACGGAAAACACTGACTCTATCAAGGAACAGGCTAGTTCTGAGGATCGTTTTTCCCCAGTTGATTTATGCTTGACAGATGCAAAAACCATCTCAAATACAGCTGCGTTAAGAAAAGAACACACAGGCATTTCCATGACTTTCATCTTGCTTTGTATTTGTGTCATTATAAAACACGCTATTGTGGCATGCATAATCAAGAGGCAGAACGTCTGGTAAAGTCTTGTTACAGCAAAAGGTCCATAAAGTTAAATATTATAGTTGTCTTTTTTTTTTTTAAACAACAACAAACAGCTGGATAACATTATGACTAGTAATAATACTCACTGTGAGTGATACATGCTGAAATGATGGCTACAGACTCACAAGGAGAGAGGCAGAGAGAGGCCATGGAGTTCCTTGACCATGAGCGAACGAGTGTGCGATGGTGGGTACTTCTGAGCTGGTAAAAAATGGCCTTTTGAGTCACCCTTGGAATCACACAGGCCCTTCCAGTAACATGCTTTGTTTGCACTTTATTTCTATGTTTCCAGTAGAGTTTCTGCCCAAATGATTAAGTTATTTTCATTCTATTGCATTTTTTCCAGTAGCCATTTCAGGAGCCAAGCACTTTAGCTAAAACCTGACATATAAAGGCTCCCAGAAAATGGCACTTTTGTGCTGTTTGTATAACTGTGCTGGTGTTCAACGCGCTCCCATTGGTCAGCTGCAGACCCGAAAAGACCTTCACCTCTTGCTCTCTCAACTCATCTCTGCCTTAAACACTTGTAGATGAGTGACAAGAAGAAAGGCATTATTTGCATTCAGTAAAATAAATTTTTCCTTTCTGATTTTCTTTCTAACCCTTGATATTCCATGGAACTTTAGTGGAAAAAAAAAAAAGAAATCCACATACGGGCTATTTATAAGCCTGATTCAGAAAAGAAACACGTACTTAGGGTACGTGGGTAAAGTCAAGTACATACTGTAACATCCTGCTAAATAAATAAATACCAGTGGTTCAAATCAGCAGCTTGTATCAGAAATAATTATTAAAGCATTTACAAGCTCTTAATTATTTGCCTCCTGCTTTGCAAAATAGCTGCGTGTGCCCACTTGGTTGACGCCCCGCGTTACCCATAGGATCTTCACCTACCGACTGTGATTCCCTGGGGCTGAGCTCTGACTCTGAGGGTGCTGGTACATGAACGTGGGTTCTGCAGATGTGGCTGGCTGGGCTTCCCTCGCTGCAGGGGCATGTTACGCAGGGTGGCAAGCGACGGGCTGACCCTGGGAGCCGGCCGGCATCACCTGGGTGCTGGTTAAATGGATTAGTTCTTGGTGCTCACATTCCCCAGAGGCAACTCTGCTCCATGTGCACCACCACGTTCAGACATATCTTCATGAAAAGTGCTGCTGATCTCTGCTTAGTCAGGGGTGCGATGAGCTGCAATTAGGTAAATATAAGTAATTACAGTCAACTACTGTTTTAGGCCATACTGAGCTTTGCTCAGTAATTCTAGGTATTACTGTTACCAGTCTGCACACAGTGGTATGTATTTTTATGGTCATAAAAGCTTACTAGGAATTAAATGATAGATTATTGCCACTACCCTGTATATCTGGGACAAAATAGATAATTTTGTTGCTTTTTCATGGCTTCTGTTACAAACGGGAGAACTGATCACTCAATGGTATTTAGAAAAAAAATGCATTCAGTTTGCTGGAGAGTAGCAGGTGCATTAGGAGCATATATGCTCATGTAACCCAGCATCCAAAGCAGTTGTGATGAACATAGGCATTTGGATTTGTGGAGGGTTTTTAAGTGATTGAACAGGCCTGTGGAGAATGTGACATCATGCCCCAAAGAGCATAGAATCATAGAATGGTTTGGGTTGGAAGGGACCTTAAAGATCATCTAGTTCCAACCCCCCTGCCATGGGCAGGGACACCCTCCACTACACCAGGTTGCCCAAAGCCCCATCCAACCTGGCCTTGAACACTGCCAGGGATGGGGCAGCCACAACTTCTCTGGGCAACCTGTTCCAGTGCCTCACCACCCTCAATGTAAAAAATTTCTTCCTTAGATCTAATCTAAATCTCCCCTCTTTCAGTTTAAAGAAGCTCACCTTGAGCTGAGTTTAAAGCAGCTCACCTTGCTCAGCCCCCTGCCACGTGCAACGGCTGTGCCACCAAATTCAGCTCCCGCCAGCGTGGCCAAGCTCCGGGAATTCGGTAAAAACTTTCTGTTTGTAACTACGCTTCATGCTTTTACCAGGGTCACTGCAGGTTTAAATTGCCAGGGCCCAGCCTAACGGCCTGCCTGGGTGGTGGTCTTACAGGTGGGTCCTGGGAGGTCTGGCACTGGTGGTTGTCTCAGCTACTCTTCCCCCAGCACAGCCAGAGCCACGGCAGGGTCAGAGAAGGACCTAACTTGGTGCCACAGACTTGTGTATGTTGGCTGTTAGATGGCAATTCTTCTACACTCTGGGTTGGATTTTATTTGTTTGAAATGGAAAACTCTATACCAGTATCCTTCCCTTTAGCTACCTGCAGTCTTTTACAGTGCAGAAGGCAAAGAGACCAGCTGCTTGAGTCAAATCAAATGTCTTCTAGATTCTGCTCAAGAGTGATGGTGAAGCCTTTGCTTGATTTCTCAGGCTCCACAGGGTAACAAAAGGTGATTTGCTGGGGACCACTGAGCCTCTCTGAGAGAGCTCAGAGAGGGACCTGGGCTGGTGCACACGTGGCAGCACGTGGAGTCCAGGGGAAGGAGTGCTGTTAAGCTCCTTTTTGGCATCCATCTATGGTGATCGTGGCACTATCTGCTCCCTTACGTGCTCCATTTTTCATTTGGCCAAGGTGGCAGACCCTGGCTTTTGAAGCAGCACGGGGTACGTGTGCTCAAAGCAGCGTGGGGAAGGGCTGCTGCGGTGCACTGGTACCTGTCTGCTTTACACTGGCTCAGCTGGGCAGAGAGATACGGGTGGCAAATCATGCCCGTGCTGGGTTGGCTGCATTGGGATGTACTTTTTGGAGGCTGCAGAGCTGCTTCACGTCTTCAAAGCCGTAACTACCTCAGTCTAAGCTGTCAGGATGGCGTGTGGTGGGGGAGAAGATGGTACTGTCTTCCTTTTCTGCTCCCACATGTTCATCTGTGCAGCTCCAGCCACACCTGGGCAGGCTGTCTGCAACGTGCAAGGATTTGGCTGGAGAAAAACGAGCATCCCTTGCTGCTGGGCCAAGTCCTGTTCCAGTTAATATCAACCACAGCAGTCACATGCTGCAAGATCATCGCTCAGGCCAGTGGCAGTCTGCTGAGAACCAAAGAGTTCTTTAATAGCTGAGATAGGAAGATAAGGTGCTGTCGTGCTATTTAAAGCAGAGTATTTATGCCTGAATGAAGTTACTCCAATTTTGGAGCCGGCTGTTTGCCTGGAAAGCTGGTATTTACATTCCACCCCAGGGATTGAAGCTCCCCTGCACACTTTCATGTATCTCTTTTCTTCAAAGTCATACGCCTTACCTACAGCTTCATTACCACCTACAATTACAACGCAGAGCTCCCATCCATCATTTCATAGCTTTTTTGATAAACGGTGGTGGCATGCACAGAGGCATAGACAAGCTAAGTTTGGATTTGCACCTCATTACCCCACTCCAATAAAATGTTGTGTGCTTTGAGACAGCCCTGTGAGTTAGGAAAATGGTGTGTTTTACAGACAGGGAGTAGAGACAAAGAGCGGGTGAGCGCCTTGCCCGGGATCCCACGGAGGTTGGCAGCAGGGAGTTGTATTCCTGTCTAGTGCCCTAACCACTGAACCGTCCCGTCTCCTGCTTTCGGGCGAGAGAGTCTGAAAATGCCATTGATTAGAAAGTGCTGGTGAAGAAAGGTAGAGCCGACTAGACTGTACTGGGAGACATGCAAAAATAAACAGAAGACAATAAACAGTGCGATGTAAATTAGCCTGGTAAAAGTTCTTTCTGCTTTAATAATCTAAAATGCTATTTAGAGCACACAAGCAAGGAGATGTCTGGTCTTTTTAAAAAATGAGATATGATTTTAACCAGATAAAATCCCTTTAATTAGTCTGAAATTTTTGCTTATGTTTTATAACAACATATTTCCCTGTGCGTGCCAGAAAGCCGGTGAAACATGGAAATCATTGACAGTTTGCAGCGTTCCCTGCTGGGATACAGCAGATTATTTCAATGAAACCTGGATAAATTCTCTGCTCGTAGAAAACATTTGTTTAGTTGTCCCTTTCCTTTGCTTTGTCATCTTCTACTGCACATCTGTTTTGGGATGGAATAAATGAGCCCATGCTTGAGAATCAGGTTGTTTATATGATGCAATATTTAAATGTTTTTTGGTTTTCATAAGTCTGGAAAAATAATTGTCATCTTTGTGGCATGGGTTACAACAACGACGCCCTCCTGTTATTGCGGGTGAGCTTGGGCCGCTATGGAAAGCAGTTTTCTCCAAAACAGAGACACGTTTGCACTCAGTTGAACTGATGTGGGGTCAAGGCTTCTCCTACAGCTGCTCAGCACCGATGTGGTCCTGAAGGGAACTTCTGAGTCTACCATGATGCAAGCGATGGGGCTTATTAGCTGGAATAAAATTGCAAAACCTCTTTGTTCATGTACAAACCTGGGAGATGCGCACGAATGGGTGATGGGGAGGTGCTGGGCCCTCTCCTGCCTTGCCAAAGGCGTGGGGCACCGGAGCAGCTCGGCCCCTGCTGTGGAACCGGGTTTGGGGCGAGCACGTACTGGGGAAGGGAATGATCTTGCATATTTTCCATTTAACTAACCACAGGCAGTTTGTTTTTAAGCATTTCAGTTACTGCACTGCGGTGGGAATAGGCTGCATCGCCGCGTACCTCCCATCGCTGCTTCCCCTGGCACCCCGACGTGCCATGGGGCTCCGGGGCCGAGAGCTCAGCCCTGGCCGGGACCCGTCTTGTGCCCAGCTCGGTGCAGGGCTGGGTTGAGGAGCTGCAGATGCTGACAGCGCCTGCTCGCTCTTCCTGCAACCCTGCCTTTCATCTTGAAAGACAAGGTGTTTTCCCCAAATCTCTGGTTTGCCTCCATGGAGTGTCTGCTTGGCCCCAAGGTTGGCTGCTACCCCTGGGGACACCAGCCCCTTTCCACCCAGCTTTGCCAAGAAGGGTGCTGCAGCGTTGACCCCGAGCACTAATTACCCATCTGTAAATTGGTACGATATGTTCCCGTCAGGTTTTTAGAGCCGCGGCGAGACTTGATGGCGGTGGTGGGCAGGCTCGGGCATCCCCTCTAGCAATCAGACGATTCGTTGAGGTCTAAGAGCTGCAGAAGCAGCGCAGCAAGAACGGGGGGAGTGATTCAGAGAACTCTGCCCAGAAAACCACAGTTTGGGATCTGCGCCTCTCGCCCGGCTCCCAGCATGACGGCCCCGCCGCATGCCTGGGGCTGGCACCGAACGGGCAGACAAAGGAAATATTACAGCAGAGAAACACCTGCCCCCAACCCCACCAAGGCCCTGTGGTGAAGATGCAAAGCAATTTTCTTTTCTTTCTGAATTTCTTTGCTGCCTCTGTTTCTAAGGTGAGAGCGGGTGGTTGCGTACATGAGAGGACTCTTGGTCTCCGTTTTTCACAGGAATTCTTGCACAGCTGGGAAAAAGGCAGAGCACCACTTTGAGAAGGGACATTTTTCATTCGCACCTTCTAACACGACATTTTTTCCAAAGCTGTGCTGTCGGCTGCGGGGTCATGGCTCCACCAGACAAACAGTCGAGGACACCCTCCACCCTCGGGGGCTCCTCGGAGCACCCTCCGGCCCCACGTGGGGACCCGTCCATGTCAGATGTCCCCTCGGCAGCTGTTCCCTTGGGAGAGCTCTGGGCCTCCAGCTTAGTGCCAGGGAGGGAAGCCCAGAGCTGAACAGGGGCATTGGCAGCTTCTGCTCTCAGGGGTTTGATGGTCTTGGAAGAGGTGAAACCTTTGACTTTCCAGTCACTTACCGGCCTGGGTAAGAGAAGAGCTGTGCAAATAAATGCAACGTATAATAAAAGTGAAAACTGTCAGAATTGGGTATTTCACACTCACTGTAAAACCAAAACCTGATTTTTTTTATTTTTTTTTTGCTGATAAAATTCACTGGCCTTTTTTTTTTTCTTTTCTTCTTTTTCCATTTAGAAATGAGTTATTTTCAAATAAAGAGATGAGGCTCTGGTTAGAAATGAGTAAAATTTGTCATATCTTTAAGCAAAGGGGATTTGCAGTGGGAATAGCTTGGTTTGCGCGGTGACGTACGCGTGCCGGTTCCTATGTGAGAACTCTGCTTGACAAAACAGAAAAACCGAAGCTGGGCAATGGTGGTTGCAGCATCACCCAAAAGGGGATGATGAAGTTGCTCCGCAGATACGCTCGCCAGCTGTTTGCCAAGTCAGAGAAGAAATAATTTTCTTTCTACACTCTCTTTATCTGTGTTCCGTAAATGTTTTTATTTTGAGCAAGTGGGCAGCAGAAATACTCCGTCGCTGCAGGAACACTGGCCACGCTTCCCTAGCATCCCATTCCGCTGTTAGTGGAATGTTTCCATTCGTGGTTTACGTTCATGGTGGGAATGAGTTGATTTACTCATGGTTTGTGCTGGTGCTGGGCTCCCTTGGCTCTTGTAAATGTGACTGCAGAGCTCTGTCCTGCAGCGCCCGCATGGTCTGATCAACAGGGCTGCTGCTTTGGGAGAGAGGAGAATGTTCCTGCTGGCTGAAGGAGGAGCTAAACACAGCCCAAAGTCAGATATTAATTGCATGTTAATAATCTTCTTATTTTTCAGAATTACCCACTTTTTTTTTTTATATCTTTCCATCTTTGAAAGAATAGCATCTTTCCCGTACTTTTGCAAATCTCATCACTGTTTCTGCAAGCTCTCTGTCCTTTCCAGCCATTCCTCTCTTTCCATCATGTGGTTTTATTTAACAGAAGAAAAAAAAAAAGTGTATTTGCTGTCTGCTCTGGGATAATTACGGTGATCACTTCGGTTTTGCTCCGTGTTGCACCGCAGCAAGCTGAGAGCTGGCACCAGTCTAATAAACAGCAGGTCACAACATGCATATGGATTTTTTAAGAATCTGGGTATCGTAGGGTTTTTTCAAGTTGGGCTCCCTCTCATCTTTTAGCCAGTGTGTTTTTTTAGACGAGAGTGCTACGGTAACAAGATAACCAGCCAAATGTAAATGAACCCTTAATTTTATTTGATCAGAGATGACAAAGATTATTAAATGCCAGCAAAAAGTTTCTCCTCTGCTACCCATTTAGTGAAAACCTGGCGTTTTCTCGAATGCATCATTTAGGTGATTAATACAAAATGAAAGACAAATCCAGTATCTTATAACGTGTCACACTTGTAGATGAAAGAGGTGAGTGATCCTGTTCATTCTCACACAACTCTGACTTCAAGAAAGTGGCTGAGGAGCCTTTCATGGGCATAAAACATCCTTGACACAAGTGTTTGCACGGGAGGCAAACCGAGGTAACCAGTTACAATCCGATTCCTTCTTATCAGCACCGATGCTTGTAGGTTTTATGGATTATCTGTAACCACTCATTTTTACTGAATTCAGGGTTATTTAATGGACTGCCAGTGCACTGCTGAGATGTGACTTTGAACGTGCTGTAAACCAATAGCTCGAAACAGAAACGTGTGTTGCAAAAGCAGCACGAGGGCAGGACCCAGGCAGGTCCCCAGCACTAGCCCTCACAGCTGGGCTCCTCCTGCGCTGGGGACAAGGGGCAGAGCGGTTGAAGTTGCCCCATGGAAGGTTATCAGCTCCATGTGGGAATGATGGGTGAATGCCACAGCCCAGATTAGGCTGGATCTCAGCCTGAGGGTGCTGGAGGTGCAGGGGAGCTGGTATGGAGGAACAAAGATTGTGGGAGAGGGAGTTCTCCTGAGACCGTGGGACACAGAAGATGAATGTTCATCTACTTCTGATGTGGGCCATACAGAAATAGCTCATTTCACACTTAGCAGGTGAACTCACCCACTTTTCTATTTATCACTAAACCACCACCTCCTGGTGCTCTTGACCGAACACTGACTAAATTAATTCTCATTCTTTACAAACAAGAAGTGCTAACCATTTATTTCCCAAAAAGGTTTGAATTTCATGGTGGCCTTATACCGCAGATGGGGTTCTCGCCTGGGCAGTTGACTTTCTGTGGGCACTGTCACCATCTAGTGGCATCTCACTACTGGTTTGCAGGGGCAGCTGCTGCATTATCCTCCCGTGGTCACTCATTCCTCCCACTTATCAATACCAGCTTTGCCAATTCTCAGGATAAAAGCCTACAGGTGTGATAGCAGCTTTATCTACCAGATTTCCCCCATGCCCCTGCTAGGGAGCAGCTCTGCCTGGTTGCATGAGGATGATTTCCATGGTAAGGTGTCTCTGGAAGACTGGAGGGTTGTGTTTAAAGGTGTTTGAGTGCAGGAGGAAAAGCTTGTGGGAGAGTTTTATGCTCTTGAACGCTCAGACTGTTGCAAAGTGGAAATGCTGTGAGTTGTGACCAGCCAAAATAATCTGTGGCAATAACACAGCAGGGATGGGGTGTGTGTGTGTGTGTTAATCATACAGCCATGATTATGTTATTTTAGTGGTTTGTTTCAGTTCATGAAGGAAATGTGCAGTGAAGACACCCCCTGCTCGCTGCTCTGGTCTCTGTGCCATCCCCTCCGGCGTGAAACATTTGCTTCTCATGATCAAAGCCTAGCTCTCACTTTCCTGTCTAATGCTCAAAAATTGGAGCTGAGCAATGCTCTGTATTTATGCTGGATTTCTCTTCCCTTGCTGTATCCTTTACAGCCCTTACTGGGTTTCTGTGATGTCCCATAAATGGGTGATGTGTTCACAGCTGCTCCCGTGCAAGAGCTGGAGGGTGCTGCCACTTGCTAGGTGATGGTGCCTCGATCTTACAGGGGTTGTTTCCATACAGGAAAGCAAGCAGTGGACCCATAAATCAAAGCAATAATTTCCCCTTGCCAAGGCTGAGAAGGGACAATAAGCAGGACGAGGGTTGTGGCATTCTGCCTGGTATTGTGGGTTTCTCAGAAATGATTTTTCAGCACTGTAGATCCCACTCGCTTTACATAATAATGCAACTTTTTGGTGTTTCTTCCCCATATGCAGCTTTGGTTTGAGTTTTCTTTGGTTGTGAGTCACTAGTGACCCACAGCACGTGCATCAACGACGGATACGGCGATCAGCTCTGTTGCAAGAGCAAAGCCTCGTCTAGTTGGTCCAGCTCGCTCTGCCTTTCCCACAGTGCAAAGCCCTGGGGAACTGAGCTGCTCGCTTAAGAGGAGAAAAAGTCAAGAAAGTAGTGAGGAAAAAGGCAAAACTGGACTTTCCCACCTGGTCTGCATTAGCTGGCAGCCTTGGCTCCCGCAGAGGTCCCCATGGGACCCCTCGCAGCCACCTCTGCTCTGCAGCACCCTTGGGCACGTAGCTCAATGTAGGAGAGACCTTCAGAAAACAGAAAGGCACTCGGGCTTAACTCTATAATTTCTCTTCCTACCAACATCTGTCTGGGCAGCTGAAGGACCAAAGATCTCAGCTCCAGGAAGGGAAAAGGTGATGCGGTCAGGTCACCTCCTTGGGGAGAACCTCATCCCCACATGAAATGCCATTGAGGGGCCTGTGTGCTGCCCTGGTCCGGCTCGAAACAGCCTCGCAGCCTCAAATAATGCCACTGCTCGTGTCTCATCTGCAGCACTGAAATCTTCATGTGGTTTCTCAGTTTCCCATTTTTCAATTTAAAAGATACCTTCCCCTATCCCTCTGCCTCCCAGTGCCCTGTGAGCAGGGGGGAGAGAGCAAACACGGAGCTATTCTAAGAAAAATGAAGGTGAATACATCCGAAAAAACAAGAGTGTAACCCTCACAAAGAACAGAAAATGAAAATGACTGCTTTTAGACCAATTAAGCTAATTGTTGGGGTGGTTTTGTTTTTTTTTTCTTAATGTTTTAAAATTTATTATTACTCCTGGCCAGAGCTTGGAGCTAATGAAGCATAACGAAACAGCAAACAGATAACTTGAGATACCTACTAGCTCCTTCTATGATCATTTGAGACAAACTGCTGAAAGAACTGGGGGAGTTCTGTTCAAAATCTGAATTAAGTTATAAAAGCTAAGCAATCATGAATTTCGTGCTATATTTTAGGTATGACTTATAGGTCAGAGAGCTGGAACTGGTAATTTAGGTTTTTTGAGTGTGATTATAGTAGCACATATCTCTCTCTGGAGGAGCCATATATTTCTGGCATTAGCATATTTTTAATGGTGGGGGAAAAGGAAAGAAATTAATAAAACTGTTACCAAGGAAGGTAAATGATTCTGTAAAGATCTTTCATGTGGCAGTGTTACTGGTGTCTCCCTGGAGCGAGGGTTAAATAATTAGTTAGGAGTTTGTCTCTAAGAATGGCCCAAATCACTAAATGCTCATTCTTTTCCCCAAGATATACGTAGAGTTGCTCTTCAGCCGGAGCAGGATGTATGCAAAGAAAAGAAAATTTTTGGCCTCAATTACCTTGACATTGCGCTGTGAGCACTGAGGCTTTGCAGCATGTGAGGTGGAGTTACAACCCCACAGAAATCAGTGGTAAAGCCGTTGGCTTCACCGGAGTCACCTCTTGTCTCCTGTCCTCCCCTGGGAAAGGCGCTGTGCATCAGCACGGGGAGAGGATGGGATGGGACCCGTGCTCGGGCAGTGCATGCACTTGGACCTTGAAAACAGAGGAGAGCCTTTTTTATTATGTTGCCATGGCATTTGGGAGGCATACGTGTCTTAACAGCATTGATAGCACATTCATATTTATTCACCTCGAAATCTCAGCTTCAAAGGAAGAACTCAACGTTCATTTTCCCTTTATTGACGTACTGTAGGGAAAAAAAAAAGAAAGTGACTGTGTTCAGGAAACCTACTTCTGGGGTATTGCCAATTAAAATATTTAGAAAGCTCAGTGCTGATTAAGAGGCACCAAGTGGAGGTCAGTTTATCTACAGGGACAGTCCTCAGCACTGTGGGTATCAGGGTGTGGAAGGGGAACCACGCTCACCGAGCAGTCGAGGAGTGTTAATCCTCAGTTGCACCTTCGTTCCTGTAATGTCCAAATCTACCTACAGGTTGCTTTAAACACCTAAATAGCTCCTAATCAGTTCAAATTCAATACCTACCCTTTGCACCGTTCCTCACTGAAAGCCAAGTGCCAACAAGGGTTGGTGGGGCTCTCTGGACCTGTCAGGAGAGGGTCCCTTAGTCTGGTCACACAGCACAGGATGCTTAAAGCCAAAATGTAATTAACTTATTGGTATTCGACCAGGATGCTGTGGTCAACTCTTGTGAGAGGTCATGAGGTCTCCACTGACCACAGGAACTTGGTTTTGAATCTCATGGCAGGCATGGTGAACCTTTGGTTAATGTCTATAATGCGTCAGGCTTTGATCTCTCTCTGTAGCAATCCTTTACGCCCAGCATAATAAACCGTGTCCACAGCATGGGGAAAAATCCACTTACCTTTTCTGCTGACTTTGTCCAAAGGGTGAATTGGACACCTACTCTGACACTTGCTTCCAAACTTCTGATTCTTCTGGCCGGTGGGTTTTGAATTCACCTATAGAGAAACAAGGACTTCAATTTCTCCTTCCCTCCCTATGAGAAAAGCGAAGCGGGTATAATATTTTACACAGGTGGTGTGTAGAATCTGTTTTTATATCTTTTGTGAAAGGAAGTTCGGGGCTTTGGCTTGGTTTCAGTTGACATCTTATTACCGCAGAGCTATGGTACATCTCCTGGAGAGCTGGAGCACAAAGGGCTCAGTTAGGACTTGCACAAATGGGTAATGGACCCAAACCCATTAAAAGCAAGTTCTGACGGTGCAGATCAAACTCACATGTGTCAGGCTCTGGGTTTCTCCTCTCTCATTCTCCTAATTGGGCTCATTTTGTGTTTTAAAATAATTGGCAGAATTCTATGATGTGAAAACAAAAATAAGGCAGCTGCTGCTGAGATCTGCGAAGGCAAAATGTTTTCGTGTGCTTTGGAGTTTATGTAGCAAACTTTTCTGGTCAGAAGATGCACTGAGAGATGTGTTTTGCTGTGACCTGCTTTCGGCTGGCAGTTGGGAGTACAGGGGGCTGCTTTCTGTGACTGGGTGACAGAAATGTGACGTTTCTGTTCGGATTGTGTAAAACAACGTGTCTAGGGATGCCTTGTGGATCAGTCAGGACTAAGCAAAATAAAAACCCCAAACAAACAAAACCAACCAAAACTGAAGGAGGAAAACTCGATCCACTCCCCTCATTGACCTCTGAAAACTCAAAGAACAAGGAAAAATCAGTCAAAACTTCTTCCTTGTCGTATTTTAGAGAGTTTTCTTGCCACAGCACTGGTGAAAGGAGGGGGAAAAGAGGGGGGGAGGCAAAAAAAGACTCCATCGTCCCCCAATGCTTGGAGATAAGGTTTTCACACCGACCAAATCCCTGTTCAATTAAGCTGCAGTCCAGCTTTTTGCCAAATGTTTGTTTAAAAATAATCTGGGTGGATTTGATCTCTTCTAAAGAAGACTTCCCAGCAATTTACTGGGAAATTAAAAAAGGAGGGGAGGGAGGAAAGAAATTTGGCTGCTTGAACTGCAGTGATACTGGATGGGATCACCACCTGGGCTTCTGCAAGACCGGGCACAGACCTGTGGTGCTTGGTCTTGTGCTGGGGCAGGGCTTGGGCATGTCTGTGCCGGACATCCGAGCGTGTCTGAAAACAGGCAGCTGTCTCCTGGCTCTTGTTCTTGCTCCAAGCAAGGAGCGAGCAGCGCTGCAGCCACCAGCACATGGTCCAGCATGCCCTGGGGGGTGGTGCCATGGCCAGGAGACCTGTGCTCCTGGCTCATGGACCCGCTGCCTGCTCTTCTTTCCTCTATTTGTTCGGGAGGGTCACAGGCAGGAGCCTAATTCAGGTCCTATCAGTTTTCTGCAAGGTATTCCTTATGCCATGTTGTCTGCTAAATCAGTCCTGTGAATGGTTTATTCCTGT
Source organism: Tauraco erythrolophus (assembly GCF_009769465.1). NCBI lineage: Eukaryota > Metazoa > Chordata > Aves > Musophagiformes > Musophagidae > Tauraco > Tauraco erythrolophus. The sequence continues at coordinate 3,052,379 of NC_141480.1, read as the reverse complement.
GTGCTTCGGAGTGGTTTGTGGGTGTCTTTGGATTGTAAATCCACATTGTTTCCCACTGGACACATATGTTGCATGACGAGCTTCTGCTCCCTCTTTAGGAGTAGGTATTTCTAGGTTTCAATGTCCGGTATAAAGTTCAGCATGATGAGCTGAAAATGTGCATTTTGCTCTTACCTTGAAATATGGGATTAAGATTTGCTGTCTCAGTGACTATTCCTGGTGGTAGGTTTATTATACAGGTTTATATTTAGGCTCGGCATTTCATGGAGACTTAATGGGTGAGCTCCCCATAATGGAAATATTCCCCTTATGCATCCCTCCTAGAATGAGTTCAAGGGATAATGCTGAGTAATTCCGTGAGTGTCCTCTGAAAACTCCAGCCAAAATGTTTGGATTAAACCAGCACAAGTGGCTGTGAAACTGATGGGAAGAAATTAGGTTAGTGATGGAAATAGTAATTCACGGTTTGGGAGAAGAGCAGGAACAATCACCAGTTATTCCACAGGCTGGTCTAGGCGATGCGTTGGGCATGCCTCAGCTATTGGTGTGACTTTTGTCAGAGACAGATTTGCTGTTTTGCTGAAGTCCTGAGCAATACCCTTTTCTTTTCACAGTCTAAGGGGGATTTAAGTGAAACACAGACCTTGCACTCGCTGTCTGACAGTGAATTTCACTGCAAGTGAGCAGAGGGAATTGCTAGAGAGCCCTTATAGCTAAAGATTTATGTCATGTGAAGAGACTTTGGCCATTCCTAACGTACAGCTCAAAGCCCCGGAGTGTCCCTCTGACATCCGAGTATTGGAGGCAATTGCAGAATTTAATATGACTACAAAGTTTCTGCTGGCTTTATAACCATCACATCAATCGTATAACCATCACTGAGGATCGTTCAGTCCTATAGAATTCTACAAGATGTGTCAGGAGAGAATATAAACAAGGCTCCACGTTTTTGCAGCGCTTTTTATATAAGCCTTGTAATGTTTTTATAGCTCTGCACTGCTTTCATCCCCATTGCAAAAGGGTTTCTTACAGCCAGCGTTCTGGCAGCGAGGAGCTAAATAGCTGATGCATGAGTTTATGGAGTTGTTACCCCTCTGTCTGCATCCTGTTGGAGTTGCACATGAATTTGCACTTTCTTCTCAGATCTCCAGTGCTGGAGGCACTGCAATGGCTGCTGTTGCACAGCCATGAGAATTCTTAGCCCAGAAAGAGGAGAAAAGCTTGCGGAATATTTTGTCAGGTCTAGATCCAACTTCAAACTGCAGTAGCTTTGACGATGGCCTGGCACTGCGCTGGCTCTGCATGGAGATGTCAACTGCCAGATTTGGTTTTATCATATGAGGAAACAAACTGTTTAATGAATGAAACCAGACGCACAAGATTGTGCTGAAAGACCTACAGTCACTTTGTAAAGAACTTAAGCCAGAAACTTTGCAAAAGGCACATAAAAACATTCCTGGAATTTATTCCTGGCGATTAAAGGTAAATACGCATTATGCAGATGTTCTCTTTCAACTGTGCTCTACCCATTCCTTGTGTTTCCACACAATCCATGTGGTGCAGGACTCCTGCATGGTCTGTCTGTCGCTCATCATCCCATGTAGTCCACGTGGGATGCTGGCCAGGAATAGGGCTGGTTCCCTGGATCTTTTCTTCACGGAACAGAAAGATCCAGGAACACGAGTAGCTGTGAGAAGAGCACGTCTGCAGATGCTAGATAGAGCAAGTGGGAGTTAATTCCTGAAATGAAACGAACTGATAGAAAACTTGCATGAACAGCTGGTTTCAGTTTGGACAATTCCCAGTGACCTGAGTGGTTTCTCCAACAGGACCCACACAGATTAGTCAGTATAGGCTGCCTGTCATCCACCATGCAACCAGCACGTGTTGCAACATGTTGTTCTATGAAACAACCTAGTTAAAATCTTCCTGAGCTACTGAAATGCTACTAAACTGAAAAATAAAACACCTTGTTAAAACAGATTGAATCAGAAGGTATCTTGCAACTTCACTGTACAGCCCAAATCACTTCAAACTTCTTTGATACTCATTGTGTTAATACCAATCAGAGGAGAATCCCATTGTAACTTGGGTGAGAGACTGGTTTGGTGTTTTTAATACCTGAAGTTAATCATTAACTCTTCCCCAAGAGTCTTATTTTCACCTAAGCATAGCCAGTAACTCTTAGAACTGCTGCGGTGACGGACTTGACTGTTAGCCAAGGCATGGTGCCACCAGCGCAGGTTAGCAAATGGGCAGCACTGATGTCTGGGATGGAGGGAGGATGGGTGAACATGGCTGGTGCCATTCCCATGACATGTGGAGACCAGCACAATAAATGGGAGAGCCAGAATTTTCCAGGTGAATCTGAAACAAAATTAAATCATTTGTGTTTGCTTTAATATAGGGATGTCTGGTATTATCTGTCTACAGCATCAGTCTGTGCTGCTGCCTTTGAAGCTAATAATTGGCATTGGGGTGGTGTGTTAGTTTCCATGTTAGGCATAATTTTGGAATGAACCTCAGTTATCCAGACAAATGGGCATTTTCATGGTATTACCCACTACCACATGATGTTGCATATTCCTCACCAGTGGCTGTGTTCAGGTTTGGGCATTGCTGGGGTTTGGGGTTTTTCCTCAGCTAATTAAGAGTTGTGAGAAGGGCAAAACTATTTGGGGTGTTGGAGAAGAAAGGTTAAACCAGCAAAAGATGGCAAGCTTAGCTAAGCGGCGCTTGAGGTGGTCATGGCTTGTGATGCTGAAGGGGTTCAGCACTGGGGATGCCACCATTCAATAGTACAATGTGTGGAGTTGCAATTAAAGGTGGGGAGAAGCAAAATGCAGATGAAATAACAGAATGTGCCCTTGGAAATGAGATTTTTTTTTTTTTAAAAGCCCAGCTTAGTCCCTTGAAAACTACATGACTACAAATCTCAGGGAGGTTTGGTAGAGAGCAATCCCAGGGGGAGATTGGCAGGTTGGAGGAGCCCAGGAGCTCTTCACAGGCTTTGGTTCTTTGGTTTTGGGTGTAACTGTTGACTCCACTGCAATGGGCTTACATCAGGTATGAGTTGGATCTGGTTTGTGCAATGGCTTGAGTTTTCTGGATTACGAGTTCTTAGATGATGGCCACAGAGGAATTTTAATTAGGAAAGTAAGAAAGGTTCTGCTGGGAGACGGGAAAACCATGATAATTATTGGCAGTGAGAAAGTCAGCAAAGAGCAAGTAATTAGGGAATTTATAGAGGTCTTATTGAGAATTACCTAAACGTAACTTTTAAGGATACCTGTGAAAGAATCTCTCATAAGGAAAATGACTTAAAATGACAGTAATGTCCACTCCTACGCTTTACCCAGCGTCCAGCTGTACTTACAAGCTTTAATGAACACCCAGATGAGGATCAAGCTGGCTGTGAGGCCACTGAACATGTAATCACTACAAACATCAGGATCTCTGGAAGAACCCACCAGCGGATGCCGATTCTGCACCGGTGTCAGTGGAAGCTCCCAGGCTCTGGCAAGGTGATGGAGATGCACAGACGAGAGCTCATCTGTCTCGCTGGGCAACAGATCCAAAGTCCTTTCAAAAATGAGGCAAACTGCACAGTTTAAAAACAATTCTGCAGGAGTCTGTGTTTCCAACTGCATCTCTCTTGAAACAAAATACTTAAACACCAAAATAAAATTACCCTTTAGGTTTTTTTCTTTAGAAAATCATGGGTAGCTTTGCTCTCCTCTCCAAGATCCTGAATACCAAGTAACCTGGGAAGGAGATCATCACCATGTCAGTACAACACATGCCTTGCACCGTACTCTGTGTTTAAACTAACATGACCACCTTCACATGAGAGTGCTCTTGGAGTAGCGAAGAACTTGCTTGGCTAAATCCAGCCTCCGACTTCTGTCTGCAAAACCAGAGCTGCACAAACTCTCCTCTGCCACTTCTGTATATGGGGGCAGGGTCCAAAAGCGTCACTCTTTGCTACAGATAAAGCTTTAAATTTTCTTCGTAGGTGGTCAGTTGATGGGGCAGGCAGAATTGCCATGTACACAGTTAAAGGCTGGTATGACTACAGGATACTCTTACTGGACAGGGAACGACACCCACTGCTTGACCTAGAAGACATGCCTGGGCTGAGCAATACACACACCTACGGTCTTCTCATGGGAATGGTTCTTCCATCGTACATTAGGGCACTTCATGGCTTTTGTGGTATCACGAGTTTCCATCTTGTGGAAGTATCTTGGTAGAAACATCTAAAAAGATCATACCCTTCTCGTTCCAGATACCCTCCTCTGGCCCTGGTTGAGCTTTGAGTAAGAGTATTCCAGTACTGGAAATAGGTTACACTTCTTGGGTATATCAGGAGATCAAATCTGATTTTTTTTCTTACACCCTGTGACCTCGTTCTGCTCCCTGCTAAGGTTACCTCTCTGTCTATCAAATGGGGCTGCTACTGAAGGCACAGGAGGTTTGTGTCTGCAAGGACAAAACTAGTGTTTGCAACAGATGTCTTCCCGAGAGGATCCTGGCTCTGACACGGGCATGGCATGGCCTCACGCTAACTGCTCAGGTACTTAAGTGTTGGTCACCTTTGAGAGGCTGGTCTTTAACCTCTTGATCTTGCATTCATAATGAAACGAGAGGGGTGGCAGGAACTTGCACTTTCTGATGTGGACTTTGTTAATTAGTCCAAATGCTTCTACAACACGTAACGATATTCAAGGCTGTGCACAGCATTAATACAAACTGCTTACTTGTAACGGAGTAAACAGCACTGGACAGGCCACAGTGCTAACACCAGCAGACTCCTGACCTGGGAAACGGTGAAAGGTTGCTCACTGTGCCCGATGCTTGTGGGAAGTAGGTTTTGCAATGGTGCAACTGCATATTTTACTGATGTCCAGTTGTTGACCAAAGTAGCAGTGGCAGGTGACCACATCAGGCAGTGTCTCACGCTGCTGCTGCTCGGAGGGGTATCGGATACCCACGTCTGTTACTCGGAGCAGCAAAGCCTTGCTTCTCCCTTGCTGTCACGTGCGTGTCTGGGATCGAGGGGCAAAGGGGCAACTCGGGAGGTAGTGGTGGTGTTGCCACCCTGAGGCTTGAACCATGGAGCCCTGACTTTGTCCAGGGCACAGACATGATGAAACAAGGTTCTTTTCCCATTGTTGAATGCTGCAAAGATCAAAACAAAGCAAGTCCCTTTGTAGCGGTGGCTGGTCTCTCTCTCTGTACATCTTCTTGTCTGAGACTGTCACAACAAATGAGGAACTCAACCACTCGGCCCTTGCAAGTGCCCTGCTGGTAGGTGCTGCCTGTAGAAACATGGTAAATGGCTTACCAGAAGTCATGCTATGAGTTGATGGCTCTCAACGATTATTACGAAGCACGTGCTGCATCAGAAAAGGCCAACGGGCCCTACGTCTTTTCTATGGAGAAAGCAGGTGATGCAGTGATGGGGTCCTGGCTGGTGAATGTGTGCTGAGTACTGTAAGGAGACCCTGGCAGTGCCAGCCTCGGCACGAAACTTGGTGGAAGTTTTTCTTATACCAGCGATTATTTGCAGTGGATTTGGGAGGTCTGGTTTCGGTTCAAGCCCACATACCCACAGCCTGGAGTACTCTGACTGACGCAAGATATAGAAGCAGGCTGGCAAGAGATGGGGGGATGAAAGATGGTAAAAAAGGAGCTGTTGTCATCTTCCTGTTAGACATGTGTCTTGAGTCAGGAGAAGCAGCTGTAGCCTGAAACACAGCCACGCTTCTGTAAAGACTAGAGCTGTGTCCAACATGCTGAATTATTTCTTGATCAAATCGAATGGAAACTGCTTGTTAGCTTCTACAGCCTGCAAAGACCATGTACCATTTAAGTTTCAGTTAAAATCTTCAGTCTAAGGTCATATAAAAGGGGTCTCAGCAATTCATGAGCTAGTTTAAAGGGAGAAAGTGATTTTCTGTATAAATAAGGTATATGGTAGGTGTCACAGACTGAAAACATGATTGATCCATGAGGGTTTTCTCCGTATCATTAGAGATTATATAACTGTTAAGCACAGAAAAACAACTCCTTGAAGTAGTTAATTTGAATATACAGAAGCAAAAGGAAGAGTAGGAGGAAGATGTAGGTCAAGTGCTTCAGGAAGGTGCCAGGCGAATGTTCAAAGAACCGCAAGATTGGTTTCTGCCAGTGTCAGAAGTAGCTGCTTGCACTTCAGCTGTTGGTTTGGAATTCGTTTTGCTCCCATTAGAGGGGAGAAAAAGGAGGGGGGCGGAAAAAAGACAAATAAGTCACACTCTGTGGTGCTGCTGTGGTGTCCCTGTTTAGGAGCCCTCCTCTGTAAGGTGTCGCACATGTAACTGGGGTCATGCTACCATCAGCACCATCCTCCTGAGCCGTTTCCATTGCAGCCCAGCTCCACTGATCCTTGTTTCTACTCATAAGAGTGCGAAGAGCCGAGGCCAGCAAAGAGTTGGAGGAGAAATTGGTTTGGCTTCCTTTTCAGTAGGGTGAAGGAGTAAGATTTTTTTTTTTCTTGTAGTTGATTGCCCTGATTTCAGAAGTATTAAAGGATGTTTGTGAGCCTGTTTGAAACTGGGGAAATTTGGGAGAGTGGGCAAAATCTGCCATTAAGGCTTTTTTTTTCTGAGACTGAACAAAGGGTCTTTAAATCTTGTGGGAGCATCAAATCGAGTCAGAAAAACCATCTCAACTGTGATGGCAAGGGTACAGGCAAGCAGTGCTTCAGCGTCGCTGTTTGACCTCCTCCAGCCCCTGGCTTTGTCACTGAACAGGGGTTTGGACCAGTTTAATCACACTGGGGCTGTGCCTCTGGCACTCAGCTCACATGGGATGCACTGGCTGGCTTTGCCCAAGGAAAGCTTCACCAACACAATTGTTTTATTTTGGGGCTGGAGAGACCTGGCGTTCATAAGGGAGCTCTGCAGAGGCACTGCTGCCTTTTATGAAGAAACCCACTGAACAGACATCATTAAAATGAATTTTTTCTGTTTAGTCTGACTTAAAAAAAAAACAAAACAAAACCCACAAAACAAAAAGACACCCCAGCTCCTTGCCATAAAGCTAAAAGCTTTTAGCCTCTTCGTTTTAATAGGATGCTGTTCCTGAAAATGGTTGTGAATGCGACTTTTGCACGCGGTTGTCGTACGACACAGCACGCCGCTTCCACCGTGTGTTCCTTGCCGGTGCAAAGGGTACACGATTCTTCTTTTGAGAAGGGGAAAACCTTGCGTTATTCCTCCTGTGACCTACTCAGTCTGAGAGGCTCCATGCAGAGCTGTGCTCTGCACCTTCGCTTTGATGCTCTCCCGTTGTACAGCTTGCGGCGGTTTTGGGGCATTTTTGGGCAGCTCTTGCCAGCCCTTCAGCTGCTCGGTCTCAGCCTGGGCTGTGCTCGTGGCACGATCTCTGGCTTAGAGACACTGCTGAGTGCAGCTGGAGGTGTGAGGAGTCAGGGCAGGAGACCCAGCCCTACAGCTCGAGGATTTGGGCTGGATGGAAAGGATAGTGGGACGGGAGGAATGGGGCCATCTCCGAATTGCTGAGCTGCTCCACAAGAGCTCATTTAGGCAAAGAACTAAAAGAAAGAGAAAGGAAGACCTAAACTAGGTCAAACATGGCTTCAAAGAAGAACCAAGTGTTAATGCCTAGAGTGGGAAAGTTCACAACCTGTTTCCACTTCGGCGCTCAAATGGTAACGTATGTGCACTGCACACGTTCACGGCCGAGACGCTGCTGCAGATGATCTGTGAGAGCCTGTGAACAGGCTACCTTCCAGGAAGGTGTCCACCTCCAAAACCAGTCTCAGAGGGTGCCTTTTGCACAGTAATATTAAGAAAAAAGAAAAGGGAATGTAGGCTTTCTTCTCCCTGGTTCCCCCGTACGCTGCAGACTCAAACAAGGAAGAGTTTGCAACCTGGGAAATGCCATCCATGGCTTCGAAAGTGATGAATGTGAGTTTTACTCTTCGGGGAATTTCTAACTTGTCATCTCTGAATTATGAGGTTAAGCTCACAGCAGCTACAGGGATACCCATCGGATGTGGGCAGTGCAAATCTTACCGGTCCTAAAATGGGAATGAATTCATTTCTTTAAATCCTACTTCCATCTACTGAGCACTCATTGAAGGAGAGCTATGACAACCCATCTCCCCAGGGGATGCAGGAAAGCTAAACCCAAGTGATGTTTTCTCCCCAGAGCGTAAGAAGCTGTTAATTGGCAGGATGTATAACGCTGGCCATCATTTTTGACAGCTTTGCTCGTTTTTTTATGGCTGCTCTTAATCACATTCCTGCACTTCGTAGTTCCAATCTGCTTGCTGAAGTCCTGAAATTGATTTAAAAGGGGACAAGACCTAACAAAATTTGGTGACTTAAGAGTATCGACTGGCAATCACAAGTTCTGGGAGTCATTCTCACTTCATCCCATTTCACACTCCTGTGGAGGTCTGGTTTCGCCCACTTTAAAGCATTTTAGACTAAGATTTTGTCTCTCTTGTGGTGGAAACCCAGAGTGATGCTGGAGGTACCCTGCAGAACAACTGTTTGAGGAACACCAGCCACTGCTGGAAACGAGCAGCGCGATTTCATCGGAGTGCAAAAAATGAAAGAGAAACTCTCTCCGGGTCTGTGAGCAGCCTGTCAAAACCTCTCCAAACTTGCAGTTTTATGGGGTTTCCAAGCTCTCCACCAGCAGACAAGATTTCGGCAAGAGAAGACACCCGAGGTCCAAGCCGATGTGTCCTGTTGCTGCACAAAGTGGGTCACTGTCACAGCTGAAGTAACCTCGGATGGAAAGAGATAAAGTGTGATCCCAGCCTGGGTGAAGGAACCCAGCCTGGGCCAAGAGGATGGAGACAGCTGGGCTTTCCAGAGAGGGGGGAGACACCATTGCCGCAGAGATGGCAGGACTATCAAAATATGAATGCAAATGGGGTATTTATGGTTTTCAGGTTGGCAAGTGATGAGCACCTTAATGTCTTGCCAGAAACAGTGCTCTTAAAAGAAAAGCTGCGGGCCATGAAAAGTGAGCAAGAAGAATTCAGGGCTTTCAGGGATAAACTTAAAGAAATACGAGAGTAGGTGTACAGGGAAATGAGAGATAACATCTCCAGTTGTTTCAGGGAAAAGGGCAATCATCTGGGGGTTGAAAGTGAGTAGAATTATTCATCTTATTACTGAAGAAGCAGGAGATTAAATGGTTTAGGAAGAATCTAGAGGCATCTTCTAGGTCCTATGGAAGGTCTCAGCAAACTGCAGGGTTTGAAACAGGTGAGGGAGAAGTCAGGTCACATCCCTGAAAGCCAGCTCCTCGAGGTGGCTGAAGGGACGTGTGAGAGCAGCTTTCCCCCTTGGGAGGCAAAAATTGAGTCCTGCCTGCAGCGAAAGTCTTTGAGGAGGGAAACGTTGATCCGTCCTTCCTCTGTGTCTTGTGCTTTGAGAGGTATTTCTTGGAATAGTAGGTGGGCTACAACAACGCTGTGTGAGATGTGATTGCCTCCACGAAGGACAAAAATATCCTGCAATAAAGGAGGGTAAATTGCAGCATGAAAGACAGAGGAGTTATAGGCAACTAGGGGAGCTTGTTTGGACAGACTGGACACCGACAAAGTGCTTGTGTCACAGCTTTAATGAATTTTGGGGATTAGGGGAGTGCTGGGCTGCAGCCTGGTCCCTGCGCCCTTGGCGCGGTGTGGTTGAAGCTCTGCACATCTTCACCGCCCCGAGAGCGGACCCAGGCCAGCCACAGGTTTGGGTCCGAGCAAACCTCCTGAGATGGCAGCTGGGTTCACATCTCATTTATATCCACCCCAAACCGTGTTGGGGTCTGCTCCCTTGGGCAGCCGCTCTCTGCCCTGATCTTCTTGGCTTGTTTTTGCTGCTGTTACTGGCTCCGGCGCACGCCGCTCGCCCCATTGATTTTTTTTTTAATAAGCTCTTGAGGAAGAGCTTCTTCACCAGCACTTAGCAACGAGCGCTGTGGTTCTGTCCCTCACTGCTGCCGCATAAAATGGTCTCGATCCCATCAGCATGGAGAGGCTGTTGGCTCCGTGGCATCTCCCTGCCCCTCTCCTTCCCAACCTGGACGGGAAACTCTGCACAACTCGTCCTGCACCCGAGTGACAAACGCAGCAGTAAGCGTATTGGCACAAGAGATTTCCATTTTTTCTTTCGTGGTTATTCCCACATCCTCCTTCAGTCTGTGCCCTTCGGACCGACTTCCAGTAATTAAAATGGTAATCCCAGTGTCTGCCGTTCGTTTGCCGCCTTTGTTATTTTGCCCTTATAAATCCTACGCAACCCCAAGGCTTTGATCTGCGTGTGTGCTCTTCCCCTGAGTAATGGTCCCAGAACATCTTCAATTAATGTATTTTTTTTTAAAATCTTGGCTTTTCTTCAGATTTAAGCGTTGGTGCCTTCCGTGCTATTTAGTTCTTAGTTATCCCAGTTATGGAATAGTCATACTATTTAGTTCTTAGCTATTTAGTTATTCTACTTTTGCCAGGTGTATTTTTTTGTACACTTGCATGAAAAAGTGTATGGATTTGAACACAAGACTTGCTACTGCATTTAAGAAATTTAGGTGGTTTTTTTGTTTGGGTTTTTTTTTTTGGGGGGGGACTGGGTTCATATCACTCCTAAGCCTGTGCACGGAGGGGCTGCACCAGCAGCCCGGGGCTGGCTGTGCCAGGGAAGTGCCATGTCCCTGACCACCCTTGTGGTTTTGGGCCTCAAAACTTCCTGACTTTGGTCCTGCTTGGAGAATTCCTAATATATGAAATATCAGCATCACTAGATGGCACAGGTGAGCTGTTCCTGGCTGACCATCGTGGGACAAGCCAGGCAGTGAGGTTTCTTCCCTCAACATTACTCTTTATACTTACGTGTCTGCTTCTGCCAGCAGGATGCATATAACACATCCAAACCAGTGCTATAGCCCTGTTAAATACCATCTTGCTACCCAGTGTGGCTCTGCCACCTCCCTGTTCCTTCACTCTCCATCTCAGGGATGGACTAGGATAGAGCTGTTACTCTGCCATCCTTCGTAAACACTAAATATAAGCCCAAGAAATATCATATAATCATAGAATGGTTTGGGTTTAAGGGATCTCAAAGATCATCCAGTTCCAACCCCCCTGCCATGGGCAGGGACACCCTCCACTACACCAGGTTGCCCAAAGCCTCATCCAACCTGGCCTTGAACACTTCCAGGGGTGGGGCAGCCACAACTTCTCTGGGCAACCTGTTCCAGTGCCTCCCCACCCTCAATGAATAAATAAACAAAAGCTTTATCTTTAAAAAGGTTGTCTTTTAGCATATTTTATGAATTCTGTCTTTGTATGACAACTGCCTGCAAAATTATTGGCAATCAAAGTCTGAAAAATGCAGAGCAACAGGGGTGTAATGGTCTGTGGTGGCAGGGGACAAGGTGGTGGCTGTCCCACTGCGTGGCCCTGAGCAGCTGGTGCCCTTCCTCTGGGGTGTCTGTCCCCTGCTGTCACGACAGAGGTGATGTGCATCTAAGATATGGCCTGAAGTGGCTGAAACCAAGTGTCAAACATGCTCCTACGCTGTCCCCGGGCCAGCGTCAGCATCTGCTGCCTAATGGGACCTTTGGCACGTCCACCCAGAGGAATTATTCTGTTTGTTAGGTGTCTTGTTCAGTGCTCGGCGTGCCAAGCGCTGAACTCGTGGAGGAATTTCCTTCACTAAAGCTTTCAATCAAAGTTTAAGACCAAAGATCAAAAAGAGGCTTTTGGGCAGAGAGAAATAAACCAGTTTGATCAAAAAAGAGTCGAAATTGGTAGCACTAATTGTAATGAATTAAATAAAGGGGCTGGTGTGTGTGTGTGTACGGAGTCTGAGGGCAGTGTTGGTTGTCAACTTCTGCCTTATCCTTTCATAATAATTTAACTGTGTTTCCACGCTGGGACTGATATTTCTCAGGGCCGAGAGGAAAACTGTCTTTTCCTTCTCTAAGGTGGGATAGATCAAAGAGGAGAATTTCTTCCAAAAGAGGAAACCCACCTGCTCACAGGACGCTCTGTAAGCTGCTGTTACTGTCCTGCTTGTTGGACTAAATCCAGGAGAGGAAAACAGATGTGTGCTGAGCTCTGGTGACCAGCATCCCCCGGAGACGGGCTGCTCCCGGCCTCGGCAGAAGCGCCAGACGTCGGGTAATGCTTTGGCTTGTTCTCGGGGAATAATGTCTGCTCCAAACCCCGCTGGGATCCATGAAAAGGCTGCCCTGGGCTCAGCTTGGTGCAGGGAAGAATCCGAACTATTTTCTCACCTGTGTCTGAGCAAGTTGGTGGAGGTTTTGCCGTGATCTTTGCTCCAACGTGGAAGGGAAGCCCTCCTCACCTCTCCTACATGGACTTAATTTGCAAAATCTTTTGCGCCATCATCTTGCAGCGTTTGCACCCTGCACCTGCCTTTATTTTTCTATAAACACCAGACCAGAACTTTTAAGGATTCTTGGCTCGAGTCACCCACTGATCCTCCCTGCAAGGCTCAGTGGGGGGACCCCAAGGCAACCAGCAACGCTCATCACCAGCTCTAGGAAATATTTCTTTAGGTATAATTCTTTATTTTAGGCATTTCTATAAATGTAAAGCAGGCTGGGAAGGAAAGCACCCAGCCAGCACTTTGCATGAGATCCTGGGCTGGAAAGTGTGAATTGTAACAACCACTAAGAGCCCCTTTCTGAGGAGCCTGCAGCAGATGTGGCGACAGACGTTCGCAGCAGCGTGGCACAGCCTGCTCCCCCAGCAGCAGGATCCGTGCCCACTGAGGAATACCCCTTCGCAGCTGAGCCATCTTCTTTCATCTTCCAGAAAAAAACCCACCACTCTCTTTTCCCAGAGCAGCCCCCAGCTTCAATTGCAAACAGTGATTTGTCTTGTGCTAACGCAGTCCTCCCGCTCCTGCCAGGGATGGGATTACAGGTGCACTCCATACCCAGCTTTAATCTGCTGCCAGGACTTCCTCAAAGGGCTGTGAAAAGTCTTTTCTCTTGCAGGCTCCTGACCATGTAATCCTTCCTCTCGAGTTTCTGATCTTACATCCCTATTATTCTTGCCTGTCAGTTGTTGGTCGGTCCTAATGTTTGGAATTTTTCAAAGAGGAAAACCTATGTGTTGTGGAATGGAAATGAGAACTCTGGCCGTTCCTGTACAACACCAAGGATGGGTCTAAACCCACAGTGAGGTGGGAAGGACCCACTGGCCACCTCTGGTCCTCTCCGTGGCTGCTTTGGCTCTCTGTAGTATCCTGTGGGAAGGGGATGGACAAATGCAGCTCCTTGGCATGGGCTGTTCTTCCCTGAACCACAGGTGCCCCTTTCTGCCATGGGAAGAAGTGGCTCAAGTGGAAAAGCTGTATAGAAGATAACACACACTCCAATAGACACCCTGTGTACACCCTTCTGTATGGGTGTACCTGTCCTGTTTAGGACATCCAATAATATAAAGGATGCTATTTATTGCAGTAAATAGGTAAAATTATTCTACTGTCCATGTCTGATGATGGTTTTCGCTCTCTTCTTCAGAGCTAATCACAATCGCATCCACTCAGCAACAGCAGAAGCAATTTGTCACAACGCTTAGGCAAGATTTCGTTTATATACTTTGTTTTATCTGAAGGAATTTAAAGACCTGTGGTCTAAACCTGTGTCCTATTTTATTGTGCACTGAAAGTGCAGCTGCATTTGAGGCTGGGGATGTGCACACACAACCCAGCCGCATTTAGATTTGATCTCATGCATTCGGTTTAACTGCACAGAATAAACACTGCAGCTGATGAACAGATGTTCTTAGTTTTTGTTGTTTGTTTTGTTTTTTTTTTAAAACAGCGTTACATTTTGTCTGTATTTGCAGGATTATTCAGTCAGGCCGCCTAAATAAGATTTGATTAAAAAATCACTTAAATAGAGCTGAACCACTCGCGTGTTTTTGGCAAATATCAATCCAATGTGAATATTTTGCTGCCAAGCAGTGTTCTAGTGCTTCAACTTCACTTGTGAGGATGACAAAACCAAGCATCCTCTTAGCTCCAACAGTTCTCGTTTGCCAAGGTGAATTTTCCTTGGCTGTTCTACATGGCTGTGAAACGTGCCGGCGCTGGCGGTCAGCACCGAGCCCTGGCAGCTTCTCCCTTCCCTGCATCTCTCGCCCATCGCTGCAGCTCCCTGGCAAATGCGCCGAGGATGAGCCACGATTGCGCTTTTGCTACCCAGCTAATCCCTTGTGCCAGGGCTGGTTTCTCTCAAACCAGTTTCCAATGGGAAATACTGGATATCTTCCTTTTCTGCCTGTGCCCTTGCCCGGGAACGCCCGGCAGTGCAGGACAAGCTGTGCCCAGTGCCTCCAGCCATCAGCAGCTGCCTTTGAGGCTGCGTTTTGGGAGTGACCCGCTGCACCCCGGGCCCGTGATCCAGCCCCACGGAGCTGGGCTGGTGTCACTGCATGGTGCTTTGTGCCAACGTGTTCCCTCTTCGTTGCAAACACGTTTCTTGGTGAGGCTGGAGAGGTTTTTTTGTGCTCAGGTCCAGTAGCCAGCAGCTAGGGAAATCTCGCAGCTAGAAGCCAGCTTCTGCCGTCCCCACTGCTCGTTCCTTAGTTGATCAACTGTTTTTTTTTTCCAATTCTATTCAGCAATTTGGTCCTGGACAAGTAAAAGAAGTGTTAGACTGGATCACTAATAATCATGTCTGCAGCTCTGTAACCGCAATGTGGAAGACTTACCTGCCAAAAATATACCAATGCTTCCGGAATTTAAATAGCCTACAAGTGATGTTTTGCTCAGCATGTATTTATCACCTTTTTATCTTACATACTAGATCTTCGCTGCTTCTCTAACGTTCCTTTCAAGACAAGATAATCACATATATTTAGAAAATACTGTGAAAACTTTCATTTTTCCTTTTCTTGAGAGGCTAAAGGACTGCCACGTCCTTCAACATCTGCAGAAAAAACATGCTAGGAGGGCAGGACTCCAGCTTCTTTCCTCTTTTCTTCTCTGAAGATCTCTTTGGTACCTGCAGTCACAGCTCCTTGCCACGATACCACACTCGATGCCATCGTGTCACTCTCCACTTCCCCCTGGTTACTGATACCGTCCGTGCTCTGTCCTCAAACAGACGACTCCTCCAGCCAGCCTTGCCTCACATATTAAATTTCCAACTCTCCCCAAACAATTCAAGTTGTAAAAACCACGACATCTGTTTTGACAGCCTGGCACCCAAGGCGGAGGACACGTGTCACCTTCCCCTCTCCCCTGCCCGGGGAGGGGCACGTTTGCCTCCGCAGTGTGATGATGAGGTTACCGAGGCCACGGGAGCTCCTGCTCCTGCAAACAGCTCTGTTTGAAGCAGACCACTGGTCCAGGACAGGCGCGAGGGAAAGTGTTGCATCCTTTGCAACTTTTGTTTGGAGTGAAAAGGAAAACATACAGTGACGGAGACGCTCCTGGCTTTGATCGTTGCTGGTTACGGGAAGTAAAAACATAACCCAAAGGGAGCGAGCGAGGGGCGTAATAATGTCAGGTCAATCTCTTTGTTATTCTCTGAGATCAAAAGAAGTTCAGGGAGTTTAGTTTTTATTGCCTTTCCCTTTTGTTTTCTGCTTTTTGGCTTTCTTCCTTCAAAAATCAATACAGCCCTCTCTGGGCTTGTGACACCCCCGTGCCCCCCAGCCCCGCTGACCCCGCGCTCACCGCAGGCTGCATGGCACAGCGCTGGTGCCACACACCGACCAGAGCTGCCCATCGCCCACCAGCCCGTAGAAATGCACAACTAACCCTTCCTTCTGTGCCTTGAACTGGGATTTATCCTCTCAATGGAGCTTGCCCTGCCGTGCTGATGAAGGGTACTTGGGTGCAGCCAGGAGAGAGCCTGAACAGGGCTCCGTCAGGCTGGAGATGGGCTGATCCTGCCAGCACCTGGATGCAGAATTCAATCAATAACGTCTTTTTCCTTGCTACCAGTGTGGCTTTGCTGGTGCCTGGCAGACATGTCTCATTACCAACAACCGTGGTTTTGTCAGGATCACAAAGGATTGAGGCTGGTGCTCTGGGGAAAACCAGGCTCTGGGCTGGTTTATCGTGCCAGGGCAGAATGTAAACTTCTGTGGGTCCATATCTTGATGAAAGAGCTGAGCAGTGCCTGGGAACTCCAGGCAGGTGATGGACTGGACAAATGGGAATGGGAACCACCAGCAATCTTTCTGACCTGAGCCATCTCTGCTGCTCACCCAGAGCCCAGGTCACTGCACAGCCACGTTTTGAACCTCCTCGTCCCTCTCCCTGCACGTACCCCCAGGGTACCTTCAGCCTGGCTGTCCTGCCTGCAGCTGGGCTGGTGTACGTTGTCACCATCCCAGAGGTGATGGATTGTCACGAATAACTTGCATGATTAGTTGGTCCATACTCTGGGAAAATAACTTTGGTTAAAATGACTCCAACAACTACTGTTAAGAGCTTTAAAGAGATTTGGATCATCTGGAGAGCATGGGGAAGGAGGGAGCAGTGGCCTGCATAGGTGTGAGGGGGGATGAGCACCCAAGGGGTGAGGGGGGTGGTGATGAGGATGCACAGTGCATCCCAGCTCAGCTGCAGCCGGAGCAGCACAGGAGCTTGTGCTGGTGGTGAGTTCCTGAGCTCCCCCCTGGCCACAGTCCCGCTGCTGTTGGGGTTAGGGGTGAAGGTATACGGCCCCTGCACCCCCCCACCCCACCAGCGGGTCATTGGTGATGCATGCAGACACTGGTCATGGCAAATAGCTGCTCACGCTGGTTCTTGGAGACCAGAAACAGTCTATTTACACTGGTCAAGGTGGAAATTGTTTATTATGATGCATAGATGGCCCGGGGAGCGCTGGAGCCACGTGAACACCCCGACGCAGAGTTTGCTGCGTTGGAAACAGCTGTTCTCCAACACGGGAACAGCAGGCAGTCAGGGCTTGCCTCTGAGCTCAGAACTTGCTTCGAGCTTCTAAGTGCAAGAGGCATGAAGATGTGTTTGGACAGTGTGATACCCAACAGCAAGGCATCCTCGCTATTTTATCATTCCATCAGCATGTTCTTGACCGATTATGAATGAATTCCTTGCAAGTTAACAAGCTGAAAACATTTTTGTTATTAGAGGGCCAAATCAAACTCTACTGAACAAATACATCTTGGATCTATGGCTAACGAGTTTTTCAGCTGTTCAAACACGAGATGTGATATGAATGAGGCTGCAGTTGAATCAGAATCAGAATCAGATGTGATATGAATGAGGCTGCTCATGTAAAATTCACAAGCTGCCTAGGAGCAGCAGGGCAATTTCTTCTCGCAGCTTCGTTTTAGGCAGCTAAATTCTTTTGGGAGGCGGAGAGAAAAAATGACAAGTTTTGCATAGTTTAGCTGTATAAATGTGCTTAATGAAAATAGTATTTGCCGATCCCGTTTTATGAAGGAATTGAATCAGAAACATACTTTGGAATGCAGAAGGGCTGATCCTCCCATGCTTCCCACCTTCTCACCACTAACTGCTGTACAAAAGCAGTGTAAAACTGAGCCCCAACGGAAGGAGCCCGGGGCAGAGCGTGGTGGGGAGCCCAGCCCAGGGCCATAACCTGGTGGTTTGGTTCCTGCTGCAAAACTCTATCGACTTTGATTCATTCCCAGTTCATTTGGTGTGAAATAGTGTCAGAACAAGAGTCACAGCTATATCCATTAGTGATATAGGACAGAGCTTACAAATAATCCTTTGGCTGACATGCAGATTTATATAACTAAGGGTGGGTCAGTTCCAGATTTTCCAGCAAACTGGTATTAAACAAGCGTCTCTGGTATTAAACAAGCATCTCTGAGTGCTCGAGACCTAAAGCTTGTGATGGCAAAGAACGTTTAGATGGACCTTGTACCTGAATTATTTGTGGCATTATTGTTTTTCAAATCCATTATTATGGATTCCTTTTTATTCCATTTTCACCTGGCAAAATAAATTAAGACGTAGCATTACCCAAACCACAAGCTGCTACAATAAAATAAAGAACTGACATTTAGAGCATTTTGGGGATTTCTTATACTGTAGGAACAGTCTCTAAAATTTAAACTGAAGTCACAAACAGAGATTTTCTCCCTTGAGAACATCTAGTGTAATCCCTCAGTTCATCTGCCGCTCACCGGGATAATCTACAGCTCACAGCCAGTATGAAAAATAGAGCCCAACCGGGCAGATGACACCGATGCCCAGCTCCAAACGAGGAGATTTGCTGCCATCTTTTGGTAGATGCATGTTCCAGAAAGTAACGAAAAATTAACTGCAGAGGTCCCAAACATCTCCCTCTGCTCGTTCTTGGCCCGCCTGTGGCATCGCCTCAGCCCCTACTGCAGAGGCAGCCCATGAACATGAATCTCAACCAATGACACCCCCAATGCGACCTTGAGCACCCCGAGTGTGCTGAGGGGGCCAGGAGGGCTAAGTGTGGGGCAGGGGGCCTGGGTGGTTTCTTTCTTGCTGGTGAAAGGGAAAGGCTCAGGCAGAGTCTGCGGGGCTGAAAGCCCAGAAGGAGGAATCTGGACCTTGGGGAAAACCAGAAAAGTCAAAAGCAGAGTAAGCAGTGTATGTGAAAGATGGAGAGCAGCCTTGAGGAGGAGGACTTGGGTGTGCTCGTTGATGAGAAGCTCACCATGAGCCGACAATGTGCACTGGCAGCCCAGAAAGCCAACTGCATCCAAAGCAGTGTGGGCAGCAGGTTGAGGGAGGGGATTCTGCCCCTCTGCTCTGCTCTCGTGAGAACCCCCTGCAGTGCTGCCTTCAGCTCTGGGGTCCCCAATAGCAGAAGGACATGGAGCTGTTGGAGCAGGTCCAGAAGAGGCCACAAAGATGATCCGAGGACTGCAGCATCTCTGCTATGGAGACAGGCCGAGAGAGTTGGGATTGTTTAGCCTGGAGAAGGCTCCAGGGAGACCTTCTAGCAGCCTTCCAGTACCTAAAGGGGCTAAAAGGAAGCTGGAGAGGGGCTTTTGACAAGGACATGTAGTGATAGGACAAGGGATGATGGCTTTAAACTGAAAGAGGGCAGATTTCGATGGGATCTAAGGAAGAAATTTTTTACATTGAGGGTGGTGAGGCATTGGACAAGGCTGCAGAGAAGTTGTGGCTGCCCCATCCGTGGCAGTATTCAAGGCCAGGTTGGATGGGGCTTTGAGAAACTTGGTGTAGTGGAAGGTGTCCCTGCCCATGGCAGGAGGGTTGGAACTTGATGATCTTGAAGGTCCCTTCTAACCCAAACCATTCTGTGATTCTGTGATTTTCAAAATAACGTGGTGAGGGCTCAACTGC
This sequence comes from Tauraco erythrolophus, assembly GCF_009769465.1. Lineage (NCBI taxonomy): Eukaryota > Metazoa > Chordata > Aves > Musophagiformes > Musophagidae > Tauraco > Tauraco erythrolophus. The sequence continues at coordinate 3,033,027 of NC_141480.1, read as the reverse complement.
TGCCTTGTTACTGCTGTTGCAGGTGCCGCCCAAACATTTCCCTGTGCCCATGAACCGTCTGGCCCCCCACCTCCATCAGCACCCACAGCAGGAAGGAGCAGGCAGCACACCAGCCCTGCCGTTGCGGTCACGTCATACGCCGGCTGCGATGGATCTCTGCGTCCTGACCACGCCGCAAAGTCCTTTGTGGTATAAAAATCTCCTGAGCTAGAGAAAGGCTGTTGGGGAGAGGCTGCAGCCTCAGCCCAGGGCAGGCTCCGACAAGCCCCAGAGCGCAGGGAGGAGGGAAGGCACAGGCTGCTGCGAGCAGGAGAGCCGGGAGGCTGGTCAGTGCCAACACATCACCCTGATTCCAGAGCCATGCTCCGGTTACGACACTGGCGCTCGGAGGGTTGCCCTGGCTGCTGGATCAACAAAATGACCGTGGTTAGAAGTAACTCTCCAAACTTGAAAGAGGCCTCTTCTTCCAGTTAATGCTTCTGTTCAACGTAAAGTCCTTTGCAAGGTTTATTTAGCCTGAACCCTGATTCAAAGCTCATGAGTGCCGTGTGTGTGTGTGCGCTCCAGTGGTGTTCCCGAACAGGATGATGCTGGTGTCCGCTCCCGGGGCGCACTGGGGTGTGCACCGGTTGCCTGCTGTGGGTACAGCCTTGCAATGGCTGTGGGAGTGGGGCCTGTCCGGAGAGACGCTGCTGGGAAAGCAAAGGCACGAGCCGGGGAGGGCACGGGCCGGGAAACTGCCTCTCGCCATCCATTCCCACTGTGCGAGGGAGAAAGAGTAGGAGAGAATTCACTGTAAAAAAAAAAAAAAAAAAAAAAGAAGGAAACAAGAGATGTCAACTCTTACCAACAATTTCTTTTTTGAACAAAAACCTCCCGAGTGCTGGAGCCAGAAGGGAACTACTGAGACTACCAGCAGTTTCCTGGGTGGGATGGTTCTCCTGTTTATCTTGTGGATGATGCTCTGATCTCTCCAGGAGCCTCCAACAGTAAAGAACTGGTTTTATATCTCATCCCAAAAGCAGCACAGTTTGAGCCTCTGTTCCTCTCTGGCAGCAGAGCTCTCCCCACCCAGCCTTCTGTCACCAGGAGAACTTTGTTCTGGCCTCATCCCCAGCTTCCCTGGGAGCCCTGAGGGCTGAGCCATGCGTCCGAGTGGGAGTTAGGAGAGATGTAAAGCTCCTGAGTTCACTGGAACATCTCCACGCCCCGCAGCTGGTCCCTGCCCCGACTTCACTGCCCCACAGCCGCCCCATCCCTCCGTCCCTCCGACAGCTCCTTCGGATGCTCCTTGTCACACGTGGCTTCAGCTGCTCCAAAACTCTCTCCCAAAGTCTCCCTTCCTCCTCTCTCGCCGCTCTTGGGCGAGAATATCAGGAATAGGAATTTTGACTAGACGGGGAGTTAGAATTTAATTTTATTTTGGGTAATCCTAATTTAACTAATTTTAACTAAACAGGGAGTTTCCACCGGAGCTGGGGATCCTGGCACCCGGGGGCCCCGGAGGCTGCAGGTGCCCTGGGTCTCTCCCGGGGATGCCGAGCCCCGGGGCCGGTCGGGACGCGCCTCCCGGTGCCGGTGGGGTCCCGGTGCCGCTCGGGGAGCATCGCCCGGTGCCGGACCCGGAGCTGGTGCGCTTCGTTGTCCCGGTGCCGCTCGGGGGGGGCGGTGCCCGGCGGGAATCCCGGCGAGCGGCTCCCGCGGCCCGGTGCGGCGGCAGAGCCCGCCCCGCCGCCCGCCCCCTCCGGTCCCCGCCCGCCGTCACGCAGCCGCCGCCGCAGAGCCCGGGGACGCGCCGGGCAGGGGCAGCCGCCGCCGGAGGAGGCCGGAGCGGGAGCGGGGAGCGCGGCGCGGGCTGCGGTCGCCGCGGCGGGGCCAGGTGGGGCGGGGACGGGCGCTGGGGGGGTCCCGGGCATCGTCCGGGCCGCGGCGCGGGGGGACCCGCGGCAGCCGGTCACGGGTGGGAGCGGGGGAAACGTGCGGCGACCCGGGAGGGGTTTTACCCTCCACGGCACGTCGGAACGGGAGTGACCGTTTCCTTACGTAAGGCCGGGCGCGAGGAAATGGCGGGCCCGTTCCCGAGGCGCCCGTGACACCGGCGGGCGGCGGCACGTGCTGGGGCGGGCGGCGCTGCCACGCGCCCGTTGTCGCCGCCGCGTCGCGCGGTGCCGCCGGTGGCGCCCGGGGCGGCCCAGCGCGGGCCCCGTGACGGGGATTTAAAGGTCGTTCGGCCGCAGGGGCGGGCGCGGGTTTCTCAACAGCCGCTTCCGCAGGCGGGGATCGGTTTTCCCGGTCCCGGGGAGCAAAGGTCGGCGGGCGGCGGCGGCGGCCGCTCCCGCCCCGGTTTAGCAGCCGCATCCCGCCGCGCTCCCGCCCCGGGCCATCTGCTTTGCGGGTCGGCAAATTCATCCTGAGATGCACCAAAACCCCCAAGCCCCACCCCAAGCAGCCCAAACTGATTATTTTTTTATTATGTTATAATTTTATTTTATTCTGCTTATTCTCAAAATGGAGCTTTCTCCTTTTGCGGCGGGGGGGGGGGGGCGGAATTGGTTTTAACATCTCGAGGACTCGGTTTTCCCCTCCCGAGCCAAGCGATCGCCTCCGTTCTGCCTCGTCACAGCCCTCTCCGGGAACAGCTCTGGCTGGAGGGTGAAAAACTCGTTCGGTCTTTGGGCATTTGTTAAAAAAAAAAAAAAAAAAAAGTAACAAAATTTTCAGAAAACGCAGCGGAGCTGACTCATCCTCCCTGACCGACGCAGGGTTGTGTCCCTGGGGAATATTTACAGCGATACTGGCTGGAACAGATCCCGTCTTGTTTCTCCGAGGGTTTAGTGAGGATCAGAAGCGCGTTGTGGTTTGGTTTGTTCGGTGCAGCGGGTGGGTGGGTGATCACCTGTCTCATGGCGTTTCATCTAGGGAATTTTGTCAGAATTCCTTCAAAAAAAGGCCTTTTGCACTATTGAAAAGATATCCCAGAATAATCCCTCCCCCCAGCACTCTCCGTGGAAGGTTTACGCTGATCCACAGCCTGCACCTTTCCTCGCTGCCCGCGTGTCGGGCGGTGTGGGGGGGTGTGAGGGTGTGTGGGATGTCGCCGTCGGTTGTCACAGCAGCAGGAGCGATGTCCCAGCCCCGGCTCTGCGGGATGCAGTCCGGAAGCGCAGCGGAGGCCCTCGGAGCTTTGGATGAGAAAAACCCATCTTGGCGGTTCCATAGTCCGAGCTCCGGAATGGTGGATGCTCCTCTTTGGCGCGAGGGGAGCAAGCTGTCAAATGGTGCTGGCAGACAAAATGCTGTTTTAATTAGTCATCCCTATTGATCTGGCACTGGGTGTTCCGGCAGCGGAGGGATGAGTCCCTTCCGGAGCGCTGTGCCAGGGCGTGGGCCAGCCTTGCCCCCGCGCCAGGCTGGTGGCACGGGGTGGGATGGCAGCGCTGCTCACCTCCTTTCTCTGCAATATTGGAAAGGAACAAAGAGTTAACCTGACATTTTAATTTGACATACAGGGGGTGTGGGTCTTTGTTCTTCTCTCAGATGTAGTCACTGCGGTGGCCACAGCAGGCTGCACCGTCCCCCAGCTTGGTTTAATTGATAATTACACGTGATAGTTTCATAAGGGCTTTCCGTACAGTGTTGTGGTTTCTTTCTTTAATTCCATAAATATTAGTGTACACTAAATAATAATATTTACACTTGCTTTGAAGGTGTTTTATCTCCTCTATGCTCCTGTGTTTATTGGGCTACAGAGATACTACATAAACCAATCTTTACATCTGCTCCATCATGTCTGTAGGTCAAAAGCAAAGGAAGGCTGTGACCCAGCGAGTGTCAGAGGGACGCTGCATGGGTTTCCTAACACCTGCATGAAGGAAATTGCAGACTCTGGAGTCTTAAATTTTGAGTCATAGTGGTGGATGGATTATATGGCGTTGACACAGTAGCAAGTTGGGGCAAAAAGTGTTGTTGGGCATTGTGTCCCGTAATGCACAGTATTTACACATCGTGTGCTTCTACTGGCAGCTCAAAAGACGTGCGGACGTGTCAAACTTCATGTTTGACCTCAGAGGGACTACTCATGTGTTTAAAGTTCAGTGAGTTTTTAATTCTCTTCCCAATCAGGCATCCTTCGTGGTCTAGTTATCGATACGACGTATGTTGGTTGGGAAATGACACTGCATGGGCTGGGAGTCCAGAAAGGCGCTTAAAAGTTGCTTCATTTCCTTTAATGAAGGAGATAAATGAGAAATAAAATAATCTGGTTGGTGGTTTTTTTTTGGATCTTGAGGCCAAGGACCCTTGTGTGCTTTTTTCCTCGTGTGGACAGACTGTACCTGGTGTCACAGCCTGATGCTGTCTGTCCCTCCCAGCTCACACGCTGGTGGGACGTGTCTCCAGCAGCTGTTATGTGTCAGCTCAGCAGGTGCCATCTTTTCAGGGGTACCGCTTGTGGAGACGGGGAGCTGAAATGTTGAGAATTATTGTTACCATCAAGAAATGGTACACGAGTTCAAATTTATTAGGAAAAAGTGTGGCTGAATAAGGTTAAGTCCAACCTTTTTATTTTCTTAGCCCTGAATCTGATAGACTCCCATTGTCTTCACGGGAATTTTATTCTTATCATGAATTTTATTCTTAAATATTTCCATGGCTCCTTCCTCTTGTATAAATACCATGAAGTTGATAAGTTTATGTAGGGAAACTTTAGCTTAGGCACGTAAGAGAGTTGTCAAGCAGAGATGAGCTTTCCTTTGGTCCCACTTGCCAAGGGCACCCCGGGGGTTTCCTGCCTATTAGGCTGCTTTCGATTTAATTACCCAGAACTGCACTGTAGGGCGAAGACTTTGCCATCTGTGACACTGGAAAATACTCAAGTTTCCCCTGCTGGAAGTGCTTTGTCCTTAATGAAATCTTCACTGGGGTTGGCTCTTGGGTCCTGCAGCTCCAAAGGAAGCTTCCCATTTTCTCCCTACGGCACTTAGAAATCAGGCGTTCACGGAGGTGGTGCTCACAGCAGCCCTTGGAGCTCACTCCTCAGGTCAGGCTTTTTTCAGTCTTGACTTGTGCTACAGTATTTCCTACTCAAGAAAATGAAAGCATTTTCCTACTTGGGACACATTATATATATCCTGCGTGGCCCGCTTTGTGCAGGAGTTGAGGGATGCAGGCACTCGGAGCTATTTGCACGGTTGGACAAGGATGAAGGCAATGAATTTGTTTCAGTCCTAACCTAATCTGAGTTAATGTGCTGGGATCCCGCTGGTGAAAAGCAAGGGCACTTGGCCACGGCCGTTCCTTGATCCTTTAAGAGTTTGAATCCCTGTTAAGCACGCTTGTCTTACAACCTGCACTCGCGCAGGGCGTAATCAGTTTTGTTTTCTGTCTGTTAAAGAAGAGGCTTCTGATCAGCCAGTGCAAACAGAAATAATTATTTTTGTTCCTGGTGACCACAGCAAAGTCCACCACTGCGTACCTATCTCCACGCTCAGCGATTCTGAGCACCTTTGCTCTGTGTGTTACATGATTTGCCTTACAAGCGACAGGGATTTGGCTTTCAATATTGTTCCCTAATTATAGTAATTGCCTAAGTGGGGATCTCGACGTGTCGCTCTGTTCGGTGGCCACAGCCCAGACTGCAGCAGCGGAGCAGCCTGTCACAGCTCATCCCCCCCGACGAGCCCGGCCGTGTCCTTTGGAGATACACAGATGCCAGTGGGAGCAAAACTTGGCTTTGTGGCTTGGATAAGGGAAAAACATACCGTACAAAATCCAAACCCAAAGTGTACAGCATTCAGTCTTCCAGAAAATATTTTGATTTTATGAAGTCGCTCAAAGGGACTGTTGATAAAATATGCCTGGTAGGTTCCAACACGCGGTTGGCAGAGCAATGCATTATCTTTCAAAGCAATGCTTGTTTGATTTTCAAATGTAGGGATTTTTAACATTTTTAATTTTTGATGATGCTAAATGGAAGTACCCATCAGAGGGTTCTCATGAGACGGGGCTGCTGTGGAAGGGAAGAAGCATTTCCTGAACACATCCAGCCCTTAGTGAATCCTCCCATCCCTCTCCCGAGTGCTGCTGTAGCTCTGACTTTGGGGTATCATCTCCAAGCAGGTCACTGTACGCTGCTCCTCGTGCCTTTAATAAAGGAGCAGAGGAATTACTGAAAGGAATCTGTTAATACTTAGTTTGGTGGGGTTTTTGTGTGTGTGTGTGTTTTGGCTTTTTTGTTGGTGTTTTGTCTGTTGTTCGTTTTTTTTTTTTTTTTTCTTTTTAATTTTATTTAAAAGGCTGGTTCTATGTTTCCAGAACCATATCTGATCAACTGTTAAAATGGTTTCTCCTGTAGAGTGGTGCTTATAAACATTAAATCTCAGCTTTCATGTTTGCACAACAAACAGAGACAGACAATTAGGTCTAATCTAAGCAGCTTAAACTGCTTTGAAACGTGGAATACATTTTTTTTTTTTAATTTAACTGTTTAGCTACCTACATATTTGGGGCTGCAACTTACTACAGAACTATACCTAGGAAGAGACGACAGGACTTCTTCATGCAGCCTCCACAACTGAAGCTACACCATCCCCGTGCGCCCTGTATCCTCCTTTATTTCTGTTCTGAGAAGAGTGTTTGCTTTTATTTAGCCACCAGATCTGTTTTGTTCCCTCTAGGATAGGGATTCTTCGTTATGCAATAGCCATATCCTGCTTTAACAGGCAACAGCTTGTTGGATGGAGTGCTTGAGGCGTTGAGTGACTGCTGGAACTCCCTATCTGATATTCGTGGGGTGGTGTGCTTGCCCGGAGAACTACATCCAGGTCTACAGCCAGAAAGGCTACGAAGAGCACCCCTCCTGTTCAGAGCTAGCTGGTTTCTTTGTGGTTTAAAGGAATTGTTTTCTGCTTATGTTGAACAGTCTGGAGTAAGGATTGGCAGGCAGTTTTTTAAAGCATTTGCATGCTTGTGTAATGAACTGCTTATTACTTTTGCATAACCAAAATGTTTGGGAATATGGAGTTTTAGTGCAACATCTAGTATCGAGAGGACCAGCTTTATAAGTATGATTTATCTCCTTTGCTTTTTTAAAATTACAAAATCTTGTCTATAAAGACAGAAGGCGTACACCATTTCAGATTGTTTGACTTTGCTCCCCTAGAACAAATTACTGTACTTGGATAAGAAAGTAGATTTGGTTGGCTTGTTCCTCTCAGGATCATATTTTCTCCTCCGTATAGGATATGACAGTTTTTGTAGCGGCTGAGAAAATGGGATGCGTTCGTATCTCTTACAGGAGGCCACTGAACTAAGAATGGTCAGGGCCTGCTGAAGATGGGAAGGTGAGGACCTGCATGGCAACGTGGGCATCCCTACCGAACAAAACATGATGGAGAAGGCTGCCCTTGCCGTGTCCTCCCCGTTGGGCTGGCGCCTCACTCCAGGCTTTGCTGAAGGGGGGTTGTGGTGACCCCCCGACCGCCTCACTTCACAGCGTAGCATCTCTTCAGCCTTCGTTTTTCTCAGCAAGCTCATTTTCTTCCCTGTTGATGAACAGAAAAACACTTAAAAGGTCAATGTCTAAGGAGACATCTTAACCCAGTAACAGCAGAAGCAAAGTCAAAGAAAACTGATGTGGAAGAATGACTGTTTGTCAATTTTGCTGCCATAAATGTTAGCAGTATCTGTTTGCTACTCAGAATTAGGGGGAGAGAGATGCTCCTGATGCTTGTCCTGGTTCGATTTCCTGCGTGGATGAATCCGCCCCAATGCTTTGCATCAGAACGTGTAGATCTGTTGCAAGAAACAGCAGAAACGTTTCTGAAAATGCTTTTAAAAAAAGAAGTTGTTCATTCATGCGGTTATACTGATAAGAGAACAACACTTAACTCTTTTGAGAAGCACAGACTGTTTTTTGTTGGTTTTTTTTTTTTTTTTTCCATATATATTTGTTCTGCCACCTGTTTCTCGTCCTCAATGGCAAGTGCCTGTTACTTGCTTCTGCTGGTAATGAGCAAAATCTAATTGCACGATGTGCTGTAGCTGCTTTCTTCAGGCTGTGTTTAACTGATAGGTGGTGGATAGAAAATAAAACTGGCTGAAATTAGTTACGTAGCTTTCTGAACAATGTAATTTCCCATTTGAGGTTTATGTTTTGGTTTTCCCCAGAAAATGGCTGTTCCACCTGCTTATGCTGATCTGGGCAAATCTGCCAGAGATGTTTTCACCAAGGGATACGGTAAGTAATGTCAAAATAAGTTTGATTTTTTCGCTGTCCACCTGATTCCTGAAACTGTTAGGATTTCATTACTTTTCCTTGATAAATATTCCTATAATTTCCATTAGAATCCAGAGCATTTTCTATCATAGCTTGACATTGCCCTTGCTGTCTGGAAAGGAAGGGTAAGTTACTTCTCTTCTGACAACATTCTTCCTGTTTTCTGTAGGACTGTGGTTTGTTTTGAAAGAAAATTGTGCGTTGTATTTTGGCTGTTTCCTTGTATCATGCATAGGATCCTTGATGTCAGGATTTCGATGCTTACGAACGAAATACTGCTCACTATGAATTAAAGACATTATTACCTAATTTGGTTTTATATTACTGAGGTCAGTAGGATTAATCAATCAAGTGATATCTGAAGTGAGTACCAGGTGCATAATCTGCTCCATAAAAGCACGTGGTTTGATAACTGTACCCTTGTTTCTTTTTAGTAGTTCACAGGTGATTTAGAAGGGAGTTTTAAGAAATAAACCAGAAATGCTTTTCAAATTAGCATTATATGTAATTCATATTTTTTCTCATCTTCTAGGTTTTGGGTTAATAAAACTTGATTTGAAAACAAAATCTGAAAACGGACTGGTGAGTTTGGAAAGACGTGGAAATCCAAAACATTGCACTGTTCTTGTGTTTACTGTATATTTCTTTTCAAAAGTAGAATCTCTTACTTTCCCCTTACCATTTTTCAGATGTATTTATAACCTTGCAAGTTACTTTGCATTTACAATTTTTGTATAATATACGAGACTGTGCACAAATTTAAGAGTAGAAGATACAGTGAAGGGCTCCTTTGCAACCATGGTAATTGCTTACTGTAGCATTGAATAATATCCTGAATTACAATGACTAATACGTTCTACAAGTATAAGTATTGCAAATATATATATTATGTACATGTAAATATTTTTTTTTCCTTTTAGGAATTTACAAGCTCAGGTTCAGCAAACTCAGAAACGAGCAAAGTTAGTGGTAGTTTGGAAACAAAATACAAATGGGTGGAGTATGGATTGATGTTCACAGAAAAGTGGAACACCGACAACACACTAGGCACTGAGATTACTCTTGAAGATCAGGTAATTTTTGGCTCAAAAGATGCAATTTACAGATTAACTTACGACAATCTCTAATTGTGGATCCAACCAGTGAATCTCTTTTCTGTTCAGCTTGCACGTGGCCTGAAGCTGACCTTTGACTCCTCCTTCTCTCCTAACACTGGGTAAGAAGTGAGTAAGCTTAAGTGACAAAAAAAAGGGATTTTTTATTTTTGTTTTCCAGAATACTGTCATGCCTCTTTACTCCTGTCCTAAGATACCGAGAGGGTTAATAATCAGCCTGTATATGATGAAATCATGTACCACTGATTTAAATCTTAGTATTAACAATCCCTTTTTAATCCTGAGCTATAGCAAGTGAACTTTTGAATACAGTAACTTGAAAATTGCAGTCAGAATCAGGATGGGAAGAAAAGATGTTGTTTGCATTCCTGTTGCTTCTTTCTGACATCAGAGGACGAGCTGCTGTCTGAATAAAAGCGCTGAACAAGTCAGCTGTAATGCAAAGCTTAACAAGCTCCCGGAGCCAGTTGGCCACGACTCCAGTAGGTCGACGCAGTAATTGGGCTTTTTTTCCAAGCTGAATTTCTCATCTGAGTTCTTGCTGGCCACAGCGTGCCTTGGTGCTGGATGGGTGCTTCTGACACGGTGATTGGATGCCACATTTTATGTGGGCCAGAGGGATTAAGCAGCAGCTGTAGGTCTAGATGTTGGTTTATTTTTTATCCTTGATTATCGTTTCGCAGGCAGTGCTGCCAGTGAGTCAAAATATTCCGTGCGTTAGCCCCCTGCACCGCAGGCTGCCGGGATCATAGTCCTGGTGGAGGTTTCACTCTGTCTTCTGGATCACGTCCTGCATTGTAAACTGCTTCCAGTCCCTTCCCAATTCTACATTAACTAGATATTTTTGTATTTGTTAACTAGAGTAATCTCCAGAGTTTGTAGATAATTATTTCGTAGCTGGTAGGATCCTTAATAAAAAAGACAAAACCTGCATGAGAATGGTAAGTGGCACCTCTAGAGTTATTTCTTAAGCGCTTCACAGACACTATAGTACCCGAGTTAGAAGGGTTGCCTTGTGGGAGGACTGTTATAATTGGAATAAATGGAGTGAGATTCAATCCTGGTGTGACCTGGTTTAGGTTCATGTCTGAATATGAGACACCTTCTCCCCCTTCCTTACTACTTACTGGCTGTGATGAGTCTCTCAACAGGGAAAGTCATTTCTAGGAGCGCGCCGTGTCAGCTTGGCTCTGTCCCTGTTGGCATCAGTGGGAGAGGGACTGCTGACTGTTACAGAAGTTGCACACAAGCTAATGCTGGGTGCTTTTGGCACTCTTGCTTTTTATTTCTGCTTTTGCAAAACCAAGAAATTAGTCTGAAATAATAGTAAAAAAGAGAGCAATCTCTATGCGGGTCTGATACAGCATTGGAACAGTTCTTGGAGACTTGTTGCTAGGTGAAGTGGAAGGTTGATCTGAAATTTCAAATTAGCCTGACTCTTCTAGACAGATCTCAGTAAAAGATTTGGTCAAAGACAGCACACACTTCTAAGGTAAAAAGAAAAGAAAAAAATCTGAAATGAGAGTGGCTGATTATATTAGATATAACTTTCCTGCCTTGTGAGGCTCTGCACCCTTGATGTAAACTGATCCAAGGACACATGAGAAAACACTGCTCTGGTCAGTAATATAAAAAGAAACAAGTGATTCAGGAAAGTTTATTTCTGCGTTAACCTGGCAGCCTTTCTAAAGACTGTAACGTTAAACTTCCTAAAGCATCCCAAGGAGAGAACGGGGTGTCAGAGCCACTGGAGCAGCCTCCTTCCTTAGCAGCAGAGACTTTCCCTCAGGATGCTGGAGGCAAAGTTGTGATTTCTCGACATCTGTCACAGTAAATGAAATTACCCAGTTCACTAGGGTTTTCTAAAAACTATTTGTTTGGGACAGGCCAACTACTATTGATTTTTTTGTGGCAAACCTGTAAACTGCCACAGTTTCCATTCCTTCGCTGGCTCTACCAAACTTCCAAAACTGTCAGATCAGTTGGAGATGAGGATTTATTTGGTTTTGTCGCCTCTAGGCGGGTTTATTGTGCTGCTGCTTTTCAGAACACAGCCCAGAAGTGCTTACTGGGGTGCCACAGCGCATTTCATTGCTCGATTGCAAATAACTCACTGTAGCTGAATTAGGGTTTTGCAAATATGAAAGGTAAGAAGGTGACACATCCTGAGGCTCTCCAGTTATGTATAGTTTGTCTTCAAGGACTATTCACTGCGTGAAAGTAACTGCCTTGGTTGAATTGCTACCTACGAGTGTACCTGTTCGAAGAGACGAGATTCTTTCTTTTCTCTTTAGGAAAAAGAGCGCTAAAGTTAAGACAGGGTACAAAAGGGAACACATCAACATTGGCTGCGACATGGATTTTGATATTGCTGGTCCTTCAATACGTGGAGCCCTGGTGCTTGGCTACGAGGGGTGGCTGGCAGGTTACCAAATGACTTTTGAGACAACGAAGTCTAGAGTAACCCAGAGCAACTTTGCTGTTGGCTATAAGACTGATGAATTCCAGCTTCATACTAATGTGTAAGTATTGGCAGGTGGGCATTAAAAAGGAATTTGAAAGGATTTTGCTGCTTACTGTAACACTGAAAGGGATGGAGTTTCAGCAGGGGTGAAAAAGGGAATGGCGAATGTTAAATTACTTGTTCATTTAAGATGACAAGCTGTTTTTTTTAGCTGCATTAACTTTTCTTTGAATTATGTGGGTGAGGGGATGCATGATGGAAGGAACTGGAACTCACTGAGCACCCAAGCATCCAGTGTCTATCCTTCTAACATACAAGGATTATTAGAATCTATTAGCAGTATAATCAAACAAGTGGGTTATAAAAATATTCTTTGTGGAAGTTGGAATAAAAGCAATGCCTTCCTTTCGTACGTGTCAATCTCAAGCAAATGGTTTGGTCTGTAGATGAAAGAGTTAATCAGAGGATGAACAAGAACAGGTGGAAGGGAATGAATGGAAGAGATACGGACTGGGTTTGTTTCAGTACTGCAAGGGATATGGTGTAAAAGGTTGTTTTAATATTGTAACTCCAATAATCCGTTTATACAAGCATTTGTCCTCTCTGAATGCAGGAACAGTGGGAAACCAGGACTGAATTCCATGAAAACCTTAATTTCTCTGTCTTGTGTTCCTCTTAAAAAAAGCAGCGTATGCCTTTGGGAAAACAGCTTTTTAAGATTAGGCAATCCCTAATCCATTCCCCCAGCCCCGCCTTTCCCATTCCCTTGGGTAACTGGATATTTTCCATGTAGCAAAGCTATCCAGGCTGTTCCCATTCGGGGCCTGAACAGCTGCTCTGCCTCCCTGGAGCTGCTTCTTCAAAGGCTTTCTGTTCTGGTTCCTGCTGCTTTGCAGAGATCTGGTTTAGGAAGCTCACACTGCCTGCCGGAACACTCGAACCTTCGCAGCCCAGACGGGGTGTCTGAAGGATTGCCAAAGCACAAAAATGTGGGCAGAAAACTTACCCAAACAATACGTGGGGTCCCCCTCCACTCAGGAGTTAGGAGTTACTCTATCAAGCATGATGATTCTACTCTGTTATACTGTAGCAGTTCAAAACATTGTATTATTGGCTTTTGCTATAAAATGCTGTAATTATCATTACTCTTAATTAAAGCAACAGCAGAAAATAACTTGGTAACAGCAGCAGATCTCACTGTGCTCTCTCTTGGGTTCCTGAGGGGCTGCTCCTGAGGTTGCTGTTAGTGTACATGGATGATAAATCATCTTCAGGAGGACGCTTAGTTTGTCTATTTAATATTCATACTCTACCAATCAACAAGCAAACCCATAAATGTGTGATATGAACGGAAATGCTATTTATTGGTAGTGACAGATGAGTTAGGTACTTGATGTGTTTGAGCTTTGAAACGCGTCAGAGTTTTTGTAAAATCCCAGAAGCAGTTGTGTTGGAGCTCCCATCGCTGCCCTGCTCGGATGTTTTATCCAGAAATTCAGTGTTTCACAGGGATGCTGTGGCACAGCTGATAATTGAACGAGGTGGAGCCTGAAGCATCCTCTTTGGTTCCTGGCATTACACAGACCAGCTGGGGACTTGAGCAAGTTGCCTTCCTTAGTGGTGCCTTAAGATATTGATTTTCATAGCGGGGTCATTTTTTTTATCTACGTCTGAAAAGTGCTATTATTACTATTAGAATTAGAAGGAGGTTTGACTTTTTAATGATTTTTAATAACAAATAATAACTAAAGGGAGGTAGGGCTGGATAATTTTTAGTTTTAAATATGATTTTCCGCGTTAATCTTAAGTGTAGCTTAGACTCCCCTCAATGTTGCAGGAGAGCTGTGTGGGAACCTTGCACAAAATCTGCCTGTCTCACCAGCTCTCCTCAGTCCTTTTTAATCCCTCCTTTTCTTGAGAGCCAAGCACGTGCAGTTATATGTGAGCTTCAGTCTTAGCTGAAGTAAATATTGTAGTGTTTTTCTGGAAAAATTGCTCTCACAATTGCAAAGGCTGCTGCTACTGCTTGAACTTTTAAATAGGCATCTCACTGCTGTTTGTGCAGCTGTTACGAACTGAGGAACATCGGGGTCAAAGGGGGGAAAGCGGAGAGATTCTAAATCTGCCCCTTTTTTAATCACCAAAGGTTTGGAATACTCTAATGGAAGCAGATTATTTCATAGTTTAGAAGTAATGGTAAGTATTTTATTGGCAGAGGTCTTCCTGTGGTTCAAAGCCAGTTTCGTGCAATATGTTTGTATCCTCTTTTAAGAAAATGAGCTAAAATGGAATTTCAGATGCCCACTGCTTTACAAGGAACGCAAGGCTTTTAGAAGCCTTGTAATAAAGGTTGTTTTAGTATGGTAACTCCAATAATCCGTTTATACAAGCATTTGTCCTCTTGTTTTTACGATCTGCATGCTCTAAGGTTTTGCAATGTATTGATCACACCTTTGTTCCCGCTGTGACACTGGTGGCAGCAGTAATGGAAGCTGTGCTGCTGGGTGGCAGTGGTCCTGCTGGCTGTCATCATCCTGCAAAATAAAATCAGTTTCATTTCTGTTTCTAGTGCGGAGACATCTATAGTACAGATGTACTGTAAAGACTACTGCAAATGGCAGTTGTTTGCAAAAGCCCATAGATTTGGACATTAAATTGGCATCTTCACTGCTGATACAGTTCACCTGTGTCTGGTAAAGGTGTGCTGAGGCAGTGCCAGGATGACTGCTCAGGCTCTGCCATGGGGGTACAGCCCCTTCAGGGCACTCAGGAGACGTATGCCTGGGAAAAGAACAATTTCAGAGACATGCGGAGAAGAATAAATCTCTCTACTCCATGTAGAGAGGAAGGAAAATTGGAAGCTGTCATCAACAGTCTATTTCTGATAGTTCGTCATGGTCTTTCTTTCAGTTTTGTAAGTTGTTTGTTGAAATATAGTAACCATCAATTAATTTGGGCATTTAAGAACAATTCCATAACCAATCCGGCCTAATATCTTGATCTTAGTTGTTAAAGGGATATTAAATGAGATTTAAGTGAATGTTCTGCAAATATAGATCTTACTGAGGGAAAAAAAAAAAAAAAAAAAGATTGACTATTTTGGGGTGCAGTTTAAAACTAGACTGATGCAATCCTTCCAGGAATGACGGAACGGAATTTGGAGGCTCCATTTACCAGAAGGTGAACGATAAACTGGAAACTGCCGTGAATCTTGCTTGGACAGCCGGTAACAGCAACACTCGCTTTGGGATAGCAGCCAAGTACCAGATTGACCCAGATGCCTCTTTTTCCGTGAGTGCTGTGCATGAACATTTACAAGCACTTGAAAATCTCCTGTTGGAGACGTGAAGCAACCTTTGCATCAGTAAAGTACGGTTTTGATGCAGTTTTGTGGTGTATAGTTGGCACATACATCTGTTTGTCTTGGTTTTGGCAGCATGAGAGCATAAATATTGGATTTTCCTTAAAAGTGACGCAGAATGTTTTATCATGTTACTGGGCACTGGTTTGAGATTTTAATTTTGAGGCAAAGTTAACTCCAGATTTATTTTGGTTTTAATTTTAAAAGGTGAAACACTTTACCTGCTTAAAGAGTGTTACTTAATTTTCTAGTAGGAAGGACTTTGAAGAAAGGTACCACGTTATTTACATACGGTATTTTTTCCCTTTAAGGCTAAAGTGAACAACTCCAGTCTGATCGGGTTAGGATACACTCAGACTTTAAAGCCAGGTACGTCTTTGCAGAAGAAATTCAGAATCAATAAAGTGATATTTTAATCTTGAAATAGCAGAGGGTTTGTTGTGACAAAACGTGATTGGTTTTGTAAGATTGCTGTTTGCTTGGCAAGCCAGTGCTGAACTTTTCCAGGGCCTGCTCTGGTAATTTTTGATGTCTGTTGGAAGCAGAATTCTTAGAGACCACCATCCACTGACCAGCTGGTACTCTTTTATGTTGATACAAAATATATCTACAATTGGGTGTTTCAAAGATGAGTAAAGGCATCTTTAGTACTTTCAGGAGCTTCCTGATACTGAGTTTATTTTGCATTTTTGCCCAGAGAAGTTATAGATGCCCCATCCCTGGAAGTGTTCAAGGCCAGGCTGGATGAGGCTTTGGGCAACCTGGTGTAGTGGAGGGTGTCCCTGCCCATGGCAGGGGGTTGGAACTGGATGATCTTTGAGGTCCCTTCCAACCCAAACCAATCTATGATTCTATGATTCTCTGAAAATGTGGCTTTCTCAAGGTCCCCTGGCCAGCAAGAGGACAATCTTACTGCTGTGAAATCGGTTTTAGCCTCATAAATCTGCTGCCAGAATACCAAGCAGATTGACAGGAGATATTGCAGTAGATTGGGCTTGGGCCTCTTCATACCTAGACTTTAAAGTGGTTTAGAAAGGTTCTAGAGTAAGTATCAAGGTCCCAATTTTTCATAATACTGGACTCTACAATCAGATTAGTCAGTAGACCAGCAGTGAGCAGTGAACTGACTCAGAGCTTTAATTACTTGGCCTGATAAAAAGCAGAATCTGTCACCGTGGTTTATTACAACTTTCATAACTCAGAAAGATTTCTTATCTGCAAATTGTTTTAGAATGCCCAGTCCTTACAAGGCTAGCTGTCAAATCACGTTAACCTGCCTACCCACGCAGCAACACGGATGCTGCATTTACTGAATTAAAAAAAAAAACTTCCAGGTTTTTAACAGTTCTCTTTTCTCTCACTTTTCTGTTTTGCAGGTATCAAACTGACATTGTCAGCTTTGTTGGATGGCAAGAATGTCAACGCAGGTGGTCACAAACTTGGTCTAGGACTGGAATTTGAAGCGTAAAGAGTGATTCTACAATCGCTAATTTGAAAATACAGCATAGCTACCTTCAGAATATAGTGTACCTTTCCATGTTTTATGTCTGGGATGCAAGTATTGCTAAGTATCAGTCCTGCTAGTCCTGGTTAAAGACAGCGAAGCTTTAAAAATGATGTTGTTACAGAAATGGAGCAAAAGCATTAAAAAAAAAATCCTAACTCCAGGTTTTTTTTTTTTTTAATGTTATTGCCCATCACATGTCAGCTGCCACATGATAAGAAATAGGAAGGTATTGATTACCTTCCCTAATGTATTGACTGCACAAGGAATGTGTTAATATGGTATAAAAATGGAGACTTTAAGAATCGCAGACCACTATATTGTACTGTTAATTCTGTAAGTAAAATGTTCTGACACTTAAGGTTTCAATACACGATGGAATGTGCAAACTTGTCTGAAAAAGGGATTTAAAAAAAAGAATTATTTTTAGATAGGTATTTCATGAATGGTTTTGTCTTATTTGGTTATCTTGCACCTCCAGCTGTCTCCAGAATGCTTTAGGTTGCCCACCTCGTGTAAGTCCGTTGCAGAGGAGGTTTGATGTGACTCAGCCAATACTACCTGTCCTGTGTTGTGGTTCCTTTCCCTTGCGCTGGAAAGCTTGTAAGACAGGGCCATAATCAGGGAAGAGTCTTTGTAACTGCAATCACACAGTTGCATCACTAAATTTAAAATGGACTTTTGTTTTATTAACAATTTTTTTTAGCAACTAAATGGGTACATTTTTAGAGAGTCTTCCATTTTGTGTGGAACTAGACCCCAAAATGCTGTACTTGACACTACTAAAAATGGATAAAAAACCCAAACCCAACTTGAATAAAATATTGAAACGTCACCTTTTACTTTGTGTTAATTGTGAAAACAATTTCATAGTCATTCTTGGTTCCAGAAGCAGCCTGGCAACATCTTAGTGCGTATTTTGTACCACACAAACAAAAAGTACGTCGTAGATGTAAGTTCCAGACATGGCCATGTTCTTAGTGCTCGCTGAGCTCTGGCACCTGCACATACGCATGTGTTTAGCTCATGGAGAAAACAAGATAACGTGACGTGTTCATCTTTCTTTCATTGCAGAACTCACCAAGCTGAATTACCTTTATATAAACAAATAGGTGCGAGCAATGAGCAGTTATCAGTTGGGATAAACGTCAGATGCTTTTCATTAAAACTTTGTATTTTTTTATACGTCAGCAATCAAGGTGGGTGGTGTGCCGATGGCGAGAGGCTGCGTGTACAGGAGGATGTCCTTTTTACAAGGGCATGTAGTGGTAAGACAAGGAGCAATGGCTTTAAAAACTGAAAGAGGGCAGATTTAGATTGGATATAAGGAAGAAATTCTTCCCTCTGAGGGTGGTGAGGCACTGGCACAGGTTGCCCAGAGAAGCTGTGGCTGCCCCATCCCTGGAAGTGTTCAAGGCCAGGTTGGATGAGGCTTTGGGCAACCTGGTGTAGTGGAGGGTGTCCCTGCCCATAGCAGGGGGGGTTGGAACTAGATGATCTTTGAGGTCCCTTCCAACCCAAACCGTTCTATAATTCTGTGTGCTCCATGAGGCAACAGCCTTACGGCATTGTGAGACGGGTCGATCCGCCTCAGCGACAGCCTGAGAATTGTGCAATGCCCGCTGCCTTCCTTCTCATGGCGGCCTGTTCCTGTTTCTCAAATATTTAACGTTTGTGGGACGTAGCCCTCTTCCAGCTTGCACCAGTCCGAACAGATCGCATGCAACCAGCTCGCAGTAACTTGTCGAAGACTCAAAATTAATTTACATCCCTGTATTCCATGCGTGTCCTGTGTTCTCTCAGTGTCTCCATGCCCTGTTTTGGGCTCCTTGCTATTGGTTTTGAGGCATCTGCGTTTTGGAATTTGCTCTCCCATCATCAGCTTCTCTTGGGGCTTGAATCGCCTCGTGGTGTGAAAACAGGAAAGCGTTTTTCTTCCCAAGTTTTCACGCTGTAAAATTATTTTCCTCCATCCTTACACCCTGTTTCATGATGTATTCACACTTCCATTGTTGGGGAGTGCGTGTAGGACTGGCTGGTGGGTCTTCCTGAGCAGGGCTTAAGGAATTCGGGATAACGGAGTGGCTATTTTCCTCTAATTAAAGCCCATAAACTTATCTTATTTCTGCACAAAGCTTTCCTCAGCACGGCACCGCAGAGCCCAGTCACACATGAGGGCTCTCTGGGGCCCTGCCTGTGTGCGGAGGCCTCATCCCCTCATCTTCCACCTCCGTCCCAAGGAAGGTGGCGGAAATCCCTATTTTCCGTCCGGGGCCGGTGTCACACGCGGGCAGCCCCCGCCGCCGCCGCCGCCGCCGCCGCCCTCCCTCCTTCCCCCCGGGCGCATGCGCGGCGGTGCCACCGGCGGCGCTCCTGCGCAGGCGCGCTGCCCGCCCGCGCGGCGCCGGGGGGCGGGGCCGTCGCCACGTCGGTGCGCGGGAAGATGGCGGCCGCCGGTGAGAGGGGCGTCCCGGCGGGCCGCGCTCTCTGCCTCCTGCTGCTCTGCGGCTGGGCCGTGGCGGCCCGCGGCCAGCGGGCCTTCGGTGAGCGCGGCGGCGGTGGCGGGCCGGGGGGCGGGCTGTCTCTCTGCGGGCGCTGCGCGGTCGCTCCGCCGGTTTCGTCTTCACCGCTTTTGGGCCTAAAGGGTGGTGCGGCCGCCGGTGGGGCCTGCTTGGTGCCGTCGCCGCCGGTGCGGCTGTGGCCTCGGCCCCGGGAACCGGCCCCGGCCCCTGGCTTTCCCGGAGGGATGGTCGCAGCCAGCGGCGGGAGCGAGCGTCGGGGGGGAACGGGCGCGTGTAACGAACGTGCTGCTTCCTCGGCCGGTGTTCCCGTTTGGATTATTGCTGTGAGACCAGTTCAGCTGACCGGTTCGTCCATCACGGTTTATGTTTCGATCCGATCGTTCCAGCTGGGCGCCCGTTTTATTTAGTCTCTTCCTCCCCCCCCTCCCCACTCCGAAAATGAACTTTTGTTATTCTGCAATCGACTCCGATTTAAATCCGTTTCCTTTCTCCGACTTCCCTTCAGCCCACGGACCGGCTGTGACCAAATGCCGATGAGAAATATACGTTTTCAGCACAGTGAATTCCTCTTTGATTTAGATGGAGGATTAGTGGAGCAGTGAAGAGAAAGGGAATTATTAAAGGAAATAATAAAGGGAGCTGTTTTGAGCCGGCAGTTCCTGTCTTGCTTGTCGACCAGTGCATCCAAACCAGCTATTCGTGTTACCCCTTGCCTGGCCTAATGGGTAGGCAGGAATGAAGGAAGAGGTTTAGGATGTGGGACAGAAACCTGTGGGAAACCAAGACTTTCTAAGTTCAAAAATCTTGGAATAACTCACTCGCTTTTTAAAACGTAAGTTTGCCTGGAAGTGAGTTTTGACCCTGTCAGATGTGCAGTGCTCGCTAAGGGAACCGTGTTGCTAATTCTGTCGCTATGATTGACCATTAATTAATATCTATTTCTGCAGCTGAGGCATCTCTGGAGTCCTGTCTGACATCATCTGACGGTGTTGTGTAACTGTAAACAGTGCAACCACTCGTCATAATGCCGAATACTTTTGGGTGGATATCATAAATCAATTGTGGTTTAGCTGCTAAGCTTGCTGCTCCTACTAAAACAAAAAAATCACGTCTTTTAGGAATAATAGGAAGTAATTCCTTCTTGCTCTGAAGCTGCAGCATTGGCTGGTGGGAGTCCCTTGCTTTTAAACATGTATCCTTCAAAACTTTTCATGGTAAAGCGAGTTTAAGAATGATTTGGAGTGTAAGGATACATGCAATGTAGTTCTGTAGGAACAATATGCGTGTTTGTATTTCAGTGTAGCTGTTACTCTCTAATACTTGTCATCTGTTTGATGAAGGTGGCAGTAAGGTCTGCCTGCCTCACTCGTAACACGCCGGCTAGCTATAAATATGAAACTGTCTTGCAGCTGCCTTTCCTCATTTATCTCCACGTATGCAATTAGCTGGCTTGACTCCTGAGGGGAAGATAAGAATTGTCTAAACTTGTCCTGTACAAGGTGATCCTGCTCCTCTACTCTGCTCTTGTGAGACCCCACCTGGAATACTGCGTTCAGCTCTGGAGTCCCCAGCACAAGAAAGACATGGAGCTGTTGGACCGAGTCCAGAGGCGGCCACGGAGATGATCCGAGGGCTGGAGCACCTCTGCTGTGGAGACAGACTGAGAGAGTTGGGGCTCTTCAGCCTGGACAAGAGAAGGCTCCGGGGAGACCTTCCAGCAGCCTTCCAGTACTAAAAGGGGGCCTGCAGGAAAGCTGGAGAGGGACTTTTTACAAGGGTGTGTAGTGACAGGACATGGGGAAATGGCTTTAAACTGAAAGAGGGCAGATTTAGATCAGATCTAAGGAAGAAATTTTTCACTCCGAGGGTGATGAGGCACTGGAATAGGTTGCCCAGAGAAGTTGTGGCTGCCCTATCCCTGGAAGTGTTCAAGGCCAGGCTGGACGAGGCTTTGGGCAACCTGGTGTAGTGGAGGGTGTCCCTGCCCATGGCAGGGGGGTTGGAACTAGGTGGTCTTTGAGGTCCCTTCCAACCCAAACCATTCTATGATTCTATAAGTTAATGTTGATACAATAATTCAAACTAGTATTTTCTTCAGCAATGGTGAGTGTGTTAAATGTAAAGTTATTGACTTGAAACTTTAGCAGAGAGGTACTGCAATGTCTAGTTCGTGTGGGGTTAGTTGAGTCTTCTCCATTTCAGCTGGTTAAGGAGCAATTCGTGCTGGAAAAGTGTACCATGTGAACAAGGAGAAGTCTGTTGTAACTGCTCCTCTGAAAATGTACATGTTTCATGAATAACATGATTCAGTGTCCCCTCTATAGTATTTTACTTGTGAGTAATTTGACACAAGCGGTTGGTTGAAGGCTTCGTTTCTAAAATCTGTAACTTTCCAGTGAACCACGGAGCTCCTTGGAAGCACTTAATGAAAGTATTGTTACTTTCTAAAAAATAAAAAATTAAAAAACTAGTTTGGCATGCCGAAATACAAGGCAAGTATGGTTCCACTGTTTAAATTATGATGTGTACTGGAAGTCTAAAATGTGTTCTTGATTTTTAAGGTGCTTTCTGATGTGAATCTGGAGGTGACATGTAAACATGAATAGTTTGCTCTTTGCTGCTTTTTAGGATTAAAAAACCATTGGCTACTTAGAAAGTGCATCTTTTTTTACCTTCCTTTGGATAGAGAAGAGGGATGATGGGCCCTGCGTGTGGTTTTCATGTTCACCTTGTTTTTTGCATAGTTCTGCAAAGCTATCCTGACACTGGAGAGATTATGAATTTGCCTAAGAGTGCACTGTTAGTAGCAGTGTTGCTGACTTTCTTCAGAAAAAAGGCTTTCCTACAGGAGCACGTGGAGTCAGATTGTCCTTTCTTCAGCTTTGTTATTTAAGCTGTGGTTCAGGAGTTTCATTTGAGTTAACATAAGATTGGAAATCTTTCTCTGTTTCTACAAATTCAGTGAAAGTAAGTGCCTGGGAAGAGATGCTGGGACCTTGTGTTCTGACTGAAGGAGACATTGCAGAGTGTTCCTGTTTTTTGTTGGCAAAATGTGCAATGGTAGAAGATTGAAAAACTTCTAACTGCAGGAAAAGCTTTAGGGAGAAATTCTTTTGTAGACCTCAGCAAATTCTGTGAGAGGAAGAGTGATGATGGAGAAAATACTGATCATGTATGATTCTACAAGACATCATAAATCCACAAAGGGGTGGAGGGCATGTCTCTGAAGTTCCATGTATGGAAGATATGCATGCTAAATTTTTGAAGAACACTTTGGCATATTAATCTAGAAAGCATGTGCTTCCAAGCTGTAATTCCTGTCTCATTCAAGGCTTCTCTTTTGAAGTTGCCAAAGGACGGGTGCATGAATTTCTATGAATTATAAAAAGTTTGCCGTGTGAAATACGCTCTGTTCATCCTACAATTTCTTGTCTATAAAGTAAATGCCTTGCAATAATTCTCATTTATTGCTGAAGTATCACAAGAGAAGTTAGTGCCTTGTGGTTAATATTGACTGTTTTTCATCTTTTCTTAGGTTCTGAGAACGGGGAGATGCTTCAAAAAAATATTTCTTCTAAAAGTGAGAACGAAACACTAAACAGATCCCAAAATTTGACAGACAGCTTGCAGAGTATAACCCCAGCAAAAAAAGAGGCAGGCCCGACAAAAAAAGAGGCGTTCCCAACAACAGCTAAAATAAATTTGGTGACTGCGGTAAAACCACCTACAGCAGAAGGTGATTCTCCACCCTATGTTCCCTCTCGAGTGGTGACTGCTAGCCCTGTATCTCAAATGAATGTCGATGCTTCTGAAGATACTAAAATTGAGGAAGAGGATCTTCTGACAGATCTGAAAGACACACTAAATAGTTCACCATCTGTCATAAAAGAAACTGTGGAGTCAGATGGAGGAGATGACTATGGCACTTACGAAATGACGTCGAATTCCCGATACAACCCAGACCTAGAGATGCCAGAAGACGACGACTCTGACACCATTAGTAATTACAATGAGGAGATCAAGTCCCTTGATGAGAAGATAAAAGATGTTTCTGTCACAGGGTTAGAAGAAGAAGAAGAAGACAGCCATTTCTTTTTTCATCTGATCGTAGTTGCCTTCTTGGTCGCTGTTGTTTATGTCACCTATCACAACAAGAGGAAGGTAGGTGTGCTGTGAAAGGTTGAGAGAAGCAGCTTGATTTACACCGAAGTTGCGTTGCGTGTGTGCTTTTTTTAATCAGAGAAACAGCTTTTTGGAGAATGAAGTCTTCCACCACTTAGTGGTGTTGTGATACTGATACGCAGATCATTGCTGTCATTTTTATCTGCACAGTGAAAATGAACTTGAGTCAAACATTTTAGATTAGAAAACCGAGTTAATCGATAACATCAGTAATCAATCGGTTCAGTAATGGACACTGGCAGTGTACAACACGAGTTCTACAAATGACACCTGAGCCAAGTCGAGCAAAGGTGATTGATTAACTAGTTTTGCTTCTGCACAGGATCATAAACAGCAAATTTAGGGAAGTTTAATCCCAAATGGTGGGGAAATGTTGTAGCTGTAATAATCCTCGCAATAAGAATTTGCTTCAAGGTGGTCTTTGTATCGTAGATATTCTGAGGGCTGAAGTACAAACTTTTAGGAAATGTTTAATGCTCTTCCCAGTGTTACACAGAGAAGCTCAAAGTTAGTGTTTTCAATGAACTGTTTCTTCAGAACAAACGAATTCTTTGTATCTCAAAAGTATCCTGATGAGTGTTATTTCAAAATCTATTGCTAGCATAGAAAGCTAACTCGAGCCCAGCCAGACTCAGTGCAGACACACGCACAAATTTTCAATTACATCACAGGTTAGTTTTTAAACAGGAGGAAAATTTAGTGTTTATCCTTGTAGAGACAACACTGATCTGGTCCAGGATTTGGGGGACTCTGAAAAGAACACAGCTTAAAAAAAGCCCTGAAACCTTCTGCTTTACAGTGCAGTGACGTATCTGGAATGTGCATTGCCAAGTCTTTATAGGGAAAAACGTTGAAGACTGTTTATGTTACATTTGAAGATTTGACTTTGAGGGAAGCTCAAATATGTGATAAAAAAATGCCTTGTCTTTGCTCCATAAGTGAAATAATGCTGATAGTACCGTTTGGGTAATTGGAAAGCTATCTGTTGATATTACTTTTTAGCCCTAGAAATGATTTTGGGGATAGAAAATATACTAATACTTGAAGTACCTAGATAGTGGTATGTATTTCTGTGAGACAACAGTCAGATTGCTTTAGGTTCTCCATTTTCTTTACCTGTGCCCGCTCACACCATCCCATTTCCCCTTCTGCCAGTATAGTTGCCTTGTCTAGTAAAGTGGATTATAGAATCACAGAACGGTTTGGGTTGGAAGGGACCTTCAAGATCATCTAGTTCCAGCCCCCCTGCCATGGGCAGGGAAACCCTCCACTACACCAGGTTGTCCAAAGCCTCATCCAACCTGGCCTTGAACACTTCCAGGGATGGGGCAGCCACAACTTCTCTGGGCAACCTGTTCCAGTGCCTCACCACCCTCAGAGGGAAGAATTTCTTCCTTATATCCCATCTAAATCTGCCCTCTTTCAGTTTAAAGCCATTACCCCTTGTCCTATCACTACATGCCCTTGGAAAAAGTCCCTCTCCAGGATTCTTAAATGATGTTGGTAAGAAGCAAGGCTGAATAGAGTGAAGATAATGGACATTTAAAAATCCGATCACTTTGATTTGAGTGCTTTGATTTATCCTGTAGCCTCTTTAACTGCTCTGCTGATCCTGCTGAGGGAGTCACTGAGCTGTGATGCAGAAACAGTTGATCAAATTGCACCGTCGCTGCTCCTGTTGCCTTTGTTTCTGCACCAGCAATACAATTATTTTTAACAAGGGTGAAATGCCAGAATAGGTAAGATGAATAACCTAACAAATGTCACCAGCTGGGGATCGTTTAGCAGCCTGTATTTGCAGTACTTCTGAAGCCACACACATCTATTTACTGAAAGAGTTATGGGTTGAATGCCATGTTTTTGCCCAACTGTGGCTGAGGTTGGATGGCATGGAAGCGGCTGACAACTAGTGCCACGTTTTACAGCAACAGTGATGGCGTTGCCAGGATGAAGAGGTAGAACTGTGATGTCAGTAGAACTGTTAAGCTGTCTATCAAAACCAAAATGTTTCTCCACAGCACTATGTAAGCTGGCTGCTCTTTCTTTCAGATCTTCTTGTTGGTTCAGAGCCGAAGATGGAGGGATGGCCTGTGCTCCAGGACAGTAGAATATCATCGTTTAGATCAAAATGTTAATGAAGCAATGCCTTCCCTGAAAATAACTAATGACTATGTATTTTGAAAGCACTGTGATTTGAGTTTGCTGAACTTATCACTCTTTGCCTGCCTAGTCATGTAACGATGTTCAGGTATTCCAAACATGCTGCTTGTACTGAAATGAGATGTACTCTCTTTGACCTGGGTGTTTTTGAGATGAAATCTCATGCAAGATCAAGGGCATGATACATCTGTTTGCTACTTTGGTCAGGTTTTATATCAACTATAAAGATACAGAGTTTAATAATTAGTGCTCTTTCCATTCATTAAGCATCATCCCCTCTGTCTGGAGCAGTCTTAATAGTGGTAATACAAAAAATAAGCATAAAATATTTTAGGTCTAATAAATTAATGACTTTGGCATCACTAAATCAAATTAACGATCTCTTTGCTAATCACTGATATGGCTCATAAATCCAACTATATTGCAAACTTAAAATATAATTACTTTTTTCTGTGCTTAAATCCTGATGCTGCAACTCTTTCATCTTGGGGTTTTTTTTTTTTTGGTTCTGTTTTCTTGTTGCATAATTTGATCCTATTTCAGGCAGAAGAGCTAGCATAGCAATTTCATGACTTCAGTGTGTGTTCATGCAGTAAATAATTTAAAAATAATTATGGGTAAACCGTTTTATATCACAAGTTACCATAAATTTCTTGCGAAGATATGCAGCTTCTTGACTGTCCAGTTTTTTTTCTCTAATGGTATTTATGACAATTTCATTACCTTTTAATTAATGAATGGAAAATAAGCCTTATTGAATAATCTTGCCAAAACAGCTAGGTGTTTTGCTGTACTATAAATGGGAGAGGCCTGAAAATGTAAGAAGAATTTATTTTGTTGTTATTCTGACCCAGGTAACAGGCAGGTGAAAGTCATGGTGTGTAGAGCTGCCAGTCAGACAGCGCACTCTAACTTTTGGCAAACATTTACCCATTAGTGTAAATCAAGTTACTGGTACAGTAGTTTTTTTTTTACCTTGTCTTTTGTACTTTCGTTATTTATGTTTTCATGAGTTGTAAAATATAAAATCTTAGTTTTCTGTACATTCTGTTTGTGATTTAGTTTTCAAACTGATAAATATGTAAATAATGGTGGATCAGAACCCCATAATTAATGACTTGGTATTCAAGTACTCATGTAGCATTTTGAAAAAAATCAACTTTACAGCTGTTGGCATGAGGAGTCTGAAGGCATGATACTACCTTACAAAGGAAGTGCTAAAAGTTCTAAATCTTACTGTTGAATTCGTTCTTTTCATAACCACGAGCAGTAAAGCACAAACAAAATATCCCAAAACTCTTTTCTTGCAGTAATTTTTATTGTATTTGGACTTGTATCACTTAATATTTTGAATAAGGTTTTTAAAATAAATGACAAATAATAAGCTTGTGTTTTTTATCTTAACTGTTTCACTGCTTTTATATGGTACCTTACGATAAAGATCTTGCTTGTGCTTGGGATTGGGTAACCAGTTCAAAACCATCTTTTCTGTCACTGACTGGATTCATTCTGTGCAGGGAATGTATGGAGTTTTGGTTTATGCATCTGTTAAATGGTACGTAGGGTAGATACCAAGGCTTAAATCAAATCTTTTAAGCTGTAGGAATTAATAAGTCCTTTAGCAAGTAATTTTTTTACTTAAGTTGTACAATTAATGATTCTGGTGGAAGATCCTTGAAACTCTTATCTGAACGTACCCGCATTCAAGCACGACAGTGCTGTGGTCAGGATCCAAAGGGCAAGGTAACTTTGCAAAGCTCCTTTAGGATGGTTAAATGTTGGAATTGGAGAGGAGGTGGCTAGAGTTTTCGCACCCAAGAAGTTCAGTAGCTTTCTCCTTAAACAACGTTCATGAAGTGATTTTGACAGTAGAGAATAGCATGTTCACACTTGGCAGAGCACTTGTGTGTCCTTTCAGTTGTTACACAGAGCTCTGGAGGAGGTCCTGAAGCTCCCAGCTGCACACAAGTATGGTGGTACATTAAAAGTTGAATCTCAAACATCATTTTCTCTTCGACCCATCCCGTGAATTAGGCCATCAAGGCAGACGTTACATTTTCAGCCACTTGGCTGACTATAATAGCTAGAATGCTGCTTAAAAATGTAGAACATTAACATTGACCTAAATTAGTAAAAATAAGGCATATTTTGTTGATTTCTGGAGTCCATAGATGTGTTACCTTGTTCTGTCTTGGATGTCTTCCAGAGCTCTTGAGGCACAGTTCAGCTGGTTGAGTCAAACCAATCCACACGTTTTTCTTCCAGGCTTTCTGACTGAAGAATGGTGTTCTCTTTAAGACTATATGTTGGTGGAAATACCTTGCATTTTCCTGCCCTCCCTCCCTCGAACTGCGTGTCCTTGTGAAAAGACTGTCTGTAGGGAGAGAAATTTATTAGCTTTCCAGCTTTTGAGCTGTTCCTTCCAACAAACCCACACTTTTAAAACCCTGTTGACTTTTGCTGGAGGAGGAATGCGCACAGCTAATAACAAGAATTCTTTTTGTGAGCTTTTTAGGGAAAACTGTCAAAGGCCTAATGTCAACTCAGTTACTAAACCTGCTTCTCTGCAGTTTGGTTTGCAGTCATCGTGCTTTAAAATGCTCTAATGTTTAGCTATGCTGTGATGATCCTTGTCCCACAGATTTAGTATTCATTAGGTGCACCTGATGGTGTTTAGGCCTAATGGACTGCAGCTCTGGCTGTACTGCAAATGTTAATAAATTCTCTTCTGAAATGTCCATTTAGCTGTCTGCTCTGAAGATGCTCTTTCATGAAGTTACCTTAGAGGAGAAAATCGTATCTTGAGCCTCTTGATGGTCATATCAGTACTGAAATCTTTTGAGTTAGGTAACTCATCCTTGAGGGCATGAAATCATGGCTCACACGTGTGTCTTCTGTGGCAGAGTGCAGCTTTGCTTCGCTCCAGGCGCTTAAGATGAGCAGTTACTCTTTGCTTTAGCTATTGTGCACGTCATCTTTATCTCACAATTAAGAAAAACCTCTTTAAAATATTTATACAATTTTTTTTTTTATAAGGCTTTTTACTAATGATACTAAGGGCAGCTTATTTGAATATTTTTAAATTCACAGGGTATTAACATGAATTCGAAATTCTTGAAGTTCTTTAAACAGTGGGTTTCGTTTGGGGAATTGTCTAAAGGGATTCTCTTACAGGATGCTGATGTGTCCTAAGTGCTTATGGTGCATCTTGCTCCATCGGGTTACTAATGAGTGAACCAAAGCAGAAAGTTTGTGGATGCAAATTAATCTAGCTAAAGATGTTTGTGGAACATCACTGTTCTTAAAACCTGTCCATGGCTGATCCGCTCCAGCTGTCAGCTCGTGATATCAGCGTAACATAGAGGCTGCAGTCCCAGTTAACACTGGTTGTTTGCATCCTGAAACGCTGGGTGCTAAATAATCAGCTTGTTGCCAAAGGTGTCTTGTCATCATCCAGTCCTTGCAACGTGGCATGCACTTGCTCAACTTCGTTTGCAGCGAGGTGGTACCGGAAACAAAGTTAGGAAATAGTGAACTGCCACCTCCCCCCTGGCTCAGGACTGCGCCGAATTGCTTTTCCAGCACAATCGTGCCTCGGTCTGTCATCTTGGTGCTGTAAAATGGGACTGCACCCTTTCACACGCGATGGATTTGAAATGCACACAGTGACTTCCACGCTTTTTTTTTTCCCAAGGAATGTTTTTCATTCACAATGACCCTTGGATGGTTGCCTGGACAGGGGAAGTGCCTGGTGGAATTGACTCGAGTAGTTGATACGCTGTTCCCCGATAGTACCAATAAAGAGGGAAAGGTTTCTCCTGACCCAGTTTTATAAGGGCTCTACGAGCACCAGGAGAGCGAGGCATGTGTCATCCCATTGTGCAATAAAAGAGCCATTTGCTGATGAGGTAATCAGGGTTGAACTACTGTTTTTTAATTTCTTTAATTGAATTTTCTTGTGGAAAATGAAGAGCAGGCAATCAAAAATTCATAAAGAGCTGAGATCAAATAGAGGAAAAAGCAAGCAGATTTATGTCAGATCTTACCAACAAGAAATGTCGTGATGAATTTCTTTACTGAAGAAAGGAAACTTTCTCACATTAAAGTGAATTATGACTTCCATCAATATTCTGATAAAAGGAATAAAATATTCCTGAAGAGCTTTCTGATTAAACTTCTCAAGATGAAAGTTGAAGCTCTATTTATGTAGGTTCTCGTTAGTGGTTGGGTTTTGTGGAACGAGGAAAGAAATAATGAATAGGATAGTTTAAACAAATGATACCTTTCACTTTTACTATCCAGGAAATCAGGTACTTTAAAATATTTATAGTTTAATTTTCATTTAGCACCAGTGCATATTATTCAGCTAAGTCAACTGTCCTTGGCTGCTGCTCAGTTGTATACGGGGTGAATAGAGAAAGGTTTATCTGACCAGGGTGGTTTGAGTTATGAGAAATTAATTTACAATGTGGAGATGAGAAATGTGATTGCTCTTAAATAAATTTAAATGCTACAAAAATAATAGAAAGGGAAAAGGGGTATTTCTGTGGCTCTAACACAGAGTGCTGTTCATGTTAGAAGGAGGAGTGGGATACTCTTACAGCTGTAACTCAGGCTTGGGAAATCTTTGCTCAGTTTCCAGACAGGGAGCAGTACAGCTGCCAAGGTAGACAAAACATTGGTGAGGGATTTTCCAAGTCATGGTCAGTTCAGGAATCCTGCGATGAGCCACAGTGGTGAGATTTTATCAGCTTTTATTGTCTGTGAAACGCTGGCACTCTGAGCAAAGAGGAATCTGGCTGTCAGCTGGGTACTCTCTTGGGGCTCAATTTTCTGCCTAAATCTTGAGGCAGCAATGCCGTCCAGGGCTGGGAGAGGAGGAGGGTGGTGTGATGAAGGAAGGAGGTCCTCCCAGGCAGCCCTCTTCTGCCTGGGCTGTGATCAGGTAGGTGAAGGTTGCAGGTGGTGGTGGGTTGAGTTGGGTTACTGGGAGTGGCTGACACCTGGAGAGGAGGGTCTTGCTTCCCCCTTGCCACACCGTGCTCCAGAAGGTAAGCAGGTTCCTAACCCAGCAAAAAAAAAGCCTCTTTCTTCTTTCAAGCTTGATTTTCAGTCGTTTTGGGGTGCTGAGCTGGTTTACCATACAGCCAGACCAGTGCCAGAGCTGGCTCACGGCAAGTGATGGGAGTATTTAGGACAGAGATGGGAATGTTCCCAGTTTGGGAGCAGCAAACTATTAATTTGGTTTCTTGTAAAGCTGTTGTTAAGCTAGCCTGTAAAACCTTGCCAAAAGAGGAACGTTTTACATTGTAGACTCAAAGTGAGCAACTGGTTGCTGCAGTTTCAGCATAATGTTGGGTTTTGTTGCTGAAAGGCCCGGCTGGCCTGAGGATTTGAGGTTTCTTTGGGTTTGGATTGGTTTTTGTGGTCGTTTTCTTGGAGGGGCATCCCTGAGCGGCCTCACTGGGAAGGCTAAGGGGTGATGCTGCCCCGTGGCAGTGATGGTGTGTGCGCCATCCCCTAATGCCACAGCACCTGCTTGGCCGGGGGGCTTCCCTCTCCTGTCCCAAATCCAAACCAAAGCTGTGTTTTGTGCTCCTATAAGGCTGAGTAGCTTTATGGGAGTGCTAAATCCTCGTGTAAGGCTGATAGAGCAGTAATCTTCAAGGCCGTATATCGCAGCCACCACAAAGCTGCAGAACTAATAACATAATTCTTACACCTTTTCTTTTGCAATTGAGTGTCCTCTAAGGAGGAGTCCCTATACTGTTTTTTTGTTAAAGTTTTCTGATACAGAGTGTATGAATGTCCTCACTGTAATGAAAAATGGTTAAGATCAGAACTTCTCAGCTTCACTGTTTCCAATATACCTAATTAGAAAGGGAAGAATAGCATCTTTTCTGTAATTGCTCCTTAAATCATTATCAAAATCATTTAGCAGTCTCCTTAAACTTATTTTTAATTACAAGGTCTATTGCCTTGTTAAGTTATTAACACTGAAAACAACTAATCTTGGCAATTTCCTATCTTTATTAAAATGAAAATACGAAGGTGGTGTTATCCTTATTGAGGTGCACTCATTGAGCTTTCACTGAATATTAAGTGAAACCAGATTTAATCACTTTGTACTGTTCTGTAAACAATGTTGAAGTGGATGTGATTAAGCTATTTAAGGAAGCTGGTGGGGTTAAGAACTGAAGTTCAGATGTACCTAAGGATGCTGAAATATTTCAAATTCAGATGACATGAGTGAGGGACTCTTGCATTTGTCGATCACAAAGGTGATATTATCGGCCAGCTCTGCAAGGTAGCAGAATGGTGATGTCTGGTTTTGTCAGCACCTCACTGCCTTTCATCTTCCAGTGTCACGCGGTGACTTGGTGGCTGATGGAGGTCCTTTTTGTCCCTGCTTTTATTTACTGTTGGTCAGAGGGGAAAATGGTTACCCTCTCCACATACCCGTTCCCCCTCTGCAAGTGGGGGACAGTGAATAAAACTTTCAAAAGTATCTACATGACATTTTTTTTTTTGCATTGCAACAAGTTGTGATGACTCACTTTAGGATGTATCTTTTAAGGCTAACTCATGCTTGTTCGTAATAGTTCTGTTAGGTTTCCAAATTAAATTGTAACTGGGTGACTGTTCTTGAGCTGCAGTCACTGGGGCAAGGAACAGCTGACGATTCTTTATAAATGTACAAAGTGTTTACAAAGTCTAAAAACTGTCCTTTCGGTATTATCTGACAAATTCTACCAGTTAATCTAGAATAGGTTTTAATTTCTAATGCATGCTGACTGTGAATCCCAACAGCTGGAATGCCAGATGTTCAGAAAGGGAGAATTAAATTCTGCGTTGTTCGAGGAGGGAAAGAAGGTGCAAATAAAGGGTGTAACAGCATCGTGCTGAAATTAAGCCACAGTCTCCGAAGCAGTGATGTAACATCTTCAGTGTTGCTTATGGGAAAGATTCTCTGCGTTTGAATAGATGCTTCCTAGGGAAGGTATGGATATGCATCCAGCTGGTATGAATTTGTAATTACGTAATTAATTAAGGTTTAGGCCCTTCCTGCAACAGGCGGGCCATTTCCTCCTGGCTGCAGGAGATGCAACAACCTGCTGTGGAGCTGCAGCCTATGTTGGTGAGCAACAGGAAGGAAAAAATGTCCTTGGTCCTATCTGAGCACAGAAGGTTTGGGCTGGATCATGCCACAAAATGAGAAACAGGCTGTGTGACGCGTTATCTTAGTGGTATTGGGGCAGTCTGAGCAGTAACCTTCTTTTGGGCTCTGGGTCATTGCGTTCAGCTGAATCTGAGATGTGTAACTTTATACAGAGGTGGCTGCGGCGCGCTCAGACGTAGCAGTTCGATGTCTCTGGGGGAGGTGGTAGCATCTTAAGTACTTTCCTGTGGCTGTGTGGTTTGTGATGAGGTGTTTTGGTGGTCG